>NW_012149729.1:14456965-14479670 GCF_000956105.1 Propithecus coquereli | reverse complement strand
TATTTTATTATTCCTCCAAACATCACAGACCTTTCAACAGAATATTCAGACTGTGACAATAATTCAGTAATCTTTGATATGTTCGCTGGTTTTAGCCATATAGAGGTATACTCATCAAATTAAGAAAAAGTAACATTTAACACTTGATTTATAGGTATTAAGTATTCAGATGTGGTATATGGACTTCCATGCCCTAATATTAGAGAAAGACCTGAGTAATATAATCACGGATGCTAACTTTTAATATTTTTACTTATGCAGCCTTCAAAAACATTCCATTGTAGTATATTTCAGACATAAAAGGTATACTGAAAATATACCTTGGGTTTCCTAAGTAAACAATATCATACTTATGAAAAATGAAGTTTAGAATCTTCCTCTCCCATTTCTACACCTTTTATTTCTTTCTAGTCTTACTCTCCACTGGCAATGACTTTTAGCATAATGTCAAATAGAAGTGGCAAAAGTAGGCTTTCTTGCCGTGTTTCTGATTTAAAGGGAAGGCTTCTAACATTTCTTCATTGAATATAATAGGGGTCATAGGTTGATACTGTTTTAAGAAACAGAATGCTGTGATCAGAGTTCTTTTCAGAATCAATCCTTAGTGACAGAAGGATGGTTTGGAGCAGAATTATCCAGAAGTCATATTGCAGAAATCACTTCTGTTTAGTGCAAAAGCCAGGTTGTTTGTGATGCCCTATTAATAGGATATACCCCATGGCTCTGACTTTGACTACTGTAATAAAAAGTTGCATTTTTACTTGATCGATAGACTAAGTTAGACAAATATGAATATACCACAAAATCACATGAATCTTCCTACGGATAATATCTAAAAGCATAATTGTGATTCACTATAGGCTTCATAACTGGCTCCATCATACAGAAAAGAATCACCCAAGTCACTCACAATCCAGTTGATCTTGTATTTCTCTTGCAAGTCATTTCAGTAAATTTAACCAATAAGATACTGACTCAGCACAAAGTTTTTAAGATTAACCAAGAAGCTTTAGGAAAATTAAAAATTTCCAAGGAATGTTATCTCCCAGCAGCTCAGTCAAAAGAGAGTCAGTTACATAATTTGGTGTTTATTGAGAGAAGTAGAGAGCAAACAATTACCCACCAAACATTTTATAAATACATGTCCATGTAAATGAGATAATTCAATCTCAAACCGTGAATCACAGTATGTTCAATAGCAGATTTTTTATTGCTTATGAGTCTCTCATATTTTCTATTTTATCTTACAAGTAAGATAAAGGCTCCAACTCCACTTCTTAAGAAAATTCTAAGAGCTTATAAAATTGCTAAATTAATAATCCAGCATATATTTCACTAAATCTTGGCTCGTGAACCACTGTCAGTAAATATACATTTCTAATAAAATGAACATGCTTAATTCTGTAACTAAACGGCCCAAAGGAACAGTATCTGCCATAGTAATGGAGTCTAATGACAATTCTGCTGACATTCTCCTATCTAAAAATGAAATCATGTGGAAAATGATTCTTACACTAGCAGAATAATTAAGACAGAGGACAAAATTTGATTTGGTAGAAATAGAAGCTTAGATAACCTCTGCTCTTGGGGGTAGGGGTAACATTGTTTACTTTACCACTATGTTATGCTTCCATGCTCTCTTTTTAAAATCACATATTTTTTTGACATCCTGACTGCACAGCAATTAATCCAACTAATAGTGAAGCTAATCCTAAGGGGCTTTTGTTTCTTTTTGCTGTGTGGGCATTTCTTGGTTTTCAACATTGCTTTAGAGAATGGGCTTTCTTCTGAGACTTAGCTATTTTTGGTTATACAGATATTTTCATTAATGTGGCATCTCTTTGAATTGGTTTTGATCTTTTTATGAAATGCATGCCTTTGTCTATACTAGTTAAATGAAAATTATATTTAAGTAAAATACGTGGCATTGCGAGGTTCTAGCACTGTTTAAGGGAACTGTGAGAAACAATTGAAGAAAAACACCCAGGTAAGACTCTATGACTTCAAGAACCAAAGGACTGGTGTTACCATTATTTTTCTATAAAATACAGATTATTTTAGTTCCTAACAAAAATTTTTAATGAATAAGCGTATACTATGAGACAATAAGAAAATAAAACCAATTAAAGTCTAAGCAACATTTTTCAAAGAATGCATGACTAGAACACTTTATGTGGAGCTTGTCAACACAATCTAGTGATCTTTTTCTTTGTTTGAAAATGGCTGATTTTAAAGAAAAGCTACTCGAAGTGCTCTAGAGAACTTACACAAGGAAAATATTACACTTCAACAATAAATAAAATGAAATGTCAATTTATTCTCATATGTCCACAAGATCATTCTGTATTGTATAAGCAGAATATTTTCAATGCAGCTGAAACCCCTTAACCACTGCAGGCATAAAATCACTCCATTCGCAAAACATACAACATCTGGAGTGCTTTATGTAATGCAAGATTTTACCAGACAGTTACTATTTTCACTGATTTTAGAACGCTGTTCTACCAAATCCACTGAGGAGGTTGCGTAGGTTTTTCGTATGAGTTTGTAGTACACAAATACTCTATTCCTCTACGAGGCTCTGCCATACCCCCACTTAGAGTTCTGGTTACACTCTACTGTGATGGCCTGATTGTGAGCTTCTCCTCTATCTATCCTTTCTGGAGGGTGGGGATTAGACATCAGTCATTGCTGTATCTATTGACCCTCTTACCCGCTCCTTATGGGCATCAGGGCATTTTTTTCATACTTGGTGACAGTGTCCGAAGGATTAGGAAGACTCACAGGTTCAGTATACTCCTTATTATCCATGACTTGAATCTCTGCCTTTATGATGTCTGATTATTTTAAACATTTCCCAAAACTCCATCCCAATTCCTCTCTTTGTTATGTGGTCTAATATCAAAAAATTGCTTCCTTTCATCCTTTCTGCAACTCCAAGAATCTTGTTCTTGCTGCCCTAGTTAACACATATTGTATTTTTGTTAATCAAAAATGCACAACATAGGGAAAAAATTCAAAACAGGTATGACTAGATACTAAACCTCTTACAATGTCCATTTCCCACATGCAGCACCTAATCTAGCAATCTCTCTCCAGATCCCTTCCACCCGTCAGGATCCACAGGCCAAAACCAGGGTGGACAATTAGCAGATGCTCAAAAATGTGTCTTGAAGGCACAAATTAAAGGCTTTGCATGATATGAAAACATCGATTTTGCTTTTCTCCTTTGCTTTTTCACTAGTTTGTAAAAAATGAAAAACTTTTTTTGTACCTCATAAAAGTTCAAAAGGAATTCTATGGAATTTTCATCCTCATTTTCCGTACCTTCCTATATATCATCACTTTCAGACTATCAGCTCATTTCATCAATAAACAATATCTGTAATGGTCATTTCTTGTTAAATCTATCACTTTCTATTAGGCATATTTCCTTCAAGAAAATACTCTAGGCAGCTAATATTTTATTTAATTAGGTATCAATGAAATAAGTGATTGAATTAGCTCCTTTCCAAGGGACTTGGAACTAAAAAGATTTCATGTTTAGTATAACTTGCAGTTTCCATTCTCAGATAGAGGCAGTATATCATGCATCCAAATTGTTCAGTTCTGCTTCATGGTCCCTGCACACAAATTGCTCACAAGGTGACACTATGATCACAAACCTAAAAATCAAAATACATTTACACATATTGGGAAGATCATCTTTGCCTTAAAATATTTAAGTCAAAAATTTTTCTTCTAATGTCCTTTCGTCAATGTAGTTAAAATTAATTATTTTAGATTTTTAGATACTAGAGTTTCACAAATCACTGCGCAGCAAATAGTGAAAGTATCTCAGTTGCTCATGACTTAAAGCTAGATAAAAGTGACAGAAAAACTTCAAAGATAGAAAATGTACAAGCTAGGCCATGAAAAGAATCGCATTTGTGTTTTCACCAAAAAGAATGAATATCTATGAGAACAGTTCAAATATAAGTACTGAAATGAATATTTATCATAAATAGGAGAAAGAACTGCTGCATGCATTTTTAACTGATGAAGAGTCTGCTGATCTGAAGAGGTTAAAAATGACTATTTGAAAATTCTCAGCGATGCATGCACACATACAAATACAAAACTTGCTTTTTATGTGCTTCCATTTTAAAGCAAGTAGAACATTCATCAATACCTATAATAATCAATTACTTTTGGGTGCTGGCAAAGAACGGCCTGGCTATAATAGAAGATGTATTAACGTGTTCTACACGGACTTAGGAGTGGTTAAAGATACTAATTTCTTTCACAAAGCAAAAGAATTACTCAGAGAAATGCTTAGAAAATATTCTGAGCAATCGCAAACCAACACATCAGAATCATCGTACATCTTTAATCTAATACATAATCCAGTAAAATCTAGTAACACTTCCAAGCAATTATCATAATTTTAAAGGAAACTTACAAAAGACATTTTTCATGCTAGAAATCCAAACTAAAGTCATAAATTAGTGAATCCATATTATGAGATGATAAGACATTTTCTACCATTGTGCAATGATGATATATTCAAGAGGGGCAGCATAAAGATATTTCATAGAGATATTATACATAATGGAAACATTTCATATCCAATCACATCTATGATGAAAGAGAAATAAAATGGCTTTTAGGTAATTTATTTTCACTTTCAAATTGCTACTAAATTTCTTCACAACAGTCACTTCTATACTATAAGTGACCTAGAATTTTCCAAATGGTTTGTCTCATTTTTGGTATTAGATTATATTTCTGTAATAATTATGATTCAAAAGTGAGAAAAGGCCTTAGAAGTATTTATTATCATTGTTGCAACTAGCAAAAAGAAGTAGGATTAGTCTCCCAAAATTATCTGCCACATATCCATACACCAATCTAACCCCAGCTCAATTATTGTATTTTAGCCAAAGGTGAGTCAAAATGGTTGCTGCTTAGTAACAATAATAGTGATCCCTCATAATATGTGAAGGAAATTGTTTTATTAGAGACCACCATTTAATTTTAGATGAAATTATGTGGATAAATTTTTTTCACAAACATATCTAAAGGTACTCAATATTAACTTACACAGGTTGAATTTCCCTTATCCAAAATGCTTGGGACCAGAAGTGTTTTGGATTTCAGATTTTTGAATATTTACATTATACATACTGATTGAGCATCTTTCATCCAAAAATTTGAAATCTAAAATGTCCAATGAGCATTTCCTTTGAGCATGATATTGGCACTCAAAAATTTTGGGGTTTGGAGCATTTCAGATTTCTGATGAGGGATGCTCAACCTATATATACATAACAAGTATAGATATGTCTAGTGTTAGGAAAATCTAATGGGTGAAGATCCAAGTATTTAAACAGACTAGATAATCAGGAATAGTTTCCATTATCTAGAAGATTTTTCACTTTATATAATGAACCACTGCAGGGATTCACAAATAGAGAATTTCTGCATGCATTCAACATGAAAAAATTCATAAAATATCAGCTTAGTCACATATTTTACGGAATATAAGCACAGAATAAGGAATGCCTGCACTTCTGCTACAAATTAAATGCTTAGAAAATGTTACTTATGAAGAGTGGCAGAATATGCCACCCCAAAATATGCCAGTTTGGTATAAGGATTACTTTAAGCTATGGGCATTTGAAAAACAGCAGATGCAAGAAGGGGATTCAAATCTTCCCCCTTTTCTTTCTGAAAACAGGAGATAAAAACTTTCATGTGAATGATGCCCTCCTTGTATCAAGAGAAAAGAAACACTCTTCTTTGGGGAGTAATAGTGGAAACAATTCTGTACAAATAGACCATGTTAAAATAATTCTTATCTTTCTTTAGCCTCCCCACATAATTTAGTTACTTTTTCACAATTACCTCTCTTTGTTCGATCTAATACAAAAGAATGTAGGTCTTGCCATTTCTTTGGGTCTTCATTTCTTTATGAAGGCTCCTATACCATTTAAAACTTATGTTAAATTTGCATGCTTTCCTTCTGTTCATCTGTGTTATGTGACTTAATTCTCAGTCCCAGCTAAAAAGCATCTTTTGGTACTTTGTTGAAGTTTCTAAGTTCTTTTCTATGAAACACATACATACACCTTGATACTTTATGTTATATATTTATGATACTTAAAAGGAAATTTTCAAACATAAACTGTTTCACTATAAAATTCATGATCAGTCTTGGCTGACTTACCTGAGCAATCCATCTGACATACTTTCGTTCCCACTTTTGAAATCCAATTATATCAGCAACAAGATAAAAGATGACTTACCGGCCCAAAAGAGTTACTGTCAAAACTGTGTCCGTGATGATCACCTTCAACCCAGATGTGACCACGGGGGACTTTGACATACCGATTTTTGTGTCCAATGGTTCTAGAAATAAACAGTATAACCATTGAGATAAGAGCAAAAAGGAGATCAAACAGCGGAGCATACAAACTCAGTAAGGGCAAAAATGTTATAAAGATGTAACAGACAAGCTAACCATGAAGCTTCTTCATAACTTCGTTTTTAAGTAAGATGCGGTTAGGTTGCTGTAAACCTATTCACAGTATTATTAATTCTATAGGTAGGAATTTTGTGCTTAAATAAAAAGCATTAGCATCAAATATAATGTGTTGGTACTTAATTTATTTCATAATATCCTTAATAGGTACTTATGAAATTCAATAGGCCCTAGCAAAATAGAGATCTATTTGATTTTTGACACATGCTTTTGAGTCAATATTCAACTCTTCCAACTGACTCATAGACAGCTGCAATCTTCATTGTTTTTTTAGTCAAACTTCTCAAACCAATGGACGACATTTTCATACTTCTTAATACTCTAAATTTTGGCATATATAAGAAAGAAAAGGAAAGAAAACAATCTGGATGATCTCTTGTTAGATATAAACTAACTATAACAATATCACTTCAAATTTTTTGATCAGCACTAAATTATCCTTAAAAAATGAGTAACTTTTGGGCAATTCTGAAGACTAAAAATTAATGATCAATGATACACATTTGGGCCAGGAGCAGTGGCTCATGCCTGTAATCCTAGCACTTTGAGAGGCTGAGGCAGGAGGACTACTTGAGGCCAGGAGTTTGAGACCAGCCTGCGCAACAGGGAGACCCCATCTCTAAAAAAAAAAATAGAAAAATTAGCCGGCATGGTGGCATGTGCCTGTAGTCCCCGCTACTAGCGAGGCTGAGGCAGGAGGATCGCTTGAGCCCAGGAATTGGAAGTTGCAGTGAGCTACGATGATGCTGCTGTACTCTGGCCTGGGCAACACAGCAAGACCCTGTCTCAAAAAAAAAAAAAAAAAACACACACATTTGGCAGAACGTTCCAGATTCTTAATGCTGGCAAGAAAAGGAAGTAAGAAAAGGCTCTCTTACACAGTGCTGGTAGCAAAGTAAAATGACACAACTTTTTTTTTTTTTTTTTTTTTGCCTATATTTCCATTTTAGGGCAATTTTTCACAAAATTTTAAGAGAGTAAAATGTTCATGCCTTTTGACCTAGTTATTCCACTTGTAGAAATCCATCCTAAAAAAAATGAGAAATATGGACAAATACTTGTTATCAGAAGAGTTCAATCCAGGCTTTTTATAGCAAAAAAACAAAAATACCCCAATGTATCTAAATATACAATAACACAGAATTGGTTCAATAAATTATGATACAACTAATTAAATAAATGAGGCAAGCTTAGGATAAAATATTATTCCAATCCCAAAATAATATATTGTTTTGGGGGCAGAGACTGATTTTTTTTTTTCCTTTTGTTCCCCAAAGGACTCAGGAAAATGCCTAGCCTGAAGAAGCTTCTCAATAAATGTTGGCTAAATATATGAATGAATAAATACTGCCTCCCAGGCCATAGAGTTCAGAGACTGAACTTGGCATACTGTTCTTTGAGGTGGTGTTCCTATGAGACCATTTTTGTTAGTTAGCAAGTTGTATATGTATAGAAGAATGCATTAAAAAGGAAAACTACACATAAATTCATGTTACAGAAATTGAAACTATTCATTATCTAGGATGGTTTTTAATTTTCAAGATAATTTCAGTGTTAAATTGCTTTGCTTTAGATCAGAAAATCATTCATGCAAGGAAGCAATGTTAAATCCATTAGAAGCCCACAGTAAGTTAATGACTGCTGTTTATTTTTAATTACTACTGGAAAGAAAGTTTTCAGCTTTCTAAAGAAAAGCAAAAAACAAGTTGAACACATCTTACCATCATATACTCTGTAATATAAGAGTCCTTCAATTAAAATCAATTAGTTCTTGACATCACTACTACTTTTATTATGAGATTGCCTCTAAGAACTAATAGTCCACATCCAGTGCTGATGACAGGGAGAAGACCCTTTTACTTGATTGTTGGCAAGGCATGCTCTCCAAATAAATCCCACCTTATTAAGCTGGGTATTTTGGATAAATACTTAGGGAAAAAAAAAAAAAAACAATTACCAATTTTGTCTCTTCAAATGACCATTCCAGAATTACAAAGTAAAACCAGCATAAAATCATCTGTGAAATGACATGGTGGGTTTTAAATCAAGTACATTCTTCTAGAAACCAGAAGAATGATATAAAACCCAGATTGAGTTTCAATGTCATAAAATCAAGGAGTCAAGGTACTCGAGATAGAAAGCAACATCATAAACGTACCAGTGACAGTTGTACGTTTCCTTGCATTGACCGTCTTGTCTAAAAAATTTAAATACACCCTTTATCTCATTATTTCCTAGCCATTTACAATGCTTTATTTTTCTTAATTGTACCTGACACTTGACATGCATTTACGGATTTAATTGTTTACTTTTTATTTCTCCCCACTAGAATGCAATCTTTAGAACTATGCCATTCTTGTTCACTAGAGTATCTACAGAGCCCAGAAAAATACACTGTACACAGTGCTCAACAAATATTTGTTAAATGAATGACTAAATGAATGAATAATAAAATATAATGCCACAGCGGCAGAATAATATAGTGGAAAGTACATAGATTCTGAAAACAGATTAATCAGTTTTCATTTTGACATTATTACTCACAAGTTATCTTGTGCAACTTACTTAGAGTTTCTACTTCGGTTTGCTCATCTTTAAAATGGGATTAATAGGACACACCCTAACCAGGATAAGATAAATCTTATTATTAATAATTAGATGAAAATATAATGGAGACTTGTTATACAGCATAGTCTCTGGAGCTAGCCTATCTTGGCTTTTGTATCTTAACACTTTCCAGCTTATATGATCTGGGCAAGTTGATGAAACTCTTGTCAGTTTCCTCATTTACACAAATGGGCAAATAATAATTCCTAACTCAAAAAGTTATTCTATGGATAAAAGTGGCATATATTAAACACTTGGTAAATGGATTCTCCTTTAGTCGAGATTGTTTATAAGAAAAGCAATGAATACAGTTCTGATATATAGTTAGAACCCCGTAAGTGGTAGTTATTATTGCTATTGTCTTCCTTTGTCCATTGTTTTATTTCATTTCATAATTCAGAATGTGTTCAGCCTTTGCTATCTATTAGCATTAGTCTCTTAAAATTACCTGAACTACGCCTCAATAATTTTCTTTCCCCACAGTTGCGCTGCAACTATAGACTATTTTTAATGGTACAATGAATCTTTTTTTTTTCTTTTATTCTTATGTCCTTTGGGAGCACTCTAAAACTTACATGTGAAAACACTATCTATTTGTGAATATTCAAATATGCAGAGAATAGTAGGTGAAAGCACAATCTATTTGTATTTTTACCTACTATTCTCTTGCATATTTGAATACTGCTATGTTAATACCAGATACCAATTTTGAAAGAACTCTTTGAGCTACAGCACCCTGGTAAGATTCATCCCACATACATAGTGCATATCTGTGTCTCAGGTTTCAATCTAACTTTTTAAAGAATAACTAAAGTGGCTTTAAAAAATATGATGTTAAAATATTGGACTAGATCCTTTTAGGACTGCCAAAGAAATATAATGCTCCTAATAGAATTTCTTTAGAGAAAGAATTTTAAATAGCTTTGTGCTCTTGAATTCACATAAAAGACGACAAGATAATCTTTTAGGTGATCTAACAGTTAAGTGAGGTGTCAGCCTACAAGGTTGTATGTATCTATGGCTTGCAAATAATTCTGGTTTTGACAGTCAAAAATGAGTTCTGTATGGTATTCTAACTACCTGTCTAAAAAAAAAGGCATTTTTAGTACTAGCTTTACCAAGACAAGTTACCTAGGTTTTATAAATGGAATGAAGAATCATTGCCTCCAATTTGATTTGACCTTGAAAACAATGTTTTATAAGTCTTTGAATCTTTTGAATGCCATCAGTTGAATACAAAGTATTGTCCATGGAATTCTTTTTTTTTTTTTTTGTCTATGTAATTCTTGATACCACAAGAAGGGAAGAAATTGTTGCTAAAAGTGTTTCCCAAATAAACACACACACACACATAGACACACACACACACACAGGTTCCTAATTTAGATACTTCATATTAATAATGCATAATTGATTGAAGGTATTCTTATTTCTTTATTTTTCAAAGCATTCTATTGATATTTCTCATTATCCAAAGCAGAAGCTGCTCTGGGGATGTTTACTGCTCCCTGGATCCTAGTCTTCTGGCTTTCATTGTCTCGAAGGGACCAGAAGTCAAGGTCTCAGGACCCAAATAGATCAGAAACCAGAACTAGGGTCTCTTTATCATCACTAGTACATAGGACCAGAAAAAATAATTTACCATGAGGAAAGGAAAATAAAATGAACAATCGTCTATATAGGCTTGTCCTTCAAAGGTAAAAAAAACTCTCCCTTGAGAATCTACATTCTGTTCTCAGGGGAGATTAAGGTTCAAATTCACACTACTTGGATGGCTTGGGAAAGTTAGGAATTAACTTTAATTGGCCCCAGGCATGTCACAGTGGTAACTATAAATCTCTTCAGGGATAATCCCTCAAATCTGGTTTTCAAGTTTTCTATAGATAAGTCCTAGGCAACAGGAATCCACAATCCAAAATAACAGATCTCATGAGGAAATAGCCACCATTAGTGGGTCAGGACAAACAATAAACCAGCAGACTTCGATGACCCCCAAGGACTTCAAATGCTGCATTTATGAATATAAATCATACATCTTTAAATATTTTTTGAAATAAAAAGGGAATTAAAAACACAAGTAAGAAAGATTACCATATTTTTAAGACAGACATTTGAAAAAGAACCAAATAGAACTTTCCCTTGGCCTTGTGAAGGTTCACTGAAAAATCAACTCAAAAGGCAGATTAATGTAGACAAGGCAGACAAATTTATCTAATGTATATTCTCAGTAGACAGAATGAAGACCCAAAGATACAGGGGAAATTTTCCATTGTTATGCTTAGGTTCAACAAAGTATCTACGGTTATATAGAAATACGATTGGACAAAAAGAGTATGATCTAATGCTAACAGACTGAGTGGGGACACCAGCAAAGCCTGCCTGTCTAGATTCTTCTTGGCTTCTCTGAGCATGTGGTCCTTCCTTCTGGGTGTGGGGCAATACCCTCTCTGGAATGAAGGTTTTATGACCTGAAGTCAAACAAGGTAAGTCAGATAATTTCTTTATGGCTACTTTTTATACAGAGAGGTGGAGGGAAAGTTAGAGTAATATTTTTAGGTTTTAAGCCTGGCTTTGGGGAAAAAGCGTTCTGGTTTCTATGACCTGCCTTGGGGAAGGGGAATGTTAGTTTCTATGGCTAGCCTATGGGCAGAATGGGACTGATAGGAGGGCAGGAGAAGGTTAGAGAACTCTTGATTCTGAGGACTTCATTTTGGGATATTTTTTTCTGATTCTTGATGTAAATATTTTATCAGACATATGTTTCTGCAAATATGTCCTCCTAATCTGTGCTGTGCTTTTTTCATCTTCTTAAGTTTTTTTCCTACAAAGAATATAGACTTTCAATTCTGATGAAGTCTATTTAATCAATTTTTTCTCTTTTATGGTACATGCTTTTCTTATCATAAGAAATCATTGCCTAACCCAAACTCATAAAGATTTTCTCCTATGTTTTCTTCTTTTAGTTTTATATTAGGCCATTTGTAATAATGTTTATATGGTGCAAGGTATGGTTCAAGTTTCATTTTTTTGCATATGGTTATCCAATTTTTCCAGCATCATTTTTTGAAACATTATCCTTGAATTAATTTGGCACCATTGTCAAAAATTAATTTACCCTATACGGATCAGTGTATTTCTGGATGCTATTTTTTTTTTCACTGATGTTTATGTCAGTATCACACTGTCATGATTATTGTGGCTTTATAAGTATTTTTTCTTCTTTTTTTTTTTTGTTTCAGAGTATTATGGGAGTACAAATGTTTTGGTTACATGGATTGTTTTTGTACTACTTGAGTCAAAGTTATAAGTGCACCCAAGACCCAGATTGTGTACATTGTAAGTTAGGTATGATTTCCATTGAGTTTTACTTCCATCTATGCACATGAGTGCTGATCAATTAGTTCCAATTTAATAGTGAGTACATGTGATGTTTGTTTTTCCATTCTTGTGATACTTCACTTAGGAGAATGATCTCCAGTTCCATCCCGATTGTTGCAAAATATATTAATTTTTTTATGGCTGAGTAGTAGTACTCCATGGTGTACATATACCACATTTTATTAATCCACTCATGAATGGATGGGCACTTAGGTTCATTGCACATTTTTGCAATTGTGAATTGTGCTGCAATAAACATCGTAGTGCCAGCGGCTTTTTGAGAAAATGACCTCTTTTCCCATGGGTAAATACCCAGTAGTGGAATTGTTGGATCAAATGGTAGATCTACTTTCAGTTCTTTGAAGAATCTCCATACTATTTTCCACAAAGGTTGCACTAGTTTGCAGTCCCACCAACAGTGTATAATGTTCCTATCTCTCTGCATCCACGCCAGCAGCATCTACTGTTTTAGGACTTTTTGATAACAGTAATTATCACTGGGATTAGGTGATATCTCATTGTTGTTTTGATTTGCCTTTCTCTTAGGATTAGTGACATTGAGCATTTTTTCATGTTTGTTGGCCATTAGTCTGTCTTCTTTTGAAAAGCTTCTTTTCATGTCTTTTGCCCACTTTTTAATGGGGTTGTTTTTTTCTTGCCGATTTTCCTGAGTTCTTTATAGATTCTAATTATCAGACCTTTATCAGATGTACAGCATGTTAATATTTTCTCCCATTCTGTAGGTTGTCTGTTTGCTCTGTTGACTGTTTCATTGGCTATGCAGAAGTTTTTTTAATTTAATCAAATCCTATTTATTTTTGGCATTGCTGTGATTGCCCTAGGGTTCTTCATAAATTCTTTGCCTAAGCTGGTATCTAGAAGAGTTTTTCCAAAATATTCTTCTAGCATTCTTATGGTTTCATGTCTTAGATTTAAGTCTGTTATCAATCTTGAATTAATTTTTGTGAGTGGTGAGATACATGGATCTTGTCTCCATCTTCTACATATAGCTATCCAATTTTCCCAGCACCATTTTTTGAATAGGGATTCTTTTCCCAAGTGTATGTTTTTGTCTGCTTTGTCAAAGATCAGATGGAAATATGTGGATGGTTTTATGTCAGGGTTCTCTGTTCTGTTTCTTTGGTCTATGTCTTTATTTTTTTGTGCCAGTACCATGTTGCTTTGGTTACGATAGCCTTGTAATATAGCTTAAAGTCTGATAAAGTGATCCCTCCATATTTGTTCCTTTTGCTTAAGGTTGCTTTGGCTATTTGGGCTCTTTTCAGGTTCCAAACAAAGCATAGAATTATTTTTTCTAGATCTATGAAAAATGATATTGGTATTTTGATGGGGATTGCATTGAATCTGTCAATCACTTTGGGTAGTAGGGACATTTTAACAATGTTGATTCTGCTGATCTATGAGTATGACATGTTTTTCCCTTTGTTTACATCATCTGCAATATCCTTCCTCACTGATTCATAGTTCTCCCTATAGAGGTCTTTCCCCTCCTCCTTAGTTAAATATATTCCTAGGTATTTTGTTTTCTTTGTATCTATTGAGTCTTTGATTTGATTCTCAGCTTGACTGTTATTGGTGTATAGGAATACTACTGATTTGTGTAGATTGATTTTTGTAGCCTGAGACTTTGCCAAATTTATTTATCAATTCCAGGAGTCTGCTGGTGAAATCTTTGGGGTTTTCCAGGTATAAGATCATATCGTTAGCAAAGAGTGATAGTTTGAACTCCTCTTTCCCCATTTGGACACATTAATTTCCTTCTCTTGCCTGATTGCTCTGGCTAGGATCCCCATCACTATGCTGTACAGAAGTTGTGACAGTGGACATCCTTGTCTTGTTCCAATTCTTAGTGGAAATGCTTTCAATTTTCCCCTATTCAATATGATGTTGGCTATGGGTATGTTGTACATGGTTTTCATAATTTTGAGGTATGATTCATCTATGCCTATTTTGTTAAAAGTTTTTATCATAAAAGGGTGTTGAATTTTGTCGAATGCTTTTTCTGCATGTATTGAGATGATCTTAAGGTCTTTGTTTTTGCTTCTGTCCATGTGGTGAATCACATTTATGGATTTACGTATGTTGAACCATCCTCACATCCCTGGGATAAAGCCCACCTGGTCATGGCGGCTTATTTTTTTGGATGTGCCATTGAATTTGGCTTGCTAGTATTTTACTGAGAATTTTTACATCTGTATTTATGAGGAATATTCATTTATAGTTTTCTTTTTTTGTTGTGTCCTTTCCTGGCTTTAGTATCAAGGTCATACTGGCTCCATAGAATGAGTTGGGGAGGATTTTTGCCTTCTTGATGCTATGAAATGATTTCTGCAATATGGGTACCAATTCTTCTGTGTAGTTCTGATAAAATTCAGCTGCGAAACCATAATTTCTGGGGACTTCAACACCCCAGTGACAGAACTGGACAGATCCTCAAAGCAGAAAATAAAGAAAGAAACACTGGACTTAAATGGCACTCTAGAGCAAATGGGCCCAATGGAGATTTACAGAACATTCTACCCAAAAACTAATTAACATACATTCTTCACATCAGCACATGGAACATTTTCTCAGATAGATCACATCGTAGGCCACAAAATAAGTCTCAACAAATTCCAAGAATAGAAATTATACCATGCATCTTCTCAGACCATAGTAGAATAAAATTAGAAATCAACTCCAACAGAAATACTCAATTCTACACAAAGTCATGGAAATTAAACAACCTACTGCTGAAAGCTTATTGGGTCGAGGAGGAAATTAAGATGGAAATCAAAAGATTCCTCAAACTAAATGACAAAGGGGACACAAGTTGTCAAAATCCATGGGATTTAGCAAAAGCAGTCCTAAAGGGAAAATTTATAGCCTTCAATGCCTACATCAAAAAGATGGAAAGATCACAAATCAAAGATCTAAAGAATTGTCTCAGGGAACTAGAAAAGGAAGAGCAAACCAAGCCCAAACCCAGCAGAAGAAAAGAAATAACTAGGGTCAGAGCAGAACTAAATGAAAGCAGAAAAAAAAAAAATACAGAAGATTGATGAAACAAAGATCTGGTTCTTTGAAAAGATAAAATTGATAGACCTCTAACTAGATTAACCAGAAAGAAAGGACCCAAGTAACAGAAATGAATAAGTAGATATTACAACTGATACCACAAAAATACAAAATATCTTCTGAAAACACTATAAAAATCTTTATGCACATAAACTTGAAAATGTTGAGGAAACAGACAAATTCCTGGAAACACACAACCTCCCAAGTCTCAATCAGGAAGAAACAGAACTTCTGAACAGATCAGTTATGAGCAATGAAATTGGAACAGCAATTAAAAAATCTTCCAACAAAAAAAAATCTTGGCTTTATATGTCTTGAAACCAGGAACAGTTAATACTCTAACTTTCTGTTCTACTTCTTTCCAAACCATTTTGGCTATTCTATGCCCTTTGCATTTCCAAATAGATTTTAGAATCACCTGTCCATTTCTATGAAAAGGAGCCTGCTGAGAGTTTGACTGGTATTGCATTTAGCCTATAAAACAAATTGGGTAGAACTGACATCTTAACAACACTGAGTGTTCCCATTAATGAACATGGCATCTCTCTCCAATTTTAAAGACATTTTAATTTTTTTCTCAGTTATGTTGTGTGATTGATAGCATAACAGTCTTGTACATCTTTTGTTAAATTGATTTCTAAGTATTTACTGGTTTTTTGATGTTATTTTAAAAGATTTTTTTAAAAACTTTAACTCTCAATTTTTCATTAGTAATACATAGAGAATACAATTGATATTTCTATATTGGTTTTGTATCCTGCAACCTTGCTAAATTAGGACACCCCCAGCTTCGTCATGATGAATTCAATATTCATTAAGGATGTTTGCATCTATGTTCATGAGAAATACTTATCTGTAGGGTTTGTGTGTGTGTGTGTGTGTGTTTGTACTATCTTTGTCTGGTTTTAGTATGTGGGTAATATTATCTTCATAAAATGATATAGGGGTGTTGTCTTTCTTGTCTTTTATGTCTTGGAAGAGTTTTTGCACAATTGGTATCATGTTTTCATAATGTTTGGTAGAGTTCACCAGTGAAGCAATCTAGGCCTAGAGTTCTCCTTGAGGAAAAGTTTCATTTTATTTTAATTTTTTTAAGACGGTGTCTTGCTCTTTCGCCCAGGCTGGAGTATAGTGGTGTCGTCATAACTCACTGCAACCTCAATCTCCTGTGCTCAAGCAATCCTCCTGGTTCAGCTTCCCAGGTAGCTAGGCACGCACCACTATTCCCAGCTATTTTTAATTTTTTTTGTAGAGATGGGAGTCTCGCTATGTTGCCCAGATTTGTCTTGAACTCCTGGCCTCATGCTATCCTCCCATCCTAGCCTCCAAAAATGCTACGATTACATACATGCGCCATTGCACCTGACCAGTTTTTTATATTATGAATTCAATTGACTTAATAGATATAGTGTTATTTAGATAGTCTATTACTTCTTTAAAGTGCTTTAGTAGTTTGTATCTAAGGAATTCACTCATTTTACTTAAACTATCAAATTCATTGACAAGAAATTCTTAATAATATATTAAATGTACAATGATGTTCCAACTTTCATGTTCCAACTAGTAATGGTAGTTTTGCCTTCTCTGTATTTTTGTGACCATTCTCGCTTGTAGTTTATCAATTTTATTTATTTGTTCAAACAACCACTTTTTGATATCATTGATCATCTCTTTGTCCATTTCCTGTTCTGTTGTTTTCTACTGTTAACATTATTTCTTTCCTTCTACTTAATTTGATTAATTTGACTTTTCAATGAATTTGCCTTTCAAATAATGTATTTTTCAACAGAAATTCCACTGTAGTATTTTTTATATCTTTCACTTCTCTCCTCATCACTTTCTTGTTTTCTTTTACATCCTTGGGCATATTAATAATGTTCATAATAGTTGTTTTAAGGTTCTTTACCAATATCATTATTTTTATCATTTTTGATTTGGTTCTATTGATCAAATTTTCTTTACATTATAGATCATGTTTTTCTACTTCCTTGCATTTCTGATAATTTTTTATGTAGACATTATGAAATTTATGTTGTTGAGTGCTGGATTCCACTGCATTCCTTTAAAGAATGTTGGACTTTGCTTTAGCAAACCCTTAAGTTTCTGAGGATTAGTTTAATCCTCTTTAAGTTTTGACCTTAACCTTTGGTAGGTAAAGTCCAGAGCAGCCTTTAGCTAATTTACCTTCCTAGCTAAGATGATACTCTTCTGAGGACTGTACTCAATGCCCTCTTCTACAGAATCTCCCCATTGGCTGGTGGAAACTCAATTTCCAATTTTCTGTGAAATCTGGGAAATGTACAACCTACAGCTTTCAGTTTGCATTTCCCTAATTCTATGAATTTTTACTTTATACTTGCATAGATCAAGATAATGATTTAAAGGAACCCTTCTACAGATCTCCAGAGGTCTATCTGTGTGTAGCTCCCTCCTTTAGTACTTTGTTCCACAAAGTACTGTCTTAGCCTCCAGGAACTCAATCTAACTCTTCAATACTGATAAATAGTAGGATCTGTTGCAGTCCAGAAGCTACCTCTCAGCAGAAAGTTGGGGGCAATCATAAAGCTTATGTTGTTTGTTTCCCTTCCCCTCACAGGATAACAGTCCCGTGCTGCCTGTTGCCCAATGCCTAAAAGCAGTTGTTTCATATAGTAAATATCTGATGATTTAGTTGTTATTTTCAGAAAGACAATTTCTATAGCACTTTTTTTCATGAGTAGAAAAAGAAATTGGCCCTCAGAGTTCTTTGTAAGTGATCTGTGGTAGAGCCTGGACAGTAGGAGATTCAAATGTTTCCCAGGTGATTATAATGTACAATAAAGGTTGACACTAACTGTTAAAAACAGACATCGAGAAAAAGACTTTCAGAAAAAAAAAATCCCTGAGATTAAATAAGAAATAGTGAACACAGAAACTTGTAAACATGTGCATAAGCCAAAAAATAATGTTTAATTTGAGGATAAGAATTATATTACTTATACTAATATAAGAAAGGAGGTAAATGATTGAAGTCAAAGTTTTCTAAGGTTTTTAAATTATTATAGTGAAGAGTATTTATTATCTTCTACTTTGTTCAGTATACATTTGAAACATTTTAAGAATAATAATGGAAATATAGTCTATAATTCTCAAACTGGCAGAAAGAAAATAGAATTTAAAAATCTCAGTTAATTCAGAAGAATGCAGGAAAGGACAAAAAACACAAAAAGTAGGATCAACAGAAAGCACAAAATAAGATGGCATCCAAATATATCAATAATCATAATAAAAGTAAATAGACTAATCTATCTAATTAAAAATGATTGTACAATTGGGGAAAAAATTCTAGCTGTAGAATTTATGTGCTAAGAGATATATGAGAGAGATACATAAAACAAAAAAAGACACAAAGAATTTGATAACAATAATAATAAAACAATAAATCAGGAAAATAATAGCTATTTTTAATCAGACAAAATGAGATCAGGTCTCTGAGATGAGACTAGAGTTTCAACGGCATCTGATCAGGAAAGACCTTAAGTGCCTATGTGATCCTAGAAGAGGATTTTAAGCAGGTAAGTAAGCCTCAAACTCTTTAATGAAAAAATTTAAACTTTTTCAGATCCATGGTCAGAGTATTCTAGAAACTCCTAAGACCCTCTTTCTACCACAACACAGCAACCCTTTTTGCTGCTCAATATACTCATTCTCAACTTTAAGCCTAAATGCTGTCAAATGTTGTCTTTGTAATTAAGCACTTCTTCCCTTGTAGTGTGTATTGCCAGGTGCGGTGCTTCACCCTGGTAATCCCAGCACTTTGGGAGAAATAGGCGGGAGGATTACTTGAGGCCAGGAGTTCTAGACCAGCCTGAGCAACACAGGGAGACCCAGTTTCTACAAAAAAAAAACCAGAAAAATTAGGCAGCAGTGGTGGCGTGTGCCTGTAGTTCCAGCTACTACGGAGGTTGAGGCAGAGGCAGGTGGATCACTCAAGCCCAGGAGTTTGAGGTTGCAGTGAGCCATGACAACACCACCACACTCTAGCCCTGGCAACTGAGCAAGACCCTGTCTGGAAAAAAAAAAAAAAAAAGTTTAAGTAATTAATAGACTAATAGAAGGTGATTTTAAGCGGATGAGTTGATAATGTTTCTAGGAAGTTGGATTATCTATGGCTAACAGTAAGTGATTATGTTTCTTAGGATCATAGTTGACAAGACCCTAGCAATGACCTAACAATTCCTCTTTGTTCAGTTAAAGAAGCAGAGGTCAAAAGCATTTAAGTGATGTAATGATGTAATCTAGCTAGTTAGTGGCAGGGCAAAGACTATAGAAACCAGATTCCATAATTTCCTTTCCATTGTACTATCAATCATAACTACTTGGAATTTCAAAGAATAGGTCTGTGTTATTTTCTAAATAGACTGTAGATGGTTGCTAGGTGATCAGAGCAAATCTATTTAGTTCTTTTAAGTTAAAAGATTTATACATCTTCACAATAAAATTGCAGAATTAATTTTATCAATTTAATACGAACGCTGTTTATTTTAGTGATAAATATTCTTGATGTATTTTCTTCTAAATTTGGATTATAGGAGCCTAAATGTGACAATTTTATTTAAAATATAGACTATGTTCTCCTGTTAAACATACATTTTAAAATGTCTGTTAGTGTCTATAAAAATCAATGCAATTGTTAATGAGAATTTGAGAAATGTGTCAACATTTACTAAGTAACAGATTACATACATGCTAGATCAGGCCATGCATGTAACACATACTTTAACTATGTTGATCAACCCAGCAGTGGGATGTGTAATTTATGCCGTGTTATCTTGTATATTATTGTTAGTTTGTGAGGCTAAGATTATGAACTCTGTGAGAATAAGCACTGTGATTTTCCTTTCTTGGTATAAATCAACATTTACTGAATGACTACTATGTGAGGCAGTGTAGTTTGTGTGGGTGAAGCCACAAAAAAGAATAAGATCCAGTCCTTTTGATTAAGATTATAATTTATGCCATGATTCAAACTATAAGCAACAAAAGTGGTAAGTGAAATATATATTAGACAGTCTAAACTACCATAGAAAAAATTTAAAAAATTGGAAGCATTTACAATAAAATAATTGGTTAAAGGAGGAGGAAATGAATAAATGTCAAATATTGCTAACTGCCTTGGTATTCAAAAAATGGTATTGTTTTAGGATGGAATAATCAGAAAAGGCATTATGAACATTTGAATCAAGGTATGAAGAACTGATAAAAGCCAAGAACTGATAAGGTAAAGAATGCAGTGTGGAATTCAAATCCTATTCACTTACAGAATGAAATTTTTTTTCTTAGTGCATTATTTCCTTGGGAAATGCCATTATAAATTAAGGAAAATATTTTATAAGTCAGTTTCTAATGAAGATATCCAATATAGAAATATTAAATATATTTAAATTATTGAATTATAAAGACATTATTAGTTTTTCTCTTAAGTATTCTATATGCTATTATAATATATCTAATATTAATTTAACTTAAATCATACTTAGTCAAATGTTTTAAGTAGGTCAAAATATTATTGTAATTATAGCATAATTACAGATATTATGCTAATATAAGCTGACTGAGTATAGAAAAGGTAACTCCACTTGTAAAGAAAAAATATTCTAACTTGCATATATAATATTTAAAATTGGTTTTTGATAAAATGATGGTTGCATGAAATGTTAAAGGTGTAAATACCATAATCAGCTTATCTATTGTTAAACTGGACTTTATCATGGATAAAAATAGTGACTCATGTCATTTTTCCATACTTGACTTCCTAGCAAACCAATTCAAATAATGAACTTGTAATGCATAATTTTATTTTTCAAAAAAATCAATATTTATTATAGATGGTATTGTTGCACTTGTTTACAAAGTCCTCTCTCAAAATAATTTCCTGTGTATTTGCATCATTCATCATTTAGTTTGCAGGTCTTTCCCACGTGCTAGCTATATAGGGGGAAAAAATCACATTTCAGTGTTTTTTTTTTTTTTTTTTGGTAAGGTCCGATAATATTTAGATATTTAGGGAACAATGACCAATATTCCATCTTTTTGCTCTGATCTCAGTCTTACAACCATAACTGTTTAGTATTAAAAGGAATGTATGCTATTTTATTTCCTACAAACAAAATTAATGAGCTTTTGGATCATTTACTAAAATAAAAAAGGTATGCCTCAGAGCTAAAGAGTTCACTAAAAAATCAGGCTTCTTTTAAAATATGTCTTTAGAAATGTAAACAACAGGATAACTTTGAAGCATCAAGGGAGTATGGCAAAGGGAACAGTAAGGTGGACTTCCAAGCTAGACACACTTAGAACAAATTCCAGGTCTGACACTTCCTAGTAGCATGACCTTGGACCTTGGGCCCACAGGTTCCTCACTTATCAAGTAGGATAATATAGAATCTGTTTCATAGAAGTGTGCTGAAATATAATGAGTTACTGCATGCAACATTTTTAGAATAGTGCCTGGCAGAGCAAACCCCAATAAGTGGTAGACATTATTAGGAAATAAGCTTAGCTATTCTTGTCATATACTGATTAAAGCAGCTAGAAAAATATTCTTCCCTAATTTGAATTAATTCTACAAGTATTTAAGTGTCCACTAGTATCAAGACTTGTTAGGCATTAGAGATGTAAACATAAATATGCCACAGACTCGGCCCTGGAAGAATTTTTAGTTTAAATAGGCAAATAGACTATTTTAAATGGATAGTTTCAACTCAAAGTGGCAAAAGGACAATGTTAGAGGTGAAGATAGGATAAAAAAACAGAGCCAGGCCACAGACATCCAACTCAGGGTTATAGGAATGGCTTTAAGGACACGTTTGATACATTATGCTCATATTTCTGAAATTATCAACATCTACTGGATTACACAATGGGTATAAATTATCAACATCCCTGAATCTTCAAGCTTAAGCCATGGAAAATGTATACAATTTTGCAATTAATTAAAAAAACAGTATTATGAGTAATAATAAAATAATCGGGAAGTTACATGTACAAAAAGGGAAAAGCCATTGTAAGCAAGACTAAAAAACAAAACTGGGTATTTGTATACACAAGGAGTGCAATGCGCACTACCCGAAGGATGGA
>NW_012149729.1:14404836-14456851 GCF_000956105.1 Propithecus coquereli | reverse complement strand
ATATATTGTAAATAAAGTTAGAAGTCAATACACTAATAGTAGCTATGGGAAAATAAATGCTGCACAGGTGACATTCAAAGAAATGATATTTACACTACACAAAGAGCTCTCTAAAAGCCATCCATTGTGCTGTGTCTGGGGGATGGGCATGCTTGTAGCTTGGACTCGGGCAGTGCAAAGGCAATTTATGTGACCAAAGTGTTTGCGCTCCTATAATATTCTGAAATTTAAAAAAAAAACAAAAACACAAGTCATTTATTAAAAAAAGACAAACAATCCAATAGAAAATGGGTAAAAGACATGAATGGGTAAGTTATAGATGAAACGTGAAAAACTGCTCAATTCACTAGGAGTCAGGAAAATACAAAAGAGTAAATATAAGAAACAACTTTGCAACCAACAGCCAACTATTGCTGGCATGAGTATAAGAAAAGTGTACTCTTTCATGTTCTGGTGAAAATATAAGGAGTTATAGTCTTTTTGGAAAGCAATCTGGCAGCATCCATAAAATTTTAAATATTCATTTGCTTTATGATCTAGCAATTTCACTCCTGGGATTCAATGCCGTAAAAATAACTATGTAAGGACACAGGCACAACAATGTTTTTTACAACATTGTTAACAGTGGCAAAAAAATCTGGGAGCAAAGGTAATATTTTAAAACAGGGGAATGGTTTAATAAATAATGGTATGCCCATACCATGGAAAGCTATACAATCCATAAAAGGAATGAATTAGAATTATCAATTAACTTGAGAGATCTTTCAAAATGTATTGTTGAATGAGAGAAGTAGAAAAGTGTGGTATCTTTTACGTTTTGTGGAGGACAAAAACAAAATAATAAAAACCAAAGGACACTATATATGCAAATATGAATATGTGAATATAGGAATCATTGTAGTAGCATAAAGAAAATTATACTGGAGATACATAAGACGTTGCAGTCATGGGTGGGGGATGAGGGAACTCAACAGGATAAGAGGAAAAAGAAGACCAAAAGAAAAGGAGGAAAAAAAAAAACCAAACAGCACTTCTAAATAAAGCATTATGATATTACCACATTCATGCCTTTGGGTAAATTATATGTGGATTCATATAAAAATAAGTAATTATAATAGACAAAATACAAATATATTTTTATATATGTGTATAAATGCAACATATAAAGATTTAAACTGAGAATGTTTCATAATAGTGAAATAAGCCAAAAGTAAAAAAGGGAGAAAATAAGCACTACTTTATAAAAGCTAAGGATAATAGCTCCACAAATCCTCCTCTTGGTGGTCTTTCCTCTTTGAATGAATCAGTAAATGAATGCTGGAAGGCGGGAAGAGAGGATGAATCAAGTTCATGGAACTATCTTTCATTTTGCCATGGCCGCTCACTACACTAAGCAAAAGATTTCTCAAATGCTAGTCCTAACACGATGCCCATTAAAATAACCATTTTTGTTCAAGTAATGAGAATAAAATGTCTTCCTATTTAGAAGTCTAAAAAGTTTACATTTATTCCATAGATAAGGAATGTAAAAGCAAAAACAAAACAAAAAAGCAAAAAATATCAAAACCCAAAAAACAAAAACAACACAAAACCAAAAAACAACAAGAACAAATAAAACATGTTCTTTACTCCCCTGGGGATTGCTCCCCATGTGTGATTAAAATTAGGAGAGAAAGATTTAAGAGTAGGGGTACCTGCTGATGGGCTGAGTCTACAAGGGCTCTTTTTGTCATGTAATTCATAAAGAATTAGAAGACATTCTCCAGCTAGAAAATCTTTTTAGAAATTTAAAAGAACTTTCCTGGGTCCTTTTTTTAATCAAAGAACTTAGCCCCCATTCTACAGCGTCATTAGAATGAAGTTTGTTATCCTCTTCTGGGTGGAAAGCTCAGGAAACCTGCCTTTGTACTCCCATTTCAGGGTTAATAATTTAATGTTTTAAAAATTTTAGGCCTTCTAAGACACAAAGACAACTCTTTAATTAAGACTGTGAACTGACTGATTTGCTTTCTTTTCCTCTGTTCTTTATAGAGGCCTGCAATTTTATTTTTTGATAATTTCACTGTTAACTCATTATTTATTGTCTGCAATGGTTGTGAAATTATTTGATCTTCAAAGTGTACAATGATGCAGTATCTTTTGAAATAACTTTTCATTTTTTTAATCACTTTTGTAAGTATTAATTATCTACCAATAACATTACTATATACAACTACATCAAAAGGACCAACTGGAATTTGGTTAAATTTTAATTGGGATCCTTCTTTTTACACCGCCAATGCTGCCAAATAAAGCTACTTAACTAAAATCAGCAGGGCTTTTTTACTAATCATTATGCATTTTTCCAACTGAATATTCCTTAATATAAATACATTTAAGTTTCATACAAACAACAGTATTATAGAGAAAGAATATAATGACTTCTTAAAAGAATTACCATACTAGATTACATATTTGACAGCTACAGATTATTCTTCACAAAATATAAATAAGTTTTATAGAATATCATATAAAGGATCTTGCAAATTCAAGCCCAAATTGCCTCAGCCTACATGAACCTATATTATAAACCCGTATTATAAAGCTCAGGTTACCAGCATTTGTATGTACTGAGGCAAGTGAACTGTTAGAAGTCAGAAGACATTTTTTTCCCTTCCCTTTGTAGGACTATCACAAGTGGCAGAGCCCTTACCTATATGAGTTCTCTGGGCTGCCTGTATGTCAGGTGGCTTTGCTATAAAACATAAAGTTCATTTAAAGCTTTTTAAGATATTTTGGGTCTTGCATATCTTTGAATATTTGCTATCAATTATCTAAGGTACAAATAATTGGAAAGCAATTCTCTCACTTTCCAAGAAATGTGTCCTTGACTATAACCTTGATATTTTTATTATGAAAGAGAAAAATTCAGGGAATGTTCAGTAGGAAGAGCTAAATGTCTGACCTACAAGAAATGGCATTGAAGAGGATAAAGTGAGTTTTAAAAGATGCAATTTCTCATATTGTTGTGAAAATCTAAATGGAAGAGTCAATTCTCTATAGATACATCCCCTTGATACCCTGCCATGTAGGACAACTGTCGTTCTCCTAATGTAAATTCTTAAATGACATAAACCACCGTGTGAAACTTAAATACCAGACAGAAAACCATAACTAAAAAGAAAAAAGAAATCCAGGATTCACTTTTATTTATCCCTGGAGACCAACCACCACTCCCTTCCTCCTGGCTTCCACCCTGGTCTAAGCCACCAGCATCCCCTTCCAGGACTTCTGCAGTCACCTCCTCACTAGTTTTCACGTCCCTGTTGTCCTCTACCTTTAGTCATTCTCCACACAATAGATCCAATCATATCATCCTCCTGCCCTATTAAAACATTCTCCACTAGATTCCTGTCACACTTAAAATAAAATACAAATTTCTCACTGTGATCTACAAACCCTATATCTGGGATTCCCAGCCTTGGCATTATGGCCATTTCGAGCCAAACAATAGTTATTGATGTGAAGCTGTTCTGTATATTTTAGGATGTTCAGTAGCATCCCTGGCTTCCATGAACTAGGTGCCAGTAGCATTCGCTTTGCTATTGTAGCAACCAACAATGTCTCCAAACATTGCCAAATGTTCCTTGTGGGGGCAAAATCATTCCCTCCAGGAATTTCTGTCTTATATGAGCCAGACTGTGGCTATACCTTCAGCCTCATCTCCTCTTGCTCACTCCACTCAAACAGCATTGGTCCCTTTAATGTTCCTCTAAACACACCAAGGGCTCCCCTGACTCTAGGCCTTTTCTTCCCTTGCTGTTCTCTGCCTGGAATGCTCTTCCTCCAGGCTTATTTTCCTACCTAATTTATGTTCTATGTTCCTATTTAAATGGTCTTCTGTTTAAAGTACCTCCTCCTGTCACCCTTTACTCCTTACATTTCTTTATAGCACTTAACTAGTCCTGACTTTATTATCTACCTCACTATTCACTTGATTTTTTGTCTGTCTCCCTCACTTAACCGTAAATTCCACAAAGGCAGAGATTTTCCCTATTGTGTTCAACGCTATCTTCCTGATTCCTAAAACTGTGCCTGTCTGTATTTTCAATAAATGCTCAATAAATATATACTGTTGACTAAATGGATGAATGAGTATGGATTCTAGTAGTAGTCCTGGGGAATACTATAAACAATTTGAGGTTGCTACTTCCTTCATTTTGGCAGTTGCATGATACAACAAACTTGAGGCCTGGAGAAGTTAAATATAATAGTTTGTCGACAGTAATAGACTTAGCTTGTGAAAATTGACCTTTAAAAACCAAAATGATGACAAACAAATTTCAGGGCTTCTTTTTATATTCTTCCTTGTGGGCATTTTACCCATACTGATTAAAGCTTCATTTACAATTAAATTTTTTAAAAAATTTCAACCAAACCTGAGCATAGGTATTAGATAAGTAATATTATTTAAGAAGGTTATTTGTTGCCATCTGGATAAGTGAGGGGTATTTCGTCTTATATTTTTAGTAGGAAATTCAGTCAGTAACATATCAGACAATTTTTTACAAAATTGAAAGAAAATTGATGGCTTGGATTCTGATTATCAACTAAAATATCTCAAAACACATAAAGTATAGAATATTAATAGATATGTGGCCCCAGCGCTATGTGAATAGGTTTATTTTATGACCTCACAGACTGATTTGCATCAAAGCTGTAAGACTACACGAAAGATAAATTTTATGGAAAGATACAGTATTTGGATTTACTATAACTTATGGTATTTTATCATGATTAGTAAGGTACATTCCTATTAATTCAACTCAATAAACATTTATAAAAATAGGTCTCTAAAATGTACATGAGTTTGGAGGGTTAAGGGGGATTAAAATTTTAAGTATGGCAAAGTCTCTGACCTCAAAAACCTTATAATATAGTACAGAGATGAAATAAGTACATGGAAACAATACCACAAAGCAGAATGTGATAAATGCTAGATTCAAAATATAATGATGATGACAACCTACTATCTATTGATTACTTATTATGGAAAAAGTAGTATACTAAATGGCAGTAATTTAGGCTTTGTCAAACAAAAGAGTAAGGGATTTGAACCTGATACCTAAAAGCCTGTACACTTAAATAATATTCTACACTCCTTTAAGAAAAAGATTAATTTGGATTGGGCTGATCCTGACCAGGGAAATTAGAAAAATATAAATATTATCCTGAGTGGTACAAAGAGTAACAAAAGACATACAGATGATAAAGGACATCAGGGGTTCATGTAAGAAGAACCCAGAGTTCTCTGATTTGGCTGGAATGTGGTTTAATGGAAACCAGCAAATGCAGGTACAAGTTGGGGATGGACCCTAGTGATAAGATTTAAATGTCAATCTAAAAAGTATAGACTCAATCTTGTAGGCAATGGGAAACATTTGAAGGATATCGATCAAAAAAGTGACAGGGTCATATTTAATTCCTCTAGGACTAGCAGCCTAGGGGCAAAATGGACTCAGCTGAATGGCCAGCTACCAATGGAAACCATTCCTCCAGACACACTCAATTCAACCAGGCTCTTCCCGAGTGAGGCCCTTGCTTTCCATACATACCAGGCTAACACTGACTATATGGACAGTATCTCAGTATACATAGCATGTGGCCACTTCTCTTTTGGATGCTTCTTTTTTCTTTTTCAAATTTTATTGTGGTAAAAACACTTAACATGAGATCTGTCCTCTCAACAAATTTTTAAGTGTATGATACGTTATTGTTGAGCATGGGTATAACATTGTATGACAAGTCTCTAGATCTTATTCATCTTGCTTAACTGAAACTTTATGCCCATAGATTAGTAATTTTTCATTTTCTCCTCTCTGAGCCTCTTGAAACCACCATTCTACTTTTTGATTCTATCAATTTGACTATTTTGGATACCTTATGTAAGTAACATCATGCAATATTTGTCTTTTTGTGACCGGCTTATTTCACTTAGCATAATGTCCTCAGGGTTCATCCATGTTGTTAAATATTACAGGATTTCCTTGTTTTTTAAGGGTGAATAGTATTCCATTATATGTCTGTACCACGTTTTATCCATTCATCTGGTTATTTTCCACATCTTGGCTATTATGAACAGCGCTGTAATAAACACGGGGTTGCAGATATGTTTTCAAGACATTGATTTCAATCTTTTTGCATAAATGAGCTGCTGGATCATACGGTAGCTCTATTTTTAATATTTTGTAGGAAACTCCATACTGGTTTCTTTTTCTTTTTTGAGGGGGGGTTAGTACTTTGTTTTTTTTTTTTCTTTCAGCATATTATGGGGGTACAAATGTTTAGGTTACATATATTGCCCTTGCTCCACCTGAGTCAGAGCTTCAAGCATGTCCATCCCCCAGACAGTGCACACCACACCCATTAGGTGTGTATATACCCATCCTCTCTTCTCCCCTCCCATCTGCCTGACACAAGATGAATGTTATTACTATATGTATACTTAAGTGTTGATGAGTTAAAACCAATTTGATGGTGAGTACATGTGGTGCTTGTTTTTCCATTCTTGGGATACTTCACTTAGTAGAATGGGTTCTAGCTCTATTCAGGATAATACAAGAGGTGCTAGATCACCATTGTTTTTTGTGGCTGAGTAGAACTCCATGGTATACATATACCACATTTTATTAATCCACTCATGTATTGATGGGCACTTGGGTTGTTCCCAGATCTTTGCAATTGTGAATTGTGCTGCTATAAACATTCTAGTACAGATGTCTTTTTTATAGAATGTTTTTTGTTCTTTTGGGTAGATGCCCAGTAATGGGATTGCTGGATCAAATGGTAGATCTACTTGTATCTCAATGAGGTATCTCCATATTGCTTTCCACAGAGGTTACACTAGTTTGCAGTCCCACTGGCAGTGTATGAGTGTTCCTATCTCCCCACAACCATGCCAACATTTATTGTTTTCGAACTTTCTCCCATTCCACAGGTTGCCTTTTCACTATGCTGATTGTTTCCTTTGCTGTGTAGAAACTTTTTAGTTTGATACAGTCCCACGTGTTTATTTTTATTTCTGTGGACTGTTATTTTAGTGTTACATTCATAAAATCATTGCCAAGATCAATGTCATGAAGATTTTCCTTTATATTTCTTTCTAGGAGCTTTCCCATTTGGGGTCTTACACTGAAATCTTCAATCCACTCTGAGTTGATTTTTGTGTGGGGGGTAAGATAAAGGCCCAATTTGTTCTTTTGCATATGCATATCCAGTTTTCCCAGCATCATTTGTTGAAGAGAGTATCTTTTCCCCATTTGTGTTCTTGGCACTCCTATCTAAGATCAGTTATACACATGGAGTTATTTCCAGGCTCTATGCTCTGCTCTATTCTATTCCTTGTCTACACGCTTGCCTTTATGCCAGTACCATACTACTTTCATTACTCTAGCTTGATTCTCATTGAGACCTAATTACATTCAACTCATCCCCTTGTTTTGGGTGCTCGCTATATAAGGATCACTGGGGAAGCAAAGTATATAAGTACTTTGGCTTTATAGCTCTAGCACATCTTAAATTAAATAGCTATTTGCCAGCGAAAGTGAGTCCAAAAGGGGCCTGTGTTCCCTCTTAAGCACCAGAACCATATAATTAACATAATCTCTATATCTTCTGATTGAATATCTATCTCATTCTAACAAAAGCAATCCTATTTCACCCTTATCAAAAATCATCCCACTTAGATAATAAATGCTTATAATTATTTTCTCTTCCTGATTACAAAATACCACTTTGATTAGATGAAATAGGCTTACCATGGAAACCTCTACATCCACCTAAACCATACTTTGCCATTTACTGGCTCAGTTATGTGTCCATATTTAGGAATCTGCCCTGCAGTTGCATGTCTATTACTAATAGGACTTTTCTCCTAGAAATAATCAGCCTGACCATAATACCTTTAAAAAACCAAGTTTTTAGATCTGATCATTCCCAAATCAAAATTTTGCATGATTCCCTTGTCGTATGAGTTCTATCCTCAGCAACACAATATTATCATTAATCTTTAAATCATTGTCAATTCTGTGATTGCCCTTGACATTTATTCAGGATAAGATACTAAGATTAGAAAAGTTTAACTTATTATTTATCCTTAAAATTAGATTTTGAAGACTGTCCTATCACATCTTCCCCCGAAAAGAAAAAAATAAAATAAAAAGGATAAACAGACTCATCTTTCCCCTCAATTTTTAGTTAGAATTTTTTTTCTCTGGTTAGTTATTTCTAATAGATATCCATAGGAGCATCCAACTAGTCTTGGGAGGACTGGAAAGATATTCCAGAGCAGGTAATATATGATATTAAAAATGAATAGAAGTTAGCAAGCAAAAAAGGTTAGGAAAAAGCATTTTAGGCAAAAGGAAAGCATGCTCAAAGGCATAACATGAGAGATCATAAAGTACCTCATAGGTCAGTATTAGAAGAATAGTTCTGTAGTTTGGCTGGAGTGCAGGTGTGATGGAACGTATGGCACCATATTTCAAGAAATTGGAAATCTTCTCATCCAACACAGTTTAGACTGATAATTGTCAGGCCAATTTTTTTAAGTTTGCAATGGCATAGAATTATCTAAAAATTATACATTCATGACTTAATCATAACATTAACTTATAAAACACAATGCACGATTTATTTACCAATCTTATGAGATAAGAAGTCATTCTCTTTGGGTAGAAATCTGTAAGTTGAAGTTCCAAGAAATTTTTTTTTTTCATAAACCATGCCCATACCACACTGTTTACAACTTCCAGTTTTAGTATCTTTACATTGGAATGAAAGAGATATTTGTGAACAAAATCTGAACCTTTGTAGATTTTTGACAAATTTCTCCCAAGCTTTCACAGTTGTCTCACCACATCTGACAGGCATTTAAAAAAGAAAACTCATTATAAGTTAATCTTTCAAAACATTTGAGTGGTTTTTTTTTACTCGTGTTTCATCAATCTGTATAATATTTAATTAAATTAGATGGGTGCAAGAATAGGTACAACTGGCACGTTTGGGAATAATCAGTTTGTTTTTTTTTAAAACATACATTTTAGCTGGTGGGAACAAAAGTACATAGTATTGCTGGGGAGTAATCTTTTGGTTGTGAGCATTCTAGGTCACAGGACTCAGACAAATGCTTTACAGAAGGAACAGAGAGAATGCTTGAGTTAATCAAGCTAGCCTAGGTGAAGAGCGATCCATTTAAGACAGTATTTGTTTAGTTCAGTGTGGCAGAATAAAATGCAAGATGGACAAAGGCAACCTTAGTGAAAACTGAGGTTGGAAAAGAGAGACGAATAAGCACTGTAAACCAGGCTGTAAAGTTAGCGGGCTTATCTGGAAGATCAGCATGAGCAATACTTCAGAACAGGGACTCTGGATGGAGCCAGGCTGCTTGGGTTTGAGGGCCAGCTCTCGGCTTATTAGACACATGACCTTGGGCAAGTTACTTAACCCCTACTTAGTGATTTGATTAATCTACAATTTTTAAGAGGACATACTAATAGTATGTATTCATCCAGTTGTTGTTAGGGGAGATGAATTAATATTTTTAAGTGCTTAGGACAGTGCCTGGTCAAAACAGGCACTCGATTAATGTCAGCTTTATTATTATACCACAGCGATGACTGACAATAGTTTCTAGATTTACTGTTCCAGGGCATGAGCATGAGTTAATATATGCAAAACACTTTGACCAGTGCTTGGCATGTAGTAAAATTTTCATAGTAATTTGTTGTTGTTGCTGCTGTTATCATGAGTCATTTAAATGTTTTCAATGAAGGAGTGCTCACATTTGCATTTCAGAAGGATCCCTGCCTACAGTGAGAAGGAGAGATTGGGAGGAGGGGAAATGCTTGGGAAGTTACTGATGCTGAGCCAGGGCATTCCCGGGATGGAGAGGTAGAGGACAAGTAGGAGTCAAGACTTACTCATGGGACAGAACAGACAGTACTTGCTGCTTGGCTGGATATGGCTCATGAGCAAGTGGGAGGAGTTAAAGACATTTATCATGGATGCTTTTTTCTATGCAGCTGCACTCAAATATTACATAGCTTTTGGTTTATGGGTAAACTCAGGAAAGAAGTAAGAAAGTCAAAGCAGACATTTCTAAGAAATTCCCAAAATCAGTTACAAAAGGAGAAAAAACCTTATCTTTATAAACAGTAGCTCTGCATCCGGCAACCTCAGTGTCCAGAATAAACTAACCCCTTTCTTATTAAGCCATCAAACTTCTCTCCTTCAAAATTATTTATAGTTTAGTATCACTAAGCCATGTAGGTATTCTTTGAAGGTCCAGGCATGAGAAGCCTTATGGAATAATTCTTTGAACATCTTTCCTTTAACATGAACTTGCTGGATAACTGATTTAGTGTTCACTCTACTGAGAAAACTCTACAACAAAGTCAACTAGTAAAATCATTATGCTCCCTCTATTGAAACGCGAAAGGCTTTGAGGATGTTTCAGATTTTTCTGTGTATAACCTTGCCTAGAAGTCGGCATATATTGATACTAAAAATGTATTTAAAGTTTCCCATAACCACACAGAGGGAGGAAGTTACCACATCCTTAAAGAACTGTCTCTATTGTATGAAAGACAAAAGACTAAAATTAATTTTTGACTAAATAGATAACTATATGCTTTCAACTATTTATGTTTAGAAGCCCTTTCATATGTGTTTGATTTCTTCTGTGTTTTAGAAGGTTTAAATAACAGGGTCAACAATGTTAGAGAATGAAGCTGTATCTATGGAACTGTAAAATAACTGGATCCACAAATAAATTTAAATTCCCAGTTCTCTTAATTTAATATTTATTGAGTGCCTTGTAGGTGCCCTGCAGTGGGATACAAAAATGTGCGAGAAGAGATACAGTCCACCCTCTCAAGAAACTTCAGATTTAGTGGGAAAGATGAACATTAATCAAGGAATCACTCCAAAAATGTAATAATATAGCTGTGCTAAGGACTATGAAAGAAAGGTCTTGAAACCACAAATACTTACAATAGGGGAATAGGACCTAGCTTTAGAGAGTGGAGAGAAATGCACAGAGAAGAAAAGGAAAGTATCAGGCACACTGAGAGCATAGGCACAGGTCCTGTGTTCAGAGGAAACCTAGGGCATTTGAGAAACTGCAAGAAGGGCAGAGTGGCAGAAAGGCAAAGAGAGTAGGAAAGCAGTATGAAATGTACTAGGGGCGGTGAGCAGGGACCAAACCATGCTGTACTTTCTGGGAGAATTAAGAAACTTAGTCCAGCGATTCCATTTATTTAGCTGGTTAGGTGCTTACATAAATAGTTTAGTCAAGATAGATGAAATAGTTGCTAACTCAGCCACAAGAGACATGAATTCACTTTACACAAAAATCCAGTGACTGATGGCCCTAAAAGAAGTACTGCAAGAGACAGGACAACGTAGCATGGTAGGGTGTAATCAACTTACATGATTTGTACCTATAGATACATGAGAAAACTTCTAATGCATCGAAAGCCAGAGAACAGGGCTATGAAATTACTCTACTTCTGCTGCCCAGGAAATATCAAGCTAGGCTATGTCAAGGCAAAATTTTGAAGAAGGAAACGTTTATGTCTGGAGCCCATTTTTGTGAATCTACTTCTCTCTCAGAGGCTACTTTCTAGGCCTAACACAAACTCTCCCCACCTACAGGCCCTCTTGAGTTGAGCACCTCTCTATCCACAACAACCTTCCCACTCCACAGCCATTTCATCCTCCATCCTCTACCTGCAGACACCCAGGGCTCGTAAACTCTACCTACCATTCCCGTCACTCAGTAAAGTTTATCTGTACAGTTCAAGGTAGGGAAGGGTGGATTGATTCTTACTTCTACAATAAGTATTAAAAAAAAGAGAGAAAGAAAAGAGTTGAATACATTAAAACAATGGGCATGCCAAGGAAGGAGATACTAGTATGTGCTAAAGCTGACTAAAGGAACTCCTAAGTGCTGAAACTTCAGTTAAGCCTTAGGTTGAGAGAGAGAGAGAACCTAGACAGGGTAGGTCATTCCAGAGTGAGCAAAACAGACAAGAAAACACAAGGAGGGAAAATGATGCATGCTAAGCTTGGGATGAAGCATGAAATGCTAGGGGAAACTGAAAAGTGGCATAAATGCAACAGAGCATTCATAGTGAGAGCAGTGATGGAAGTAAAATTAGGGAAGCAAGATCCTGAAGAGCCCTAATCACTGGGGCTCATCTTTCCCCTCTGGATAGCTGAGATCCACTGGGAATCTGCATATAGCAAAGTAACTTAATGAGAGTTGTATTTTAATAAAATTACTGAAATTAATCTTGTAGTGTTTATTCACTCATTCAAAGAATAGTTATTCAATTCCTTCCATGGCCCCGAACATAGTGCTGGATGCTAGGACCTTAGGCAAAACTAGGGAGGGAGATATTTCTTAATATAAATGTTGACGTTTGATGTAGGATGGCACCATTGTGAAAAGAAATGAAGAATCAGACAGACTTTGAAATTTTTATCCCAGATTAATCATTTGAGTCAAAAGAGGGGAATCAAAGCTGACACCACAGTTTGAAGTCTGTAAGATGAGGAGGCTGTTGGTACCAAGTAGAAAATTGGGTCATATTTAGGGGAGAGGTGATGATTCTCATCTATGAATGGTTGAGCCCGGAGTCATAAGTGATCTCATCAAGTGGAGAAGTAGCATTGATAGATACAATTTATATGTGAGACCTGATAATTCTCTCTTCTCACTCATTATTTTTAGTTGACAATACATAATTCTGAAGGTCTGGTAGTTGAGATATATAATATTATAACTAACTATTGGGGAAGATATTTTTGATCCAGGAGGAGGCTTTATATGAATATTCTGCCTGTATGTTCATGTTATTGAAATTTAACATAGAAAGTACCTAATGAGAGAATTGTAGGATGCGTAAAAAATCAAGATATTTAGGAAAGAACATTGTAATTTACTCTAAGTATATGTAAAGTATACTTTACATATACTTTATGAAAATGTATAATCATATATGTATATACATAAATGTGTTTATATATACAAACATACACACATATGTAAATATATATACACACATGTATGTACATTTCTTCTTATAAAGATGTGAACAGTGGAGCTTTTCAGAATCAAGTCGTAGAAGATACTCATACATTTATTCAAAACATTATTCAAAACATTATCCAAGTGAGCCATCTGTAATTCCACATATAAATTTAAAAGGTATTTTTGAATACTTTTTTATTGTTTAAAACAAATCAAAATGTGGATATTTATGAATAACTAGACATTAAAATTAGAGTATATAGACAGCCACAGAAAAGAATATTATTCAACCAAGAATTACGTGCTTTCTCATAACCATTTACCTAAGCTATCTTTTATGGTAAGAAGTTCATATCTAAAAGAAAGAAGTTATAAAAATGCATGAATTCAAATTCAGCTTTAAAAGGGAAATTAAAAATACATTACGAAATGTAAATCAAAAGGCATTAATTTACGCTAAAATTGCCTGTCCCTCCAAGGGTTTTTAAGCACTCAGCAAACTTTATTTTAGCAGTCGTGCTCTAATTTCAATTATGTACAAATTATTCTGTCTTCATGGACATGATAACAGAAGGATAAAGAATAAATAACTTGTCCTTGGTTAAACAGTACATCACAAATTGTACAAATAAAGGGATTCTCACTCACATGAGTAAATGCTAAGTACTCCTAATAAACCAAGTTGGCTAGAAGAGGCTGAAATGGGAGTTTTGAAAAATCCTCTGCAGTCAGGTATCAAATGCACGGCACTGAACGAAACTGCAAATGTTTTCACTTCCCCATCTTGACAGCAATATCCCCATTCTCGTCTTTTGGCAACACAAACAAAATATTTTCTCTAGCTTTACCAACATTTATCAAGGAAAAAAAAGACAACTATTACTGCTATCTACTTTTTAACCTGTCTAATCCTTCAATTTTTATTCAAGATTTCCTGGGAAATTCATGTACTTATTTCAGACATTTGATGGTATAGTAAATATGTATCAAAATAATTTCCTCTATGGAAATCAAAGTAAATACATTGAGAAATTTCTCCTCCAAAAAGATAGAAGGAGTTACTAGAGGAAGAAGACTTCCTATAGTACATGCAGTGTTAAAAATATTGGTCAGGCATTTGTATTTCAAAGGCATCAGTCTAGCCTTACTGACGTACTTCTTCCCAGTATTCAGTTAAAATGTCAAAGAAGAAACGCATAAACAAACTGAACACAAAAACTCTCAAGCACATTGTAAATGGAAGAAGGCCAAGTCACCTCTCCTCCCTTGCCCCTTTTATAATGGATAATTTAGCCATGCTATCAGAATATTACGGCCAGCAAATTTAAGATTCTATCTGGTAGAAACAATTGCAAAACACATATGTGCGTGAGAATGATCTCTGCAACATTATTTGTATTAATAATAACCAAAAAAGCATAAACAATGGAAGTCTTCAACAATAAGTAAATTACTTAAAAATTATGATACATTCAAACTGTGGAATGCTAGACAGAGATTACAAATAAGGAGTCATATCTGTGGTGATATAGACAATATTTGTGATTGGATCTCAGACTGGAAATAACAAGTTAAAGAAAATCCAAGCTCTGGACTGAAAAATAAAAATAAGTATTCAGGAACACATGTATTTATATGAGCAATAAAAATTATAGAAGGAGACGTATTTAAATGTTAAGTTTGTTTACTTACGGGAGTAGGATAACACGGCAGTTTTAAGAAGAGAAACCCTAGCCTTTATACAATTCAGTATTTGAGTGTTTACAGTGTCCATGCAAAAACAAGAACAGAAACAAAAAGTTTGACTAAATGCCAGTGACTTCATGAGAAATAATTGACATTTGCTCTTAGTTTGATAATGAAGATCTACATCCACCCTAAAATGAAGGTAGCAACCTTTTACTGCCTAGGACTGATTCCCAAGATATCAAAGCTGGACCCTCTCCCAACCCACACTGTGAGAACGTGTTATGTTGCATCTCCCCAGTGACCACAACTCCTAGTATGCAGAATGGCAGAGAGGACAGACATGGCTATAGAGGGAATGGATAGTGGCAAATGACATTTTGAAAGGTGGAGATCATGTCATGTTAAAGACACATGAGTGAAGAGGAGTCAATAAGAACCCTGGGAGTAATTAACTTTGGAGGTTGTAGTTTTTCATGTTTTATTGTCAAAGAAAATATCAAGTCTGACTCAGGATTGGTAGGATGTATCTAGTCATTCTTATAATCAGGTAAGAAGAAAACGGGAACAGATGTCTCTATTCTGGCCAGGAAAGTCCCAGTAGACTAATAATCACTGGATATTGGACAACAGGTAAGGGGCTATGCACATATCCCACCCTTTATCCTAAGTGATGACAATGAAACTTGATGAGCACCAACAGATCAAAGCAAACTATACTAACCTTGCTGGTTAGTATACCAATGAGAGCTAAACGTGAACTTCCTCAAAAATTCACAAAGCAAATTGGCATCAGTGAAAACATGCTGTTATGTAAGAGAGGAAAGGGATTGACATCCAAAATATATAAGGAACTCATACAACTCAACAGCAAAAACCACAAATAACCTGATTAAAAAATGGGCAAAAGGCTGGGCCTGGTGGCTCACACCTGTAATCCTAGCACTTTGGTTTTGGGAGGCTGAGGCAGAAGAATCCCCTGAGGTCAGGAGTTTGAGAACATCCTGGGCAAGAGCGAGACCACCCTCTCCAAACCCCGTCACTACAAAATATAGAAAAATTAGCCAGACGAGGTGGTGCGCGCCTGTAGTCCCAACTACTAGAGAGGCTGAGGCAGGAGGATCACTTGAGCCCAGGAGTTTGAAGTTGCAGTGAGCTATGATGATGCCACTGCACTCTACTCTAGCCAGGGTGACAGAGCAAGACTGTCTCAAAAAAAAAAATCAAAAATCAAGCAAAGGACCTGAAGACCTGAATAGACATTTTCCCCCAAAAGACATACAAATGGGCAACAAGTATATGAAAAGGTGGTCAGTATCACTAATGATCAAGGAAATGCAAGTCAAAACCAAGCTATCATCTCACACTTGTTAAGATGACTATTACCAAAATGGCAAGAGGTAAGTGTTGGTGAGGACAAGGACAAAAGTGAACACCTGTGCACTGTTGGTGGGAATATAAATTGGCACAGGCATTATGTAGAACAGTATCTGAAACAATTAAAATAGAACTATCGTATGATCCAGCAATCCTACTTCTGGGTATAAGCCCAAAGAAAATGAAATCGGTATTTTGAACAGATATCTGCACCTCCATATTCATTGCAGCATTATTCACAATAGTCAAGATGTAGAAACAACCTAGGTGTCCATCTATGGATGAGTAGATAAAATGTGATACACACACACACATATACACGATGGAATATTTTCCAGCCGTAAAAAAAGAAAAATATCCTATTTGTGACACCATTAGCTTTTTTAAATGAATATTCGGTTTTGAACTATGTTTCAGTGATTCATCTTTTTTTTTTTAATTTCAGCATATTACGGGGGTACAAATGTTTAGGTTACATATATTGCCTTTGCCCCACCCGAGTCCAAGCTTCAAGCATGTCTATCCCCCAGACAGTGCACACCGCACCCATTAGGTGTCAATATACCCATCCTCTCCTCCCCCCGCCTACCTACCCGACACCCGACGAATGTTACTACTATATGTGCACTTAAGTGCTGATCAGTTAATACCAATTTGATGGTGAGTTCATGTGGCACTTGTTTTTCCATTCTTGTGATAATTCACTAGGTAGAATGGGCTCCAGCTCTATCCAGAATAATGCAAGAGGTGCTATATCACCATTGCTTTTTGTGGCTGAGTAGAGCTCCATGGTATACATATACCACATTTTATTAATCCACTCATGTATTGATGGGCACTTGGGTTGTTTCCACATCTTTGCAATTGTGAATTGTGCTGCTATAAACATTCAAGTGCAGATATCTTTTTTATAGAATGTCTTTTTTTCCTTTGGGTAGATGCCTAGTAATGGGACTGCTGGATCAAATGGTAGTTCTACTTGGAGCTCTTTGAGGTATCTCCATATTGCCTTCCACAGAGGTTGTGCTAGTTTGCAGTCCCACCAGCAGTATATGAGTGTTCCTGTCTCTCCGCATCCATGCCAACATTTATTGTTTTCGGACTTTTTGATAAAATCCATTCTCACTGGAGTTAAGTGATATCTCACTGTGGTTTTGATTTGCATTTCCCTGATGATTAGAGACGTTGAATATTTCAGCACTTCATCTTTATCCACTCAATGTGCCCAACACTTGCAATTGTCAAAAAGAATCCATTTTTCATCACATGTAACAATATGGTATAGAAATGGTTCACCTTTATGTTGTGACAGCAAAGAAAGGTAAACTTCCAGACGATTTCTCTGCTGATGCTCATTTAATTCATGCGGAACCTATCTATCCAGCTTTTTTACCTTGTTGATTTGTTTCAAATGGTCCAATATTATTGAAATAGTAATGTCAAACCTTGCTGCTAATTCACCATAGGTTGAGATGAATTTGCTTCCACCACAGCTTTCAGCTTATCATTATCTACCTTGGACTCAAGTCATCCATGTGGCTCATTTTCAAGATTAAAGTCACCAGAATAGAACTTCTCAAACCATCAACATACTGTGTGTTCATTAGCCACATCCTTTCCAAACACTTCATTGATATTTTGAGCTGTCTGCATTATTGGTTCCATGATGGAACTCATATTCAAAAATAACATAAATTTTTGACTTATCCATGGTTTCCCAAAAATTGTTCCAAAAGAAATTTGACAATCACAGGCTAAATGTGTGTTTGTAAGACTGAGGATGTACCTTTACAATAAACATAAAACAAGAAGTGTAGATATAAAATGTCAGAGATATCAACTACCAACTTAGTACTTAAGGAAATTGGACATTTAATACTTAATAACCCCCAAAATTAATTTGACTGTGGTAATCAGTATACAATGTGTATATATAGCAAATCATCAATTGTATAGTTCACATATACATAATTTTTACATGTCAAATTAAATATTTAAAAATAAAAAATGAAATACTGTACTGCAGAAAGAAAGAGGAAAGCATATCACTGAATAGGCTTCAGAAAAGCTTCAAGGAAGAAAAATTAAATAATACCTTAGAGGCTATACTATTTATAAAAATCATGCCACCTCCTGAAATATCCTATCACATAGTCTGAGAGGAAATTAAAAAGACTAGTAAGGCATTTCTTAGCCAGTGTGAGGTTAATTGCTTAACACAGCCAGTAGTTTTCTAATTCTGTAAACTAAAAAAAAAAAAAAAGTTTATTAAAAGGTTCACATCATACTCAATGGCTCTAGTACTCTACCACCTTGATGGGTATGTGGAGTTTCTATAGGCTAATCGATTGGGGAAAAAATCAAAATCAGCATTAAAAAGCAGTGCTTTTGTTGTACGATTTAGTCATACAAAAATTGCAGAACATTGCAGTCACTATGATGATACTGGTAGATGAAATGCAGCTTTTGACAACACAAGGTGTTTCTGTCTGAATGCTTGTAACGCAATCAAGAATTTTCCCTCTTAGAAAAGGTAATTCTTTGAAGCAGAGTCATATGGATTTCAAAGAAAAAATTTAACATTTTCTCTACTTTTTCTGTTCCAAAAGATACAGAGAAAATGCATCTGGTGCCTCTATATGTTCCCTCTCTTTTGTGCTATCACAGAATGGGTGAGACATTCTACTATTGTATAAAAGAGGTGAGACATCATTGGGATAGGAAATTTACAACGAAGAGTAAAAGGGAATCCTTGAAGATGTGACGAGCCAATTCAAGTTTCTGTTATAAAATAGGATTAAATCCATTAATACATTCTTTTATTTTTTTCGTCTCTGACCCGACTTCCTCCATCCCTAGGCAGATACACTTATAGAACTAAAGGGAGGCAGCAAAATCATGTATATTTTTTTTGCTTATGGTGTTTTATTTTTAACCACAGATTTGATAATTTTATATTTAATAGTTCCCAGGTAAACTTTTACTATGTGTGAGTTTGATCTAAACAAAGTATCAACCAATGCTTCTACATCTGTAATATTATAGTTGGTAATACATTAATGATTCTCAAAAACATATTTTCTGTTAATAGATCATTCATCACAAAATAAATCCAAAAAACATGTGCGTAGTGGTGTGAATAGTGGCCCCTCGAGAGATAAATCCACATTGTAATCCCTAGGACATGTGAATGTAATGTTACTTGAGAAAAGGATTTCTACAGATGTAACTAAATTAAGGATCTCAAGATGAGATCGTCCTGGATTATCTAGATGGGCCCTAAATCCAATGACAAGTATCATGTGACAAGAGACACACAGTGAGACAGACAGGGAAGAAGAGAAGCCATGTGAAGACAGAGGCTGAGACTGAGTGACACATCCACAGCGCAGGAATGCTGACGGCCACCAGAGCTGGAAGAGGCAAGGAAAGGAATCTCTGGAGGGACAAAGCTCTTTCAACACCTTGATTTCGGACTTCTGGCCTCCAGAACTGTGAGAAAATAAATTTCTGTGTTTTAAGCAACTAAGTTTGTGGTAATTTATTATGGCAGCTTTAGGAGACTAATACTACAGTTTTTCTTTTCATGCCCTTCCTTTCATTCGAAGTTACAAATAATGACAATAATCACACTCACTGAGCACTATCTGCATGTCAGAAATAGTGATAAGTTTTTTGCAGTCCTCTTAATCTTCCTAACGACCCTGTGAAGATGACATTATTAACTTATATTATTGATGCAGAAATTGAGAACTAGGATTCAATCCCAAGTAAGTCTTACCGCAGTCCATTTTCTCCATTACAAATAGGGAAGAATGGGCTGGGCATAGTGGCTCATGCCTGTAATCCCAGCACTTTAGGAGGGTGAGGTGGGAAGATCACTTGAGCCCAGGAGTTCAAGACCAGCTTGGACAACATAGTGAGACCCCATCTCTACAAAAAATTAATCAGGCACAGTGGCATGCACCTGTAGTGCCAGCTACTCAAGAGGCTGAGGCAGAAGGATCACTGGAGCCCAGGAGTTCAATGCTGCAATGAGTTATGATCACACCCCTGTGTGTGAGACCTTGTATCTTAAAAAAAAAAAAAAAAAGGAAGAATGGAGAATATAAATAAAAACTTCTTTGCTTGCATATGTATTTAGAGAGTCTCTGAATGGAGGGCAGAGAATAAAGAGATGGGCAGCAAAGTGGAAGGGTATCTTCCACTGTACTATATTTTTAAAAATTTCTGAACCACATTAATACACTATCTATTCAAAAATAAATCACAAAAGAAAAACATCAATGGCCTGGTGAAAATGAAGTTTAAAAATCCCCAAATGAGTAATAAGAAATTAATGAAAATATTATAAATTTATGGGCAGAGAAACAATTTTGAGAATATAACTGAAATCCTATTAGACTTAGAAAATATGTCAAGAAATTATTAGGTAACTTCTGGTGTGCTGCTCAAATAAAAGCCCCTTCTTATAATATGCCTGAACTCTCCCACCTTCTACTCCACTCATAAGCCACAATCTCACCACTGACAATAGGCCCAGAGTAGACAACAGGAACTAAACAACCCCAGTGTTCAATGCACATGTCTCTCCCTCAGGAATTTCTTTCTTTTCCTATTTGTTATAGTTGTTGAAAGTTTGATAATATAGCCTAAGAAAGTGTAGGCCATTACACGTCTCAAAACACAGATTATGAAATTATTACCAAGAGAGTTGTAAATTTTTATTTTGTTGATGTTATTTAAGAAAATGAAGGAAATTTTCTGTTCTCAGTGATTTCCATTTTGACTTAGAGTCAGAAGGAAGTAATTATGACTTGTGCTAGCTATTCCTGAACCTACAATTCTAAAATTTTAGTACCTTTCACCATAATCCCCTTAACTAAGATGTGTGAGCCACAAAAATACCAAATAGGATTCTCATTGTTATATTACTGTTATATTATCATATTACATTGTTATATTATTCTTCCTAAGTCACTTCAAGTCACTGCTCTTTAAAAAATAATTTCTCTAATAATTTTTAAAAGAAGAAAATAAGTTTTTAATCAAAATAGTCACTTGGTTTTTTATTATCACCAATTAGATTTTATCAAATCTATATAACTACTCAGTATGACAATAGAAGTTGGTGGTTCATCTTTCCAAGAGACACAAACCCCAAAAGATAATTGAGTAGATTAGAGTGAATACCAATAAAATCTAGGTCAAACTTAATAACCCTCAAACAGCAGCAGCTACAGCACATGCTAAATGCACCAACCAAGAACAAAATGTTTTGATACAGCCAAAACCAGTTTCAGGGCCTTCCAAGGATGGTCCATTTCCATCTGCTGACTTTTGCATGACTTTCCCCTTTCAGTATATTTACTTTCAAATGTAACTTTTATTTCACCACTTTAAATAGAGTGTTTAAAATGACAAGCTGATTACTGGTAATTAACTTTTGATTGACTTATCCTATTATTACTCACTGAAATGAACTGTAAGAGACAGAAACTGTCTTAGATAGAAAATTGTGGTCAAGGTATAATACACTCACTCAAACCTTCAAATAACTAGGATTTCAATATTACAAATTACAAATGGAACTTACAAAGAGCAGAATCAATAGTGAACCTATACCGAACCCAGGCCTTTCTCTATATAAAGACCCTACTTGTTTTCAGGATGACTTACATTTAATTCTATGGAGCAGTGGGTGAGTTTTCGAGCACCCTAAAGTTAACTAACAAGGGCTACCTGGAAGCAATTCTGTCATGGCTCGCTCCTTACTTGCTTCCTGGAGAGGAAATTGAACCAAGATACTCTTACAAAAAAGGTTTTACGATGTGCACATTTTCTTCCACAGTCACATTCACTGATTCCTTGAAAAAAAAGAATATTCTAAGAATACCTATTGTGAGCCAAGGCATTAGAACAGGTAAACAAAAAACTGGATTTTTGCCCTCGAGGGGTGTGCACCCAAGTCAGGGACAGAGGGATGTGCTAAGTGCCGCAACAAGTGACCGTGAAGTACCAGGAGCCTGAGGAAGACAGGGTCCCAGGGGAATTAAGAAACACTTCACAGACGTTTGTAAGGTACAAGGTTACTGAGGAGCTTTCCTTTAAAGTTTTTTGAAAGTGATTTGGCTTTTTTCTTTTTTCAAAAGGTGTATCCCTGAACATACTCTTCATGATTGAGATGATTGTGAGGCTTCAGATAAATTTGAAAGTCTTAATACTGGGTATGGATCTTATTGTTCCTACATTGATCTTATTGTTCCTACATATTTGAAATAGTATTTTTATATTAATATGTTTTCCTAAGCTTCTAGATCTCATGATACTTGGACATTTTTAAAAAGCAATGATCACTATGGGGTATGTCCCACTAATAATCATAGCTCTTATTCGTACCATTCCTTTCCCCCAATTACTGTGGTGAATTTTTTAAAAATTTTGAGATAATTTTAGACTTACAGAGGAATAACAAAAGTAGTAGAGTTCTCATACACCTTTCACCCAGCTTTCCCTAATGTTGACATCTTATATAACCATAGCACAATTATCAAAACTAAGAAATGAACACCGGCTTAATACTACTAACTGCAGACTTCATTCAGATTTTACCAGTTTTTCCTGTGATGTCCTTTTTCTCTTCTGAGATGATAACCTTCCTAAAAGACAATTTACTGAATGATCACTTATTTGAGAAAGAAAAAGGAATAGGAATTTCTGCCAGCTTCTTAGACATTCATGTTGAAGAATATTTTTTATGTTTTGAAACATTAAAGTTAGATAAGCTTCGTTCACTGTTATTTTGCCTGCTCTCACTGTATAATGTTGGCTGAACTCTGACACACAGTAGGTGCACAAAGGTACATTTTTTTCACAATTTCATTCTCTACACTCTACAGTTTTAAATCTCAAGGTGGTTCTTTACCTTGGGGATGGAAGGTTCAGTTCCATCTGGTGAGGGTTCTTGAAAGAGTAGCATCTATAAGTGCCCTCGTCTAGTGGGAGAGCGGTGCCTGCAGGCACCTACACTGAGATGCTCTCTGCTAAACACACCAGCTCCTCCACCAGCTGTTAATAACATCAAAGCAAGAGGTGATTTTTCATTATGACCTCTGCATATCGCTCATTATTCCTCTGCACTATTTCTTACCTAATTAGCCAATGGACAGCAAAGCGCTTTACTTCAGATTGCCCTCCCTTTGAAGGCTTTCACGGTAAACTGCACATAAGAATTCTAGTAAACCAGGCCAGAAAGCGAAATGCCTAAGATGAGACCCCTCTGCTTATTTCTTCTTCTGTTCTCCTTTTCAGACTGGATGCCTTGGCTGGGATCACATTATATTTTCGTCTATTCAGAAATGTGAAAGCTTGGATCTTGGAATAACAAATGTGCTTAACTGCACAAGGCATACCACAAAGCACATTATTTTGACATGTATATGAAAACTGGAAGTATAAATTGTTCTGGCACTCTGTCTCTACTAGAAGTTAACAGTAGACCACTCTAACATAACTGGTCAGGGAAGTGCTTTTCAGTAATTCTCCAGAGTCCTTGGCATTAGTCAGAAATTATCTTTTCTTGCAGTGTCATGTCTAGTGTCAGTGTAGTGCAAATCACTTATACCACTGCTAGAACTTACAGCCTTATTATAGATTTGGCTCATTAGCTAGGAGAAAAAAAAACAAAACATTAACAGCCACAGTATTTCCTTCAGTTAAATAAGAATAAGCTTCAGTCTGTTAATGTTTTCCCCCACTCTCATACAACATTCACGGTGCCCAAATGCTATGAAAATAATAATTTTAATAATTCCACTTTGCTTTGAAAATTAAAGCATTTATAAAATTGTGGAAATAATTGTTACCTATTTAAGATGTTATTGGAAAGCCTAGCATTCAGGAGAGAATGTATATGGTAATGTTTGTAAACTCTAAAAAAAAAAGTATGCAAACAACAGACTTAAATGCAATTCTACTTTTTTATATCTTCCACAGAACCTTGCATATAAAATCCTAAGAAGTTTGTCAATTATCTAATATATTTGGTCTAAAGGACCTTGGTAGTGAAAATAAATGGCAAAATCATTAATTATATTTAAATAAACCTAGTGGAAACATACATATACATATATAAAGATATAAAACCCCTAATCAATCTTGCTATACTTCGATATAATATTTTAGAAGGAGTTTTTTTTAACCATCTAAATCCACCTAAGCACTTACCCATGAAAAGACTTTAAGAATTAAATGACTCAAAACCTGTGATAAATATTTGAAGCTTTAAAATATTTTTCTTCTCTTCACTTAATCCACTGGTTGGGTTATGCTGAGGGGACCACAGGAATTAGAAAGACCCTGGTCCAATACCATTGTCTTCTTTTATACACATCAAGCTGGACTTAGAAGAATGAAAAATTCTTCTGACCACCCATTGTAAGAACATAAAGTTGTCCTGTTACTTCAGATGTCTAGCACAAGCAAACTCTGTTTGGTTTCTTGCTAAATTCTGGATGTAATGTTTTTCTCATCAGATTGATTGTCGAGACCTTCATTTTATGTGTAACAAGATAAAACCTGGAAACCAGTGGACTCTGATTGATTTTCTGATTTGCCACACTGCATGGCACAGTCAACAATTAGATTAGTTGTTTTGAAGCCTTTCATTTCACCAGCCCAAATCTCTACCTAGGAAGAAACAAGCCTGGGGCAGTTGCTGTCCTGACTCTACTCATAGCTAGGCCCCCGGGCATAAGCAAGCACATCCTGTACTGAGCACCAGTAACCATATCTTTTGAATTTTACTCTCTTGACTACAAAAAGAAAAAAGAACATATAAACAATGAGTCATGAGTCCTTTACTGCTCATGAATAGACTTTCGGTGATGAAGAAACAATGCCTCTTACTATTATTATTAATTTTATTCTCAAGAATAATTCTTATTCTATTAAGAGAAAACTTCTGGGACTTTACCATAAACATGAGCAGAAGATAATTTCCTGTTAGAAAGCATTGTTTTGAGAATTAATTAGAGTAAAGCATTTGATAGGGTCACTTACCCAGGAAATTAACAAAATTAAAGACAAAGGACATGTGCATTTGAAGTCATTAATATCATGAAAAAAGAAACGAAATCTTAAAAAGGCAATAAAACAGTGAACTGATAAAAGAATAAAATGTGAACTCTTGAATACAGCAGATTCTTTCTAAAAGGAGGCTTTACTATATGTATATACACATTTTACTTTAAAGGGAGATTCTACCCTTTTATTACTAGAACATTAAAAAAAATTGACCATGCCTATTATATTTAAGCATTTTTTTCATAAAATAAAGTTTATCAAATATACTTTACATGTAAATATTCTGGTCACAGTTCATTATTAGTTAATCGAAATATATTGTCAACACAATTTGATCTAAATCATGACTCAAAAGATCTCATTTTTGAATTAGAACATTACTTTCTATCACTGTGACATTATTCTTTATTTAAGCATTCCTTCACGATAGACTGAAACTGATTTCTCAGAAGTCACATTTATGAGAGTGCTATATCCTGATGTCCTGTGGATTGTTTCACCGGTAGCCTTATTGCTGGTGATGGACAACAGAAGCCCAGATTCACACTGGTAGGAACAGCCCCCATTGATGTACAGGAGAATTAAAAGCTTACCCTCCTCATTGGCCTTTCAAGGTAGCAATCAGATCACCTTGGCAAGTTTACCCGACTGATTCTAATATGTAAAAAAGCGACAGTTCCCATAATTATTGAGAAGTCTGACTTCTCTATTTAAAACATTCTTTCCCTGACTTTGTGATTTCACATGGAACGCTGCTTTATTTGAATACCTAGCCTTCATCAACATGAAGTTTTGGCCAATGAGAATGTGGACAGCACTGTGTCTCTTTCTCCCCAGTGTTTCTTCAATTCCCTTTATTAAAACAAAATTGTGAAGAAGTTTCTCGTGAAAATGTAATTCTTCAGGCAGATAAAATGGTGTGGATAGGGATCAGGATATATTTATTTTTATTTCTCCCTACAAAATGGCCTCTGCGGTTCCATTTCAGCTGTACCTTTGCCAAAGGAGTCTTGCAAATGACATACAGGAGCCCCATCCTTTCAGCAAGTCTACAGGGTCCTCTTGGCTGCAGGTACCAGATTTATCCTTTTTCTGTCACTACAGGAAACTGGACTAGTTGGTTTTAAGTATTGGTTATTACAATAGTGCAAATAAACTGTAGATAACAATGTCCTCATTTCAGAAACAGGATTCTCAAGTTAGAGAAAAATACAGAGACAGTTGTTGATGTCTCACTTTTCAGTCCCATCGACGTGTTGAAATTATTACTCCAAAGTAGAACTGGTATACACAGCTGATTAAGTAGTTCGGAAAAATTCTCTTGTTTCTGTGTCTGCCACCACACTGCCCTAAAGCCGTTCATACACACCATTCAATAAAAGGTTAAGGATATTTTCTGTAAAAGAAAGATGACAAAAAGAGGTACTGAAAACTTTTAACTACATAAAACCATTTATGGCCACACATGATAGCCAAGAGAATAGAAAGATGGAGTATGTCAGGGGAAAGGTGGTCTTTTAAAGTTTGTATTGCTGGGGCAAAAAAAACTGAATTGTGGCACAAGATGTGGGGGGAGAAAAGATTGTAAGAAAGATACTAGAGCTGAAGAGGAAGGGCCAAGGAAGACAAGGTTTTATTTTCTGTATAGAGATACTCAAACATGTAAACCATGTTTGATTTTTTAGTAGGCTGAGTGAAAAGAAAATAAACAGTTATATATATTTTTGGATATTTGGTCTTAATAAGCTAACTCTAATTGCAAGAGTATGGCCCTACACATATACATTAAAGTCCTAGGCATAAAGGGTATAAGGGGGACTATTCAAAAATGAAAATAAACCCTTCAAAGATTCCCCCCATCGAATACTCTCATAGGTCTACTACATACACTTTTAGATCAATGCTGCAGTCAATTTGCCTTTAGATATACTGACATTATGTCTGAGGTAAAAAGATAGGAGACTGCTCCTGTTTTATTAGGTAGCAGTAGGAAAAACATAACAAGTATCAAGTATGGATACTTAAATGAAAGAACATTAAAAATCTGGCTTTCTATTAAGTACACCATATAATTATCTTTTATTCATTCATTTCACCATCCATGTCCTATATTACTTAATTGCAAAGAAAAGAGTAGACTACTCATGTGTATACTAATTGCCAAATGTATAAGTGATTGAGTGAATGACCCTGTTCTCAATCCATACAGAAAAAAATATTAGTGAAGACAATACAAAGATGGCAAAAATAGGAGATATAATCATCAAAATTATATGTTGTCCTCTTAGTAAAATATGATTTAAAAACAGACAGTATAAGAACTAATTTAGAAAACTCCTACACTTGATCTTACTCATTGTATTCATGCTCCAAATTTTTTGAAAATATATCACACCAGATTAAAACATCTGTAAAAAAATATCAATGATGAAAAGTCAATTACTCTAACCATTTTATGTTCAAGGATGGGAGCCCTAGAGTAGCAAATGCACATTTTCCAAGAGGCTATCATATTAGAACACAAAAACAATCATCTTTAAATTGATATGTTTCCTCTTCTATTTATAAAAAATGGTCTGTGTCAATTTATGTATGAAACATGGAGAGGCTGTAGGAAAAATGGCAGAGTAAAGGTGACCTCCTGTCTCTGTGCTCTCAGAGAAAGAGGTGGAGAACTCAGTCTGCTATGCATGAGTGGATCACTGCCCCAAAAGAACAGGGTTGTGAAATTGCAGAGAATGGCGTGCGACACACAACATAAGAAAAAAAAGGTGAATGGGAGATAGGATCACAAAGTCTGGAGAATGCAAGATAAACAATAGACAATAGAGCATGGGATGGCTGCGCCCGCCTGGCCAGCAAATGCAGTGGGATCTGACCCACAGGAGAACGAGAACGTCTTGCTTCCCCACTGACCTCCACATCTACTCAGATAGCGACCTGCCTGAAGTTGGTGCAAAATCGTGGCAAGAGACGTTGGGCTCTGTGTAGAGGAGACAATAGCAGGAAGCACCTTGAACTCCCTGTAGCTCTGTGCTAGGACTGCACTGGGTGGGGCAGGGACCGGTCTGAGCTATCGCTGATGGAGTTAGGAGACAGGCACCTCATGCCTGGTGGTCAGTGGGACCAGAACAATGGAGGTAAACGCTGAAAAGGGGGCTCTACCCTGGAAACCGCTGTGGACAATTAGGCCGGCTCAGGGCGGGTCAGAAAGAGCAAGACCTCCTGCCGGACAGGCACAAGACTGTGAGAGGGTGACACACAAGAGACAACGGGCGTCCTGTTGACTCAGCTCCCCAATCCAGCATCTGCCAACACCTGAACAGTTGCTTGCAGCAATAGCACTCTGGGGGTGAGAGGATGCCATTTTGGGGCCCACAACCTAGATGCTGTGGTGTGCTACGATTTTGGGCAGCTCCCTTCCTCCAGCCCAGTGACTCTCGTGACAGGCTCTGGCCTTCCGTGACCTATTGTCAGCTAGCCAGGCCGTCTTGATGGGCCAATTTTGAGTGGTTCCTCAGTGGTGGGAGGCTACCGCCTGTGGGATTCACAGGCTCTGGGCTACTGGGCTGTCTTGGGCATCACCCCTCCCTCTAGTGCAGTGATTTTCCTGCCAAAAGTGGTAGGTTCTACCCCTGGAGGTAGGGGGAGGCAAGAAAAGCCACTTTCCCTGTACAACTAGTATGAATGTGCTGGGCCTTGGTGTAGATCAACAGTTGACAGCCCAGCGATTCAGCCTGAAAGACCAGCTTAGGTCATCTAGTAGGATGATAAATCTGGGACCTGATCTCCGTGTCCAGTTGGCTGCCAACAGTGGCAGAGGCCAGAGCAGATGCACCAAGTAACCCCTCCCATCAGGAGCAGGCTCCGAAGCATGATGGAAGAAGCCTGAATAACATATTAGCAGCTCCCCTTAGCAGCAGATCAAGAAGCATACACGTCCGGGCTGGTAGGCAGCAGCTGCGATCTGCCTTGCTCCTACCCCCATTTGGGGGAATAGGGACCAAATAACTCTCAGGAGTGGCAGGATCCTTCCTAATGATTGGGGCATTAGTTTTCCCCACACGGGGACCAGAAACCAACACAGAGTCATCAGATTACCTTGATAACTGCCTCCTCCACAAAATCTACAACCAATGACAGAGAGGGTAACCCCACAGCTCAACACAGTGCCCTCCATCTCAAGCTATTAGAGGGCAGCGTAGTTATACACACAGGTGTGATTCACCACATGGGAGCTTAAGCTGGGGGACCAAACTCGCTCATCTCCACTGGCAAGATGTGAAGACAATATGTCAGAGGTAACTCAACTTGACAAAATACCGCTAAGGCAATACAAGACCAGCATGCGTCCTCGCACCACTGTTAAGGAATGTTCCTTGGGGGCTTGAAGTTAAGGGTACAAACCAGTCCTAGCACTCCCAATTCTCAATCAATTACCCTGAGGAGAAAGAACCAGAGAAAGAACACAGAGAATATGAAAGAGCAGAGAGAAAAGTCACCCCCAAAAGAAATCATGAGACCCTCAAAATCAGATACTAATTTAAATGAGATGACTAAATTGATGGAGTAAGAATTCTGAATATGAATTGTAAGGAAACTCAATGGAAGTGAAGAGAAAATAGAAACCCAACACACAAAAAACATGAAAACAATACAGGAAATGAATGAAAATTTCTCTAAATAAATTGAAATATTATGAATAAAACCAAACAGAAATCTTGGAAATGAAGGAGGCATTCAAAGAACTTCAAAACAGAGTGGAAAGCCTTAAAAATAGAATGGATCACAGAGGAGAGAATCTCAGAGCTTGAAGATAATGCCTATGTGCTAAACAAATCAGATGAAGAAAAAGAACACAGAAGCAAGAGACAAGAGCAGAACATACAAGAAATGTGGGATTATGTAAAGAAATGAAATATAAGAATTATAGACATCCCAGAGAGACAAGAAAAAAATACACAGGGCTAGAAAATCTATTTCTTGGAATACTGGAGGAAAATATGCCTGGCCTAGCCAGAAACCTAGATATCCAGATACAAGAAGCACACAGAATTCCTGGGAGACTCAACATGAAGAGGCAAATACCACATCACATAATTATCAGACTGGCCAAAGTAAACATGAAAGAGGAAATCCTTTGCACAGTAAGATGAAAACAACAGATAACCTAAAAAGGAAAACCTATCAGACTAACTGCAGACTTCTCAAATAAAACCCTACAAGACAGAAGGGACTTGGGACCCATCCTCAATATCCTTGAACAAAACAATGGTCAACCTAGAATTCTTTACCCAGCAAAACTGAGCTTTATCTACGAAGGAAAAATAAAGACTGTCCCAGACAAGCAATCACTGATGGAATTTGCAAAGACCAGACCTGCTCTACAGGAAGTACTCAGACCTGTAATATACACTGAACAGTGCAATACACACCCACCAAATTAAAAACACTCAAGTTAAAGCCCAGAACCTGGATTCCACAATGGCTTGAGAGTTAAAACAAAACAGTAACAAGTTACCCAATAATATGACAGAAATCTACCCCAAATATCAATCCTCTCAATAAATGTGAATGGCTTGAATTGTCCTTTGAAGAGACATAGACTGGCTGAGTGGATAAAACATTATAAGTCAAGTATCTGCTGTCTCCAGAAAATGCATATAACCACAAAGATGCTTTCAGATTCAAGATCAAGGGTTAGAAAATAAACTTTCAGGCAAATGGAAACCAAAAGAGAGTGAAGGTAGTGATTCTGATTTCAGACATCATAAATTTTAAAATAGCAGAAGTAAAGAAAGACAAAGATGGTCACTGTATATTGGTGAAAGGAAAAATCCAACAAGACGACTTACCGATTCTTAATATCTATGCACCCAACAGAGGAGCACCCAGATAGATAAAGCAAACCCTGCATGAACTAAATAGCATGATAAACAGTAATGCCATAGTAGCAGGGGATTTCAACACCCCACTGTCTGAATTGGACAGATCTTCCAATCAAAAAATAAGCAAAGAAGTAATGGACTTAAACAGAGCTCTAGAACAAAAGGGTCTAACAGACATCTACAGAACATTCCACCCAAATAAAGCCAAATATACATTCTTCTCATCAGCTCATGGAACTTTCTCCAAAATCGACCACATCCTAGGCCACAAATCAGGCCTCAACAAAGTTATAAAAATAGAAATTGTACCATGTATTGTCTCAGACCATAGTGGTAGAAAACTAGAGATCAATTCCAACAGAAATACTTACCACTTCACAAAGTCATGGAAATTAAATGACTATTGCTGAATGACTACTGGATAAAGGAAGAGATTCAGATGGAGATCAAAAAATTCTTTGAATTAAATGATAATGGGGACACAAGCTATCAAAATGTGTGGGATACAGCAAAAGCATTCCTGAGAGGAAAACTAATAGCATTAAATGCTCACATACATAAGACATAAAGCTCACAAATCAACAAACTAAAAAACCACCTCAAGGAATTGGGAAAGGAAGAGCAAATTAATCCTAAATCTAGCAGAAAAAGGAAATAACTAAAATTAGAACAGAACTAAATGAAATTGAGAATAAAGAACTATACAGAAGATCAATAAAACCAAAACCTGGTTTTTTGAAAAGATAAAAAAATTGATAGCCCTCTTGCTAGATTGACAAGAACTAGAAAGGAAAGGACTTTAATAAACTCAATCAGAAATGAAAAAGGAGAGGTCACTACAGACATCATGGAAATACAAAGCATTAGTTTTAAATACTATAAAAATCTATATACCCAAAAGCTACAAAATGTGGAGGAAATGCAAAAATTCTTGGAAACACACAACCTCCCTAAGCTCAATCAGGAGGAAATAGAACTCCTGAACAGACCATTATCAAGTGAAAAAATTGGAGCAGCAAAAAAATATCTTCCACAAAAAAAAAAAGGTCCCGGACTAGATGGGTTCACACCTGAGTTTTACCAAAGATACAAAGAAGAACTCATACCTATACTCCAGAAATTATTCCACAATATTGAGAAGGATGGTATACTCCCCAACTCATTCTACAAAGCCAATATCACCTTGATACCAAAGGCAGGAAAGGATATAGCAAAAAAAGAAAACTACAGATCAATATCTCTCATGAATATAGATGCAAAAATTCTCAACAACATTTTAGCAAACGGAATCCAATAGCACATCAAAAAAATAATTCTCCATGACCAGGTGGGCTTGATCCTAGTGATGCAAGGGTGGCTCAACATATGCAAATCTATAAATGTAATTCACCACATAAATAGAAGCAAGAACAAAGATCATATGATTCTCTCAATAGATGCAGAAAAAGCATTTGATAAAATCCAGGACACTTTTATGATAAAACGCCTCAACAAAATATGCATAGATGGGACATTCCTTAATATTATTAAGGCCATATATGACAAACCCACAGCCAATATCATATTGAATGGGGAAAAATTGAAATCATTCCCCTTTAGAACTGGAACCACACAAGGTTGCCCACTATCTCCACTTCTATTCAACATAGTGCTAGAAGTCCTTGCCAGAGCAATCAGACAAAACAAGGGAATTATGGGTGTCCGAATGTAGCCAGAAGTGGTCAAACTCTCACTCTTTGCTGATGATATGCTATTATACCTAGAAAATCCCAAGGATTCAGCCAAGAAATTCCTGGAATTGATAAACAAATTCAGTAAAGTCTCAGGGTACAAAATTAATGCACATAAATCAGTGGCATTCACATACGCCAATAACAGTCAAGTCGAAAATCAAATCAAAGACACAACTTTCACAATAGCATCAAAGAAAATTAAATATTTAGGAATATATTTAATGAAGGAGGTGAGAGATATTTATAGGGAGAACTATGAAACACTGAGAAAAGAAATTGTCGATGATGTGCACAGATAGAAATCCCTACCATGCTCATGGATTGGTAGAATCAATAATGTTAAAATGTCCATTCTACCTAAAGTGATCTACAGAATTAATGCAATCCCTATCAAAATTCCACCATTATTCTTTACAGATTTAGATAAAATAATTCTATGCTTTGTCCAGAAGCAGAGAAGTCTTCGTATAGCCAAAGCAATCTCAAGCAAGAAGAAAAAAATGGCAGGCATCAGTCTGCCAGACTTCAATCTTTACTATAAGGCTGTAGTAACCAAAACAGCATGGTACTGGCACAAGAACAGAGATGTAGACCTTTGGGATAGGACAGAGATCCCAGATATAAAACCATCCTCATATTGTAATCTTATCTTCGACAAAACAGACAAAAGTACACATTGGGGAAAAGAATCTCTATTCAGTAAGTGGTGCTGGGAAAACTGGATATCCACATGTAGAAGACTGAAACTGGATCGCCACCTCTCACCTCTCACAAAAATCATCTCACGTTTGATAACAGACTGAAACCTAAGGTGTGAAACCTTAAGAATTCTGGAAGAAAATGTGGGGAAGACTCTTTTAGACATTGGCTTAAGTAAAGAATTTATGAAGAAGACACCCAAAGCAATCAAAGCAGCACAAAAATAAACAAATGGGACCTGATCAAATTAAAAAGCTTCTACACAGCCAAGGAAACTGTCCTTAGAGCGAATAGACAACCTACAGAATGGGAGAAAATATTTGCTTTTTACACATCCGATAAAGGGCTGATAACAGGAATGTATATAGAACTTAAGAAAATCAACAAGAAAAAATCAAACAATCCCATCAATAAATGGGCAAATGACATGAATAGAAACGTTTCAAAAGAAGAGAGACTAACGGCTAGCAAACATACAAAAAAGTGTTCAACATCTATAATCATTAGGGAAATGCAAATCAAAACTATAGTGAGATATCATCTAACTCTAGTGAGAATGGCCTCTACCAAAAAGTCCCAAAATAACAAATGCTGGCATGGATGTGGAGAGACTGGAACAGTCTTACACTGTTGGTGGGACTGCAAATTAGTACAACCCCTGTGGAAAGTAATTTGGATCTATCTCAAAGAGCTAAAAATAGAAATACCATTTGATCCAGCAATCCCACTACTAGGCACCTATACAAAGGAAAAGAAGACATTCTATGAAAAGTACATCTGCACTCGAATGCTTATTAGCAGCACAATTTACAATTGCAAAGATGTGGAAACAACTCAAGTGCCCATCAATAGATGAGTGGATTAATAAAATGTGGTATATGCATACCATAGAATCCTACTCAACTATAAAAAACAATGGTGAGCTAGCACCTCTTATATTAGCCTGGACAGAGATTGAGCCCATCCTTCAAAGTGAGGTATCACAAGGATGGAAAAAAATGCACTACATGTACTCACCATCAAATTGGTCCTAACTGATCAACACTAAGGTACTCACATGTTAGTAATACTCACTAGTTGCTGATCAGGTATGAGGGGTGCAGGGGTGGAGGCTACAGTGGGGTGGGTTGAGTAAACCCACAGCTAATGGAGATGGGGTACATTGTACGGTGGAAGGACACGGTTGTGGCCCTGGCTTGAGCAAGGCAAATGAATTTCATGTAACCAAAATGTACCCCCATAATATCCTGAATTAAAAAAATAAATAAATAAAAAATAAAATCTTTTTCTCTTTGGGACATTTTAAATTATCCCACAAAAATATTTTTAGAGTTTAAATTATTGCTTATCAATTTGCAAGATAAAAGTGACATGGAATGGAAATATAATTTTCTATTGAGAAAAAATGAACACAAATTAAAGTGTTACATTATCAGGTTAGGAAATGTGCTTGACTTCAAAAAGAGTTATGGGATTCACTGATATTCCCACATTTATTTAATGAAATGTAACACGCTACTGAAACATTGCTTTCCACCAATACTTTATGCCAGAGTCTAAGAAAAGCTGAAGATTAATAGCAGAGAAAAACAGCCCTCTGTTTGGCTAAATAAACACTGCACAAACACTGAAAAAAACAACACACAAAAAAAAGAAACATGGAGAGAAGCACAATTTATTTCATTACACTAGTTTAAAAACCTAAAGATCTGCCCTTAACTAGCCATGTAATTTATTTTTACTCATGGTTCTTGTAAAGGAATATAATCCTCATCTCTTTGATGCCTAAGTCTTTTAAAATATTTTATCATAAAATATAATACTGATGGAGGATCAGTTGAAGGATGTATAGTCCATTAATTTTTCTATAGTCTTTAAGTCTTTGCCTGGATTCTCTTTAGTCCATGAGAGACCTGTGTACTTGGACTAAAGGCTTTAGAAACTTGCAGAATTATTTTTTCCCTGAAATATACTTTGGTGCTAGCACCTAGAAATGCTATAATAAACATCTCTATGAATTTTATCATTGCATTTTTTGTACAGATACTGGTGATGCCATCATCTTTTACATCACACACAATGTCCTTTTATGAGACCCATGAAAAAAGTTTTATTTACTTGTTATCCCCAAGAAAAGCTGTTCAGGGGACACTGTAAATCTTTTAAGTGACTGTGCTGGTTTTAAAACATGTCTGCAAATTGTTTGACACTTCTTCAATCTAATTCCTCTGCCTTGAATGTGGCTTCACTTTAGTGACTCAGTTCCAATGAACAGAACGTGATAGAAGCGATGCAGCAGGGTTTTAGAGGCTAGGATATAAAAGGCAACACAGTTTCCACCCATTTCTGGCTGTTGGCCTCCCTTCTCCTTCTCCTTTCCCCTTCCCACCACCCTCCTTTTCTTCTTCTTTCTCCTCCTCCTCTCTCTCTTTCTCCTCATGCCTTAGAGAGCTTAGCCAACATGTATAAGAAGTTTCGCTACCTGAGCCACATAGACTAGAGAGAGATGCTCTAGAAATGCCAGATTACTTGTTACTTTTCTGTGAAAGGCACAATAATGGCCCCCCAAAGATTTCCATTCCTGATCCCCAAAGTCAGTGAATATATTAGGCTACATGGCAAAGAGGAATTAAGATTGCAGTTGGAATTAAGTTTGCTATTTAGTTAACCCCAAGAAAGGGAGATTATCCTGGACTAACTAGGTGGGCCCAAGGTAATCACAAAAGTCCTTAAAAAAGGAAAAGAGAGGCAGGAGAGAGTCAGAGGGAGATTTGAGCAAAGAATGGTCAGAAGGATGCAACATCACAGGTTTTGAAAATGGGGGAAAGAGACCAGGAGCCAAGGGATGTGGGTGGCCTCTAGAATCTGGAAAAGGCAAGGAAACAGGTTTTCTCCCAGAAATTCCAGAAAGGAATGCAGCTTTGCTTGTACCTTGATTTTAGCTTGATAGTATCTATGTCAGTTCTCTGACCTAGAGAACTGTAAGATAGTAAATTTGTGTTAAGTCATTAAATGTGTGATAATCTGTTACAGCAACAATAGACAACTATATACTCTTGTTTTAAGCCTCTAGGTTTAGGTGGCTTTCTTATACATTATTCTATAAATGCAATCTCGCTTAATTTTCAGTTTTGGTCTATAGGAAGCTCAAACTTTTGATCACTTTGTGAGATCTCTTATCTCCACCCTAATTATTCCTTTTTCTTGATGTTTCCTCTCTTGTGCTATGCTTATTTTTGAATACTATCTCAATCCTTTTAGACCGGGGCCAGAAATAAATAAATAAGATTAGCTAAAACAATACAGACACCGTGACCTACCAGAAGTAATGAAGTACAAGGAATGAAGAGTTTTTCCTTGTCTCCAGTAAAAATGAAATAACTCTCTAAAGCAGATCAACGACTGAGGATGGCATCAACTGAAGACAGAAGCAAAAATATATTTATTTTAATATTTTCTAAAAATAGGGCAATGAAGTATTTAACTCTTCTTTCAATTTAAGAAAAAGAAATACGAACTTCTTATCTAAAACATAATTAAAAATGCATGCGTATATGTACATGTATCTACACATAGATGTACACGTACTCTTTCAGCTTCGTATTCCATCTGGTTAAGGCAGAGCGTATAAAGGAAGAGAATGAATAACAACCAGGGATTGACAGAGACAGATGCAGACACAGAAGGAAAAAGGAGATGACCAAAAAAACATTTGATGCACGCACGCACACGCACACACACACACACAAATGGATCCTTGGATAAAAACACAGGTGATAGAAAATCAAACAGGAATACATATAAAATTCATCCAAAACCAGATACATTCAGAAAGAAGACAAAGACCCTTTCAGGAAAAAACTATTATAACATTCCCAGCATGTGCCTTTGGGGTTATTCTTACTGAGGATTTCTGATATTACATTGAGTTTTAATATTCTAATTACTTATAGAGATATTATCCATCCCTCAGCAATTATTCTATAAATGTAGTGAATCCTTCTTCCTCAGGTCTTCTCAGCTACAGAAACCAAGTCCCCTAAAGGCAGCTCAGCCTCTCTGGGTTCCTGAGCCAGAAGTAGCCACAATAAAGTGTGCACAGTACAGAAAATTACCTGACAACTAGAATCCCTCCTTATGCTTCAGGTGAATCTCCTGTACTTGCCTGCCCCACTAGCTGTCACCTGGCTACAACCATCTCTGTGTGGACCACATCCACGTAACCAGGCTTCTGCCTCAGTTTCCCTGTTGGGTCAGGAGACCTGCCTTAAAAGCCCAGCTCACTTGTGGGATGAACAGCCTATTAAGTGTGTACATCTGTCTCTTCTATGTACTTAAGGCTGCTTGCTGCGTTCCTGCTCCAACACATATGTATTAAGCAGAGCTGCAATATGTAGTGACATAGGCACCGATTCCTGTTGTTGATGTCCACCTGGCCAAATTTTCTGCTCTCCTTCAATATTATACCTTGTGCTTTTGGACAGTTTATTGAAATTACTAGCCCAGTGCCTGCTCTTACACTCTCTCTCTTTTTATCATTTTGGCTTTAAAAGAAATGGCAGAATATTTCCCTCACACAGAGGCTAAAGCAAAGTTACTCTGTTTGTCAATTGCGAGCCAGAAAAAAGAGGAATAAAAATGAGGCTTAAGTGCACATATAGCCCCATCGATGCAAAGTCCCTTGACTTAGCAAAGCTATTTGTCCACTGGGAATGAATGTGGTAGGAGAGTAAGATGTTGGGAATTCTTAAATATTGTATCTCACACTTCCTTGTATCTAGAGAATGGTTGGCATTTACTGCTCATGGCACTTAAAGGCTAATGGAGTTGCTCTCATCATCAAAATCAACAGAACATGTAAGTAGTACACAGGATTAAGTAACAATACGATATTTCCCTCCAATCGAGAAAGAAAGATCACCTCTGATCTTTGGCATCCATAAGAACTCCTCACTATTCTTGGGATAGGTCCACCACTGTCACATAAATGTTACATATGAATTCCACTTTGTATCAGCAGAGTGCTTCACTGTTTATAAAGCACTTGTACATTAATCATATAGAATGAAGTCTCTTTCTGTTCAGGCAGTCCCTGTATAAGTACAGATTATTATTTGCAGATACCGTGCTTCACTGAACCTGCACTGAATTGTTCACGCAACAGCTGTAAATCAAGATTGACTTTTTGAACCTAACTTTGCATAATTCAACAAGCTACTCAACATCTTCTGCCTAAGCAGGCTCATGACTTATAAGAATCTGCAAAGCTAAATAACTACCCATGATTGTCTCAAAATGATTAAATAATAAAAAGGTTTTGCATTAACAAATCACAAAAGAGTCACTTACTAATTCTTCCCTGATCAAGAAACGGCAGAGAAGGTGCCATTTACAAAGAGAAATGTCATGAAACGATTGAATTGTGAATTTCTTCTAGTTCCCAATAATAAGAAAATGACCACAAAAGGATGTGGTAGATGGGGGAAGATAACTGCTGTTAAAAATTCATCTGTCAAGAGACAAATTTATCACTGTCTTAGAGGTAGGTTTAGTCTTAGCTCAGGAGAAGCAATCAGCTCTGCAGCTAATGAGTATACTGCTCTTAATCATTTCATCATACAGGAGACTGAGCAGTGTCAATCAGAAACCCTGTGAAGTCAATACATAGTTACAGGGTTGCTTCGACATGGCACCACAATGAAACTTCATTCTTGTGCTGAAGCCTTTACTTCCTTTTCATACTTCCTGTGGGACAATGATTTGGGAAGATGGTGACCAGCTTTTCCATCAAGCAGATTCCTTCATTGTCTCCTGCTGCTTCTACCTTATTCTACACCAAGGCCATCCTCCTTCCCTTGCCCTGTGGTTTTGGTCAACAGTAAACTTTGTGTTACCATGTTTTCTCACAACTTGAGCTGCTCCAGGAGCAGACAGCCTGTACCTGGAAACTCCTATTGTTTCCAGCACCCAGGCCAGCAAATGTTAATGATAACAGGAAGGAGGGGGACAGCAAATGCTTACCGTGCATCAGTTTTTTCATGTATTTGTCACAATAGCTATATCAGTAGGTTATATTATTCCCACTTTACTCAAGGAGGACAGTGAGGTTTGGAAACAGTTAATAAGTTGTCCAGGGACGCAGGAAATGGCCTTCGGGATCCTTGAGTGTGGCCTTTTGACTGAATCCAAATTTTACAGAAGAAATCCTTTTAATAAAGGGATTTGCTCTGTGAAGATTGGATTTGGGTGAGGGGCCACAATTGGAGATCCAGACGGCCACTTCCTGTGACCCTGAACAACTTATTAACTATTTCAAACCTCAAGGGCCCACATGTGGCCTTCAGGCCACAGGTTCCCCACCCCTGGAACTATGACATAAAACCCAAAGCACTTAATCATCACAGTAACAGTTTGCATCACTAGCGAAGTTTGGAGTCATAGAGGAGAGTAGAATTACCATCACATCACTGTCACTATGCTGACATAATCATACTATCCTGCATGATAAACTTTGCCCTACGGTTTCCACAAAGTTTAATTATCTAATATTATTACTTAGTTATTTCATGTGAATGTGTTTTATAGCTTCAACTATACTCTAAGTTCATGAAAAGCAATGGTTATGTTTATACAAATTTAAAATTTCTTCTTTAGTGACCAGCATAATGCTATTCACAAAAATATCAATACAGGATGGTTGAATCACTTATAAATTGTATAATCTTAAAATACTCTGTTAGGGACTTAAAAGCTACCCCAAATCTAATGAATGTAATTTTTTTCGGCAGGTGGACAAGGAATGAGAGTTAATAATAGTTCCAGCAAGGATGGGATTGGAGGAGAAGAGGTGGTAGCTGAGCTTAGGGAGAGCACAGACGGTAAGCAGATGGTGGAAAGGAGAACATATCTGGACGAGGACGAGAGCCCTGGGTTGCAGATGCATTAAAAAATGCGCTTTACCTCATTCTATATGTTTTCACAAATGTTTCCATGGGGACGAAGAAGAGAGTCAGGGATTTCCCTGGCCTAAAACATGTAGGGCTCTCATGTAAATGAAGAGATGTCACTAATCCCTGAGAAGGGAAGGGATGCCACTGGCAGCAGCAAAAGTGACCCTTCTTAATTGAGTACAGTGTTCAGGTAATTTACACCTCATTCCCATTGACTCTTATTCCTGCCTACTTGTTCTCCTCTCCACTCCATCTTTCCCATCTCAGAAAACATGTCCACCAAGTTTTAGTTGTTCCGACCAAAACCTGAGGAGCACCTTTGATTCCTCTCTTTCCCTCAGCCCCTAACATGTAATCCTTAGTAAGTCGTTTGACTTGTTCTTCAAAACATATCCAGATTCCATCCACCATAGATTCTTTCCATTTCCATTCTGTCACCCTGGCCTAAGTCACCATCATCTCTTGCGTGGATTATGGTAGCCCCCACTAGCTTCCTGTTTCTATTGTTGTCCCCACCCATGACCGTCTGACACATACCAGCCTCAATGATCATTTAAACATACTTACTGGACCATGTTGCTTGCTTCAAATCTTCTAGTGACTTCCTATCTTTCTTAAAATAAAATCTAAGCTCTGCATGGCCCACAGGACCCTGCCTCATCTCCCACAACTCTTCACTTCATACTCTACTAGAGGACCCTTCTTTCCCTTCCTCATTCATATCAAGCTCATTAGCTCCTTAAGGTCCTGCCATTCCCTCTACCTTAAATACACAGGCCCTATGTCTTTGCAGAACTAATCCTTTCTGCTAACCAGGTCTAGGCTACCTTCCCTGACTGCCTACACCCTCACACACTCCTACTCTGCTGAACCCAGTCAATGGATATCACCACAACCTCTTCTTTTTTCTTCATAGTATTTGCCACTATCATTTATTTATTTACTTGCATGTGTTCTGTCTTTATGTCATATTTCTTGCCTCCATCTCCTGTACCACAGGTGCATACAGGCTCATGAGAGTAGGGACTCTTACTCCCTGCCTAGAATGCCAATTATATAGGAAGGGCTAAATAACTATTTCCAGTATGAATGAATAAATGAATGAATCCCAATAAAAAGTCTTGGTTGCATTAAGCTCTTTCTGAAATCACTGCTTGAGAATTTACTTTCCAGGTGTGTTGAATATAGTTTTTATATTCCCAGATGATATTTGAGAAAATATTTGATATTTTTGCCTTTGGGGAAAAAAAGGAGAATATGTCACCTATATTCTCCTTGTACACATAATTTTAATACTGTGGTCCCTCTTGTGGGAATCTAACCTTAGAATTATAACATGAGGATGAAAGACATAATTGAAAGAATAGTGTAAAAAATTCCATGTTGTCTTTCTGGAAAAGGCAATAGAATTTTCTAGCATGATGTATTACTATACATGCCCTCAGTAAGAAGGCGAACATGCGAAAATGTTATTTCAGAATATTACATCAGTGAAGAGCTCTAACTCTCTTCAGTTTTGCCATAGGGTTTTTAAGATTGCTGTTACTGTGCTTACTTGAAACATAATCACAAATAAGAAGTGTGTGGAAACGACAGCTATATTAACTTTATCGTGTACAGTTAAGCATTCAACACACTTGAAAGCCCTGCTCCTTCATTTTCACAGTGTGCTGCACAGAGGAACAGACCTGGGGAAGGGCCTGGTGGAGACACGGCTGCACTGAACTTGAACAGGACAACCAGATGTCCATCTGTCAGAGAGGGGTAACGAGGCACTGATGAAACGTGGGGTTCCCTGGCTTACACCACACTGAATCGCGGTCTATGATCTAGATGTGCCCCAGGCAGATAACCAGAGGGGAGATGTGGTTAAGACCCTGAGGTTTGTCTTTGCATAATTTCCACTTCTTTTAAAGAAGCCCTCCATGCTCCTCACCTATTTCTCTCTCTACTCTCCAGCACATTTCTCTGATATGGTAAGTACATAACAGAGAATTCACTGAATTAAGCTTTCTTATGATATTAGAGAAGAGAAATTATATGATGCTTTTATAAAAAGTATGTGCTCTTTTAACACAGGGCTCATGAATATTTTCTTTTTCATCACTGATGCTCCAATTTTAGGCTATATGACTTGGCTCAGGAGATGCGTCCAATCTTCCCTCAAATCTTACTCCATGGATAAGGCCGTTGGGCCCTGACTTTTTATAAGGGTAGCCCTGACCCCAGTGGCTCTTTTTCAATCAGAAGAAAATATAGATTTTCACTCTTCAGATGTCTTTTTTTTTTTTTAAGGTAGAAAATTTATTATCATGCCAATAGCTATGCCAACTGGGGACAAAGGGCTTTCCCAAAGAAATTGTGCTTCTCCATATTACAGGTACCAGACCAGAGTGACACAATCTCAGAGGCCACCAGATTCCGATTCCTTTTTGAAATACTCTATTACAGTAGCTCTGGGAAAATATCTTCTTAGCTGGTTGCTAAAGACTGGATCTGACCCTAGGCCAATCATTAAGGCGCTAGCTGTCTTGAGAAAGAAGATGAGGACTGTGAATGAAGAACAGCAGCCTTGCTTCTAGGAAAGTAGTATACGTAAGTTGGGATGCCTCTTGCAGCCAAATGTTTGCGAATAAGTCGCTCAGTACCATACCAGTTAAAACTTTTTGTGGAGTGTCCAATGCGTGGAAGATGAACACTTGCTTTCCTTTTCTTTGCTGCTAAAAATATCTTCTTCAGGCCCTCTTCTAGGGCTGCCATCTTAATGCCAGACAGGACATTGGAGCGATCACGGTGCTGAGCCACGATCAAGGTGAAATGATGAAATTAATGATGAAAACAAACACAAAAAGCAAAGACAATAAAAAAATGGCATAGGATATGATAGGACTATAGATAAAGGTTGGGTATGACGTGACTGTAGACGAAGGTCCCTTCTCAGGCTGTGAATGTGGTAGTACGAGGAGCGGGCCGCCGGGTTCATGCGTGCCCAGCCTGGGCTGCAAAGTTTGGAGGTGAAGAGGATTACAGAGCAGATGACTTCAGTTGAAAAAGCTTACATATCTGAGTGTGTATTCAGTATCCTTCAAACTCTAGGAAGGATTTATAGCTCTAAGACTTAATGGCAGGAATCTCTGCCGAATGATTCCAGTCATTATAACCCAGATGTCACGTAATTGTCAACATTTTATCCATTTTTAGTTATAATGTGGCAATATTATATAGTTCAACCTCATACAACCAGGGGTAAGAATGGGAGTAGGGAAAAGTTCACTTTTGGACTTGTTAGACTTTGCAAAGCCAGTTCAGCTTGGCTTATACCAAGTTCTCACTTGTGGAAGGACAAAACCCATTTTATACATTATAGTATATCCTGGCAGAAGAGGTGTTGCTCTCACAGTAGTATCTCGGCCTCTGCTGGATCCTCCTTTAATAAATTTTGTCTCAGTTTCAACTGTGCCAACAAGGATGCACACAAAGCCATTGCTGGTTTCTACAAGAAATTCATATATACCAAGCACACAAACTTGAAAGACTTATGAAAAATCTGGAAGTCAAAGGCAGTGGTCTTGTGTTCCCTGAGTGGCCCTCTTTGTCTCCTTGGGCCCTCTGACCTCTTCCCTCTCCCACTCCTGGCCTTCACACGCTCCCTCCCAAGCCTCACTCCAGGTTCCTCTCCTATTTTGCATATCACTTCAGCTCTTCCTGGCTTTTGAACTCCCAATTTTCACTTTATCATCTATCAGGTACATTGCAAAATGATTTAACAGTATTTGACATCCTTAAAAGGCAGTTGAGGTTATCAATACCTGACCCAACTCATGTTTATGGAATACTGATCCGTGTTCAGCATTATGTTAGAGGCCAGTAGGGAGGGAAGTATACCAAACAATAGCACCAAAAACTTTCTGCCTGAGGAATTCAGTCTAGGTGGCGAGGCAGGCATTTTATAATAAAAGTGATACAGTTAGGAGATACAAAAAAAGGGAGCGGGCTTGGTGGCTCACGCCTGTAATCCTATCACTCTGAGAAGTGGAGGTGGGAGGACTGCTTGAGGCAGGGAGTTCGAGACCAGGCTGAGGAAGAGTAAGACCTTGTCTCCACAAAAAAATAAATAAATAAATAAATAGAAAAATTAGCCAGGTGTAGTGGCGCACACTTGTAGTCCGAACTACTAGGGAGGCTGAAGCAGCAAGATTATGTGAGCCCAGGAGTTTGAGGTTGCTGTGAGCTATGATTGATGACACCACTGCACTATAGCCCTGGTGACAGGTCAAGAACCTGCCTGGGAGAAAAAAAAAAAAAAAAAGAGCTGAGCTGAGGGAATGGTGGATGGTGGGAAAACTGCACTGTGACGTTTTCTGAGCCAGGCTGGACAGGAAATATGTTTCTTTACTGAAAATATGCTTCCAATAAACACTTTCATTTAAATGGAACGACGAGAAATCTAAACAGCCCCACTAAAATGAATTCATCTATGTATGCCAATTACAGCTTATACATTTGAATAAAGTAAAGCACTGATGAAGTTTTTGATTAAAAAGATAACCAATCTTTTTCTGATGGTCACCTAAGGGGAAGACTATCCTTAAATATAATATGCAGCTCCTACTAGAAGATGAAAAAGCAAAGGATGATAGAGAATGAAGATTTTAATGTTAGTCATTTTATATGCAAATCATTTTTCTTGAGTCTATCAGGAAGTCTGAATATACTGAAAATGTCAGCTTCCAATAGTACAGATTCTGCAACTGACACAAAGGCTTTCAGACCACTTCACACACGAGCATACAAATGATAGGCAAGGATTCTTTTATTTGCCTCTGAAAAGCTAGGTCTAAATTGCTAAATCCTCTAAGCAGAAAATATTAATAGTGGGGGCTCCCAAAGCTGAATCCTCGAGGTGGAAGAAAGTTTAGAGCAGTGGTTTCCAAAAACGGTTACATATTAGAATCACCTGGAGAGCTGGAGCCTGGCATCATCCCCAGGGATTCTGATTTAATTGGTCGGGGGTGGAGATTAAGCCTCTAGTGTCCCAGGAAAGCTTCCAAAAATTACAGATCCCTGGGCTTCATTCCTGGGTATTTCCAATTAAGTTGCTTTGAAGTGACTTCCAGGAACCTGTGTTTTTAAAAGTGTCCCAAGAGCTTGCATGTTTGGCCAGATTTTTGAAACCACTGATCTAATGCAAAATAAAAACATGTCAGTTGTTTCCCAAATCACAAAGCTAGTACAAAAAACAGTCAAAAAATAAACGTAATGAGATTTTTCATGCTTGGCACAAAGACTGTCCTGGGGCCTGAGGACTTCCCAGTTTCCTGGGCCACCTGGAAAGTACTGACAACACTATGAAGCAGTAAATGAAGCTCTCCTCTTGAACCCCATCCCTAGGAAGGTAGACCAAATGACTTCTACTCTCTCCCCATTTAAGGAAGATGACAAATGTATCTCCCCCTAGAAAAGCATGCCCATAATTAAGCAACCATATAAGCAGGCATTAGGGTATAGGCCAGTGGTTAACTTTATCTAAAACGTGGGCATCTCATTATACTCATCATACCAACAATAGAAGAGTCTAGTAAGCTATTAGAAAAGCTCCCGTGTGACACCCTAAAGTGCAAGTGCCACAAAAGAGAATTTACACAGAAAAGACCGTTGAAAGTTCTGACACAGACATGCAAGAGAAAGGAATCTGTTGTATTTTGCTAAAAGGTGAAACAGATCCTGACATTATAGACTCATGTGGGCAAAACTATGTTATAACAATAATATTGGCCCCAAAGTGTTATCTGGAAATAAAGGAGATCTAAATCCAGAGATATCACAGTGAGGTATCCATTAAAAACATTAAAATAATATAAATATTTATGTGATAATATAGACAAGCAGAAATAAAATTTCAAATATGCATATTTGGTGTTTATTAGAAATCACAAAATTATAGAATCTCAGGAATAAAAAGATCTTTAGGGATCTAATTCAACTATTCACCCATCCAACAGAATGTAAGACAATTGTATCGAAGTTTAGCAATGTCCAATGAGTATTGGCGAATCAAGCTAGACTAGGGATTAAGGGAACTGAGTTTTAATCATTAGCTGGCTATGAAAACTTGGGCAAGTCACATAATTTTTCAGGTCTTAATTATATCATCAATAACATGAGTGATCTGATCTCAATTTTGAAGTTCTGTCATCAAGTTATGAAAACATACGTCACTCTCTTTTAGTAAATTAGTAATTAAACAAACACAACAAATAGCAACCCAAAGTAATTTGTCTGACTCAGGTGTCATGGGAAAGAAAAACCACAAGAGGGCAAAGGAAATGAACAGAAACTTGTCAAAAGAAGACAGAATAATGGCCAGCAAACATATAAAAAAATGCTCAACATCTCTAATCATTAGAGAAATGCAAATCAAAACCACAATGAGATACCACCTAACCCCAGTGAGATTGGCCTTTATCAAAAAATCACAAAACAACAAATGCTGGCGAGGATGTGGAGAGACAGGAACACTCTTACATTGCTGGTGGGACTGCAAATTAGTGCAAACTCCGTGGAAAACAATTTGGAGATACCTCAAAGAGCTAAAAATAGAAATACCATTCGATCCAGCAATAGCACTATCAGGCATCTACCCAAAAGAGCAAAAGCTATTCTATAATAGAGACATCTGCACCCAAATGTTTATGGCAGCACAATTCACTATTGCAAGGATGTGGAAACAACCCAAGTGCCTGTCAATTCATGAGTGGATTATTAAAATTTGGTATATGTATACAATGGAATATTACTCAATGATAAGAAACGACAGTGATCTAGCACCTCTTATATTTTCCTGGATTGAACTTGAGCCCATTATCCAAAATGAGATATCACAAGATCGGAAGAATGGGCTCCACTTGTACTGGCCATCAAATTGGTACTAACTGATTAACACTATGGTGCCTACATGGCAGTAATATTCTCCAGGGATTTGGGGGAGGGAAGGAGGTGGTTAACTCACAACTAAAGGACGTGGTGAGCATTATAGAAGGGAAGGGCATGTCTCTAACCCTCGCTTGAGTGAGGCAAAGACATAAAATGTAACCAAAATGTTTGTACTCTCAGAATACCCTGAAATTAAAAAAAAAAAATAGACAAAAATGCTTTGCATCTTAAGAAGTAGAGACACCACTATTTTGCTTATATTTTGCTAACCAAGCAGGGTATTTACAGTGAATGAGAGTATTTTTCAACTTATCTTTTTTTAATTTTTGAGGTAATAAAATTTATGATCAATTATATTGTATGACCGATGCTCTCAGCATTTTAAATGAAATTATGGTTATCAAAATTAACATATGTCCATATAATATAAAATAAACTGAAATATGCAAACTAAAAAAAAAAAGATTGTATTTTGGTTACTAGATGGCTTTGGAAAAAAATGAAAGAACTTAGAAACTCTTTATGATTAATATGCTTATAAGTGGTGATTTAATCATCACCACATCACATGCTGACAGTGTGCTGCATGAAGGAAGCAGGGCTGATAAAATATTTAGGGGACCAGTCATCATTGTTGACGTTCATACAGTATGACAGAGTAAATTGCTACTATGGAGAGCGATAATACTGTCTTTAAAATGGAAATAAGAACTTGTAGAAATGGTACCCTGTTAGGTTGAATACATCTCTCGGAAGAGTGGTTTGTGTACTTTTCATCTCCAGCATAAGTAAAACATTTCATTTTACCCAGAAACCTACTGGGAGAAACATCCCATTTTCAGGGATATTCTGTTGATGACAGTATTATGACTACACAATATATCAATTGAAGTACCACAAGACAACATGCCATACAATGTGCGTTGCTCAGCGTAATTTATTTCTAAATCTTCATTTATCTGCAGCTATTGTGACTATCTGGAAAAATTATGGATTGTCTCAAATAACTTCTTATTCTTTGGTGGTCTTCTGAATGAACAGTGCCTGTGATCCTTTTGTTTAATTCAAACAAAAGAGATCTCTTTAGTTATAATTAAGTCATGGTTTGAAATTCCTATAATTACATCACATATTTAAGTATACAGTCAATGCTTACTTTGTACTTCATAATTATATTTAGAGAATAAAGTAGGGTATTTATTATAGAATGAGAGACAAAGGCTTTAAACTTGTAAATAATTTGAATAAATCACAATTTGGTGTTATTTAGTGCATTCATTCTCAGCAGACTTAAACACCTTTATGCTTTTCAAGTTTTGCCTGAAGGTCTTCCCTATTGAAAAGGTAAAATGTAAGGCTTAATAATATCCCTTGTTCCTTCACAGAGTCCATACACAATAGAACACAAAGGAAATCATGAACTCAATTCAATAATGGAATGCCTCTGTAAGTTTTTTAGTTTCTGACAGTGTGGCAATAAATGCTAATTCATTAGACTTTTGTGTTCTTCCTTCTTCGCAGAATTATGAGTGCACTGTTGAGCCCAGTTTTTGTTAAAATGACATAGCCACCCTTTAGTGGTGATTAAAAAATCATAACCTGGTAAGGAGACTGTATGCTTTAAAAATCACAGCTGAATATTAAACTTGTTTTATCAGTCTTGTTTTGGTGTACAGAATCTGTTGGTAATCAAATAATTAAAAAAAAAACTGGCTGGTTGCTCTGGATTATTTTTGTGACTTACCTAACAAATTCTATTTCCAAAGTATAAGTTCACCATTTATTTTCATTGATGAATTACATTTTATTCAAAAGTTAAGCTTCTTGCAATAAATATTAACATAATGTGGGAAAATCTTATAATTTTCCAACTGACTAGGAATCCTTGACAACCACATGCTGAACTTAAATTGTCGAATAACTCATTAGGAAATACGCAATAGCAATGTCAAGATTTACAACAAATACACTGGATGTGTTTTAAAAATTAATATTAAGCTGCTATGTTTGGCTTAATTAGCTTTCTTCTTCATTTACAAAGCATATCTGCCTGGTTTTATGAACTTGGTCTCCAGTCCCCTTTCCTACCAACCTGTTTAATTAAAGTTTAACAGCTGTGTACGCTTTAGAAACAGCAGAATGATTTTTCTCCCTTGAAATACTTAATCCCTTCTTAAAATATGATCCTTCTGAATATATATTTAAAAATCAGTGGACAAAGAATAATCTTCCAACAGAAAAACACTGACAGCTTGCCTTAGAGCATCAGTACCATGTACTCAGTGGGTAGACCAAACATTCCCAGGCCACCAGGAAATCTAAGACCTACATGGGGCAGGAGCAGTGTGATACTGGCATAAAAATAAACAAATTGACCAATGGAACAGAACAGAGAACCCAGATATAAATCCAAGACTTTACAACAAACTAGTTTACAACAAAGGTACCAAGGACATACAACGGGGGAAAGACAGTCTCTGCAATAAATGGTGCTGGGAAAACTGGAAAATTGTATGCAGAAGAATAAAACTAGACCCCTCCATCTCATCATATACAAAAGTCAAATCAAAATGGATTAAAGACTTAAATTTAAGACCTGAAATTATAAACCTACTAAAAAAAAATACTGGAGCAACACTCCAAGACATTGGTCTGGGTAAAGATTTATTGTGTAAGACCTCAAAAGCACAGGCAACCAAAGCAAAAATAGAAAGATTACATCATGCTAAAAAGCTTTTGCACAACAAAGAAAACCACAAACAAAGTGAAGAGAAAACCCAGAGAATGGGAGAAAATATTTGCAAACTATCCATCTGACCAGGGATTAATAACCAGAATATATAAGTAACTCAAACAAATTAATAGCAACAAAACAAATAATTCAATTAAGAAGTAGGCAACAGATTTGAATAGACATTTCTCAAAAGAAGATACGCAAATAGCCAACAGGTATATGACACAAAATGCTCAACATCACTTTTCATCAGATAAATGCAAATCAAAACCACAATGAGATATTATGTCATCCCAGTTAGAATGGCTCTTATCAAAAAGACAGGAAGTAACAAATGTTGGTGGGGATGCAGAGAAAAGGAAACTCTCCTACATTGTTGGTGGGAATGTAAATTAGTTCAGCTACTCTGGAGAACTGTATGGATGTTCCTCAGAAAATTAAAAATAGAACTACCAAGAGACTTCTAGAACTGATAAATAAATTCGGCAAAGTCTCAGGTTACAAGATTAATGTGCACAAATCAGTAGCATTCCTATATGCCAACAACAGTCAAACTGAGAACCAAATCAAAGACTCAATACCTTTCACAACAGCAACAAAGAAAATAAAATGTCTAGGAATATATTTAACTAAGGAGGTGAAAGATCTCTACAGGCAGAACTGTGAAACATTGAGGAAGGAAATAGCAGAGGACGTAAACAGATGGAAAACTGTACCATGCTCATGGATCAGCAGAATCAACATTGCAAAAATGTCTGTACTACCCAAAGTGAGCTACAGATTCAATACAATCCATATTAAAATACCAACATCATTTTTGCAGATCTAGAAAAAATAATTCTACACTTCATATGGAACCTGAGAAAACCCTGTATAGCCAAAGCAAACTTAAGCAAAAAGAACACATTAGAAGGCATCAATTTACAGACTTCAAGCTATAGGATAAGGCTATATAGTAATCAAAACAGCATGGTACTGGCACAAGAACAGAGACATAAACCAATGGATCAGAATAGAATACCCAGATATAAAACCATCCTCATATAGCCATCTGATATTTGACAAAGCAGATAAAACATACGCTGGGGAAAACAATTTCTATTCATTAAATGGTCTGGGGAAAATTGGATAGCCACATGTAGAAGACTGAAACAGGATCCGCACCTCTCACCTCTCACAATAATCAAATCACAATGGATAAGAGACTTAAACCTAAGGCACAAAACCACAAAAATTCTAGAAAAAAATGTTGGAAAAACTCTTACAGACATCGACATAGGCAAAGAATTTATGAAGAAAATCCCAAAGGCAATCACAGCAACAACGAAAATAAATGAATGGACCCTGATCAAATTAAAAAGCTTCTGCACAGCCAAGGAAACTATCATTAGAGTAAATAGAAACATACCAAATGGGAGAATATACTTGCATGCTATACATCCAATAAAGGGCTGATAACTAGAATCTATAAAGAACTCAGGCAAATCACAAGAAAAAAAATCAGACAACCCCATTAAAAATTGGGCAAAAGACATGAACAGAAACTTTTCAAAAGACGACAAATGGCCAACAAACATATGAAAAAATGCTCGACATCTCTAATCATCAGAGAAATGCAATCAAAACCACAATGAGATATCACTTAACTCCAGTGAGAATGGCTTTTATCAAAAAGTCCCCAAACAACAAATGTTGGCACAGACATGGAGAGATAGGAACACTCAGACACTGCTGGTGGGACTGTAAACTCGTACAATCTCTATGGAAATTAGTGTAGAGATACCTCTAAGAACTAAAAGTAGACCTTCCATTTGATCCAGAAATCCTGCTACTGGGTATTTACCCAAAGGAAAAAA
>NW_012149729.1:14388478-14404786 GCF_000956105.1 Propithecus coquereli | reverse complement strand
TTGATCCAGCAAACCCATTACTGGGCATCTACCCAAAAGAACAAAAGACACTCTATAAAAAAGACACCTGCACCCGAATGTTTATAGCAGCACAATTCACAATAGCAAAGATGTGGAAACAACCCAAGTGCCCATCAATACATGAGTGGATTAATAAAATGTGGTATATGTATACCACGGAGTACTACTCAGCCATAAAAAATGGTGAACTAATAATACCTTTTGTATTATCCTGGATAGAGCTGGAGCCCATTCTCCTAAGCAAAGTATCCCAAGAATGGAAAAACAAGCACCACGTGTACTCACCATTAAATTGATACTAATCAATCAACACTTAATGTGCACATATGGAAGTAATATTCATCCAGGATAGGGCAGTTGGGAGGGGTCGGAAGGGATGGGTAAATTCATACCTAATGAATGTGGTGTGCACTGTCTGGGGGATGGGCAAGCTTGTAGCTTTAACTTGGGCAGTGCAAAGGCAATTTATGTGACCAAAGCATTTGTACCCCTGCAATATTCTGAAATAAAAAAAAAAAAATAGAACCATATACTCCAGAAATTCCATTACTGGGTATATATCCAAAAGATAGGAAAGCTATACATCAAAGAGATATCTGCACTCCCTTTTTTATTGCAGTACTACTCACAATAACCAAAATATGGAATCAATCTAAATGTCCATCAATAGATGAATTTATAAAGCAAATGTTGTATATATACACAATGGAATATTATTCAGCCATAAATGCTGTCATTTGAAGCAACTTGGATGGAACTGGAGGTCATTTTGGTAAGTAAATTAAGTCAAGCACAGAAAGACAAATATTGCATATTCTCACTCATACGTGGGAGCTAAAAAAGCGAATCTCATAAAGATTGAGAGCTGACTATTGTTTACGAGAGGCCTAGAATGGTAGGGAGAAGGGAGAAATGAAGAGAGGTTGATAAAATACACAGTTTGATAGAAGAAATAAGAGCTAGTGTTTGATAGATCAGAAAGGTGACTATAGTTTACAATAATCTAGTGTATATTCCAAAATAGCTGGAAGATAATAATTCAAATGTTTCTAGCATAAGGAAAAGACAAATATTTAAGGTAACGAATATCCCAGTTATACTTATTTGAGCTTTACAAATTATATGTGTGTTTGTTATATTATCACTTGTACCCCTCAAAATATGTATATCTATTATGTATCAATAAAAAATTTAAAAAACATAATAAAATATCAGATAGATAAAACAATAGAAAATTAATAGATGCAAGGCTACAAAATAGTATAAAATGCAATATTTAGTGGTTTTTTTAAGACCTCTCTAGATACTACTATGTACATCCAACACCCAGGAAGCATGACAAATAAGGTGATGCCAGTTATTTTGATCAGTGACTTGTAAAGTCAGTGTTGCCACTTTGTCATCATACATGCAAATATTTATTGATTAAACAGTGACATATATCTACCATAAAATTTCTGAAATGACAAGAATTAGAGGGCAGATGAATTCTTGGATAGTATTCCTGTTTTTAACCAGTGATATTAAAAAATAATAATAGTACAAAATTAATTCAGGAATCAGTAGCTAATGTATACTGTTTCGCACTATCCCAACTCCAGCTTTCTCTCCTCCAAAGGCTCTCTCCAGCAGTACCAACCTGACCACTGTACAGGAAAATATAGTTTGTATTTTTAGGCCCTTCTGATAGCTCCTTGCAAAGAGAGTCTGACTCAGCCTCACAACCCCTACTGTGCTGTTTCCGGTATATGCTCATTTGATGTGTTGAATACGCACACTGGTGCAAGTGTAAAATCACTTCATTTTCAAGAGAAGAACTCTAAAGGAAACTTTCTTAGAGTGTATTATTGTTCAAAATATACGCTTCGCCTGTAATCCTAGCTCTCTGGGAGGCCGTGGCAGGCGGATCGTTCTGAGCTCAGGAGTTCGAGACAAAATATATGCTTCCCATCCCTGAGGGAGAGTTGTACATGCCCTCCCTATTGATATAAGTCTTGGCCATGTGGCTTATCTTGGCCAATGACGTGTGAGTGGAAGTATGTGCCACTTTGAAGTAGAAGTCATAAGATCCATCCTATGGTTCACCATGCTTTCTCTTCCATATCCCCTCAGAATATTAAAACCCTGTTAGCCTGAGTCCCTGAGGGAAGAGAATATGGAGTAGAGCCTCATGCAACTCACGGTGAACATATAATAGAGTGAGAAACAAGCCTCTATTAACTCTGAACCACTGAGCTTTGGGGGTGGTGTGTTATCACAGAATACGTTAGCCTAAACTGACTGACACAATGCCCATTTAAGCCTTTTCAGTAATAAATGAGCATATTCTCATCCCTGTGCTATGAGAGGCAATCCTGCAGTATTTATGCTGCTGGAGAGAGGAAAGGAAAACAGATGGCTGAGACTTATGTTCTTTACCACTTGCTTTCCTTAACCTTCAGCAACATGAAAAGCTAATGTTCAGCAAATTAGAGAGTGTACATTTTTAAAGGTAAGGAGTTGGGATTGTTACTAATTGGACTAAGTTGAAATATTTCCAAAATAAATAGAATCATTTCACAGAGTGATGCTTGGGATTGAAGTTTTATAAATATTGCACAGAGCTTTCTGGAATTTGACAAATGCTTAGTGAGCGTACCCTCAATATGCTGGATTTCATAAAGCAGGATTGTGCTAGTCTCCAGAAATAAGTCATCCCCCTGACCTCAGAGAGCTCACGGAAAGACATGTGCACTGCTGGCTCTAATACAATCAGCTGTATTTTACACCTGTCGGATCAATAAAGTGCTATGGAAACAGAGAAGAGGACAATCGTTTCTGTCAGGGTGAGATATAGGATCTTGTTGGACGGATGGGGATGGATCTGCCATAGTCAGGATTAAAACATGAACATATGTAAAGAAGTGTGAAGGTATTCCTTAGTCTGGAACAATATAGCTCTCGCACACAACAAGTGTGCATGGGTGTAAGGGGGAGTGTATAGGGGAAAAAGATGAAAATGAAAAACTGCCTACTATGAGTGGTAAATGTTACGACAGGGTAAGCACTGTGTACGACTGGAGCACAGAAGGTATCCAGTCCGAACTGTAGAAGGTTTTAAAAAGCTATGCCTGAACTGAGACTTTGGTTTACACACACACACACACACAATTTCTTTTACACATATGCATGCATGTATATATATTATCTACATACATATATACACACATACACATATGTGTTTATGTGTGAGAAAGAAATGTTCCTCAAGGTAGAGTCCTCAGTAATAAAAGGTATACAGTGAAAATCTCCCTCACTCTCCTGACCCTCCAGTTCCCTTCTGCAAAGACAAAAGCTACCCATTTAATAGTATCTACTTACTGGTTTAGATTTTAAAGGCTATTGCTAGTCTTTACCAGTATCTACTACTAGTTTAGATTGCAAACCCTTTTATTAGTATCTACTTACTCATTTAGATAGCTAAGAAAGTGGGAGTGAACTCCTAGAAACATGATTGAAATGGAAAAGGTGGTCAGGATCTCACACTTCATATTAACTAATTACAGAGACAGTTTACTTATACATAAGCATACTTGTTTTTGTGTTAGTGTATGTGTGTGTGTATACCTAGAGCCATCCTTTTATTCTTAATTGTCCCAGAGTATTCTATCTTATAAATACATTATAATTTCCTTAACTGTACTGATGTACATTTAGGAAGTTTTCAATCTCCTGCAATTATAAACAATGTCATAATTAACTCCCTTATACATATTCCTTCGCATTCGTGGGAAAATATACCTACCAGATAAATTCCTAGAAATGGAAATGATGAGTGGCAATTAGCCAGGCAAAACAAAACAGAATAAAAGGAACAGGACAAAAGGAAGGTGTTTCCTGCAAAGGCAATGGTATGTAAAAAGGTACATAGCTGCCAAGAAATTGCAAACTACAGGTACGGCCAGAACACAGCGGGGAGAATATCACTGGAGGGATACTCAGAGGCCAGATTATGAAGGGCCATATAGTCAGAGCTTCTGAGTATGGGGTGCATAATGAGATTAACGTTTTTAAAATATTCTTGTGGAAGTGTGAAGAATGGAGTGGCAAGGGTAAGAAAGGGAAGCCAGTCAGGATGCAGGCATAGTAATCCGGGGAGGAAAGAGTGAAGGCCTGGCAATCCATCTTCCTGAGCACCATGAGAGAAAGTTCTCCCCTTACTTGTTTCTTGCACTTTCTCCTTTTGGGAGACCTCGAAGGCCAGCATCAAAGACGCCTCATGGTAAAGCATCTGCCATAGAGAATGTCTCAGCTGTGGGATCCACTCCTCTACCCTGGACGGGAAACATTCTTCCTGGTGCTAATCCTTCTATAACAATGGAATTACTGACTGCTTCCCTTTTTTCTAAAGAAGAAATAATTATCATAGAATTTAAGAACCAGAAGACATGTTAGAAATCATTAAGTCCAAGGGTCCGCAGATTGGTCAGCTGCCTTCCGTTTGTCTAAAGGCTTGAGATCATGGATGGCAGAGATCATACAGAAAGTGGAAGTAAATTCCTAGAGTGATGAATGGGGTGGAGGTGGTGGTCAGGATCTAACATTTTATGTTAAAGTACCCAAAGGGAAGACAGCGACCCTACACCACTGTGTATGTTTTCCCACCAAACATCCCAACCAAAATCCCAACACTGGGAGTTTAAGCTTAAGCACAGGGGCAGTGGCAGCCAACTTGAAGATTTTGAGATACATGATCTAAAATGTTCCAATCGGTGCCGTGGGAAGATAGCATCATTTTATGCCTGATTAGACCAAAGTCTGAACAGGTTAAACTATTCAGCTCAAATTCAAGCAGTTAATTGGGGACAGACCTAATATCAGAACAGGTTCTCAAATTTCAGTGTGCATCAGAATCACCTAGAACAGCAGTCCCCAAACTTTTGGCACCAGGGACTGGTTTCATGGAAGACAATTTTTCCACAGACCGAGGGGTGTGGGGATGTTTTCGGGATGATTCAAGCACATTACATTTATTGTGCCAAATGTTTCAATTTCTAGAGTTCTACTTCATGGATCTGAAACCATCAAAAATAAGATTAAATGATTTAAAAATCTGTTTAAAACTACTTCCTAGGCTGGGCGTAATGGCCCACTCCTGTAATCCTAACACTTGGGAGGCCGAGGCAGGAGGATTGCTTGAGGCCAAGAGTTCAAGACTAGCCTGAGCAAAAGCAAGACCTCATCTCCATGAAGAAACAGAAAAATTAGCTGGGTGTGGTGGTACCTGCCTGTAGTCCAACTCCTAGGGTGGCTAAGGTAGAAGAATCCCTTAAGCCCAGGAGTTTGAGGTTGCAGTGAGCAGTGCTGACACCACTGTACTCTAGCCAGGATGACAGAGCAAGACCTTGCCTCTAAAAAACAACAACAAAAATTACATAAAAACTTAAAAAGATAAAAAATGAAAACTTGACTTCCTTAAATAATTTATATGAATGAATAAAACTAAAAGGCAAATCCCAAATTGGAAATATATTTGATCTAAATATGATAAGGAGTTAAAATACTTAATATACTAAAACTGCTAAGAAAACAATACCATTTTTTAAAATGGGGAATTCTGGAATAGATAGTTCTTGGAAAAGGAAATAAAAGGTTAATAAATATATAAAATATTCATTCTTATTAGGAGTAAAAATAATACAAATTAAAACAATAAGAAATATTTTTTTCACTTTTCATTTTAGCAAAGATTAAATGAATTTAATACTCATTACTGGCTCTACACAGTGAAATTTTCAAAGATTGCTAGGGGAAGTTTCATTATCATATTCTTGATTTCCTTCCATTTTATTGCTAAGAATGTTGCAAGTTTTAATAAAAAACAAACATTATGTTTTTGAAAATCACGTGAGGATACCAGAGCTCAGAAACATTATAAAGTTCAGAGTCATTTCAATTTCCATCATGCAGTAAGCATTCTCTTGATTTTAATGATAACTGTATTAGATTTAGAATTCAGGCTTGATTTACATAATCCTCCAAAGACAGCCCCAGAAATCGATTAAAGGTCACCTTACTTTCCCATACATATACCAAATTCTAATCTGTTCATTCATTTCCTTAAAAGCATATCCCATGCTTTTGTGAAGCTTACTGCTTATTATACTTTCATTTCAAATAGAAAATCTTTCCGTTTTGGCTCTCCATCCTACTAAACTCCATTCCAGTATGTATTACTTGCTCCTCTTCATGTTATAGTAAAAGATTAAATAGTCATTTACTTTTTGATGTATGTAAATTTGAAACCTGGAATCCAGAAATATTCTTTGGAAGTATCAATACACCTAGAGGTGAAGCCGCGTGGGAGGCAGCATTTATCACTGCCTGCTCTGGGCTGCATATTAAAATCAGGTATTGCATAATGGTCAGGGAACAGAATTTATTTGTGTAATGAAAAAAGTAGAAAATCTTATTTGGAGCTGTCCAGTTGCAGAGCCCAAAGTTAATGACTTGCTACTCACCATCCCCCAAATATAAAGGTTTCATCACACAATTTACTCGTGTGAAAGAAAATATCAACAACTATCAGGCCCAACAATGAAAAAAAAATTAATAACTTTCACTCAAATTCTCATCTGAATCACAGCTATGAGGATGATAAATTTCAAAATATTAGTTCTCTTAGCACAAACCATTCAGACTCTCACCTTGTAGAAGAAAACTAGACACTCCTTTTTTTAATGAACAGTTTACAATTAATATTTCTGTCACAAATTTTCCAATTTTACGAAACAACAAACATAGATTTTAGTTTCAAAATCAACATTTTAAATTTGGGAATAATTACTGCTGTGCCTAAGATACTATTATATACATAGGTATCCCTTACAATAAGTCAGATAATATTTGAATATTTTCCATAGTGATGAATAAATTGAGGAACTAAATTACTTAAAAAAAAGATTTCCTAGATTATGAGCTGCTTCTTTTCAGTACTACTGGTTTGGTCCAGCATAGGGAGAATAAACTAAAATAATAGCCAAAAGATAGTTAGTTCTAATCTTATGATTATAAAAGGAGCTATAAATAGCACAGAGGACTGTTCTGATACAGAATTTTCCCAACGGTAAGGCTAATCATTTTGTATTAAGAAAAAACTATTTGACCTGATCAAATTAAAAAGCTTCTGCACAGCCAAAGAAACTGTCACAAGAGCAAACAGACAACCTACAGAATGGGAGAAAATTTTTGCATGCTACAAATCCGATAAAGGGCTGATAACTAGAATTTACTTAGAACTCAGGAAAATCAACAAGAAAAAATCAAACAACCCTATCAAAAAGTGGGCAAAGGACATGAACAGAAACTTTTCAAAAGAAGACAGAATAATGGCTCAAAAACATATGAAAAAATGCTCAGCATCTCTAATCATCAGGGAAATGCAAACCAAAACCACAATGAGATATCACTTATCTCCAGTGAGACTGGCCTTTATCAAAAAGTCCCAAAACAATAAATGTTGGCATGGATGTGGAGAGATAGGAATACTCATACACTGCTGGTGGGACTGCAAACTAGTGCAACCTCTGTGGAGCAATATGGAGATACCTTAAAGAGATACAAGTAGAAGTACCATTCGATCCAGCAATCCCATTACTGGGCATCTACCCAAAAGAACAAATGATACTCTATAAGAAAGACACCTGCACCCAAATCTTTATAGCAGCACAATTCACAATTGCAAAGATGTGGAAACAACCCAAGTACCCATCAATACATGAGTGGATTAATAAAATGTGGTATATGTATACCATGGAGTACTATTCAGCTTTAAGAAACAATGGTGATATAGCACCTCTTGTATACTCCTGGATAGAGCTGGAATGCATTCTACTAAGTGACGTATCCCAAGAATGGAAAAACAAGCACCACATGTACTCACCACCAAATTGGTATTAACTGATCAACACATAAGTGTACATATAGGAATAACATCCATTGGATGTCGGGTAGGGAGTAGGGGGAAGGGGGGAGGGGGAGGAGGGGACGGGTATATGCATACACAAATAGTGCAATACGCACCATCCGAGAGATGGACACGCTTGAAACTTGGACTCGGGGGGGGGGGGGCAAGGGCAACATACGTAACCTAAACATCTGTACCCCCATAATATGCTGAAATAAAAAAAAAGAAAAGAAAAAACTATTTGAGCAATGAAATTTAGCATTTCTAAATTCTGGTGAGCACTGTGGCTACATTCTAGGTAAGGTGTTCTGCAGTGTTCTTATATTATAATAGCTCTTCCCCATTCTGATGTTGGTTTTAGGTGTCTAGTAGGTTAAGAATTACCTAGAGAAATGGTAAAGGATTATCTATGGAAGTGTCTGTGAGGGTGTTTCCAAAGGAGGTTGGCCTGTGAGTCATTAGACTAGGTAGGGAGGATCCTCCCTCAATGTGGAGGGCACCATCTAATTAGCTGGGCCCTGGATATAACAAAAAGGTGATTTCCTCTCTCTCCTAGAGCTGGGATATGGGATACACTCTTCTCCTGTCCTTGGACATCAGAACATCAGGCTCTCTGGTTTTGGACTCTGGGATTTATATCAGTGGGCCCCCTTGTTCTCTGGCCTTGGACTGAGAATTATACCATTGGCTTTCCTTATTCTGAGGACTTTGTACTTATACTGAGTCACACCACCAACATCTCAGGATCTCCAGCTTGCAGATGGCCTGTTAGGGGACTTCTTAGCCTACATTATTACATGAGCCCATTCCCTAATAAATACATAAATCCCTTCTTATCTATCTTTTAATCTATCTATATCCTATTAATTCTGTTTCTCTAGAAAACCCTGACCGATACAGCCATCAAACTTAAGACAAATACCTTCACTGTCTAGGTATGCCCATGTGGCAAAGACATCACTTAAAGTAGCAGCTTAGTATTTTCTCTCCCATACCCTCTGCCTAAGCCAATATATAACTAATGAAACCATGACTTTTAGGCTAATTCTTCTCTTCTATTTAAACTATTAGCCAAAACTATAAATAAGTTTGTATTTTCTACTGATTTCCAAGTTAAAGAAATGAAAGTAAATAACATAGAGCAAAGGTCGGCAAACTACAGCCCATGGGCCAAATCAAGTCCAACACCTATTTTTGCCAATACAGTCTTATTATAAATTTGTTTTATATATTGTCTATGGTCACTTTAATGCTATAAGATCAGAGTTGAATAGATTTCTCAGAGACAATATGGCCTGCAAAACCAAAACTATTTGACATAAAAAGTATGCTGATTTCTACAATAGATACAAGAAAAAAACAAACATCAGAATTGAAACTATAAGTGTCATTTCTTGCCAACAGGTAACAATATGTAGGAAGAAGCAGGTCAAGAACGAGAAGATACAGTACACAGCATTTGTGTACACACATGGAAAGTTTTAAAAGCATTTTTTCCCCATTTGTTTATTTTTGCTTTTGTTGCATGTACTTTTGGCATCACGTCCATGAAATCATTGCCAAGACCAAGGTTTGCCAATATGTTTTCTTCGGGGAGTTTTACATTTTGGGGTCTTATTTTTAAGTCTAATCCATTTTGAGTTGATTTTTGTGTGTGGTATAAGATAAAGGCACAATTTCACTCTTCTGCATGTGGATATTCAGTTTTTTCAACACCATTTGTTCAAGAGACTATCCTTTCCCTATTATTCTGGCATCCTTGTCAAAGATCAGCAGATTGTATATACATAGGTTTATTTCTGGGCTCTTTATTGTGTTCCATTGGTCTCTATGTCTGTCTTTATGCCAGTACTATACTGTTTTAATTACTGTAACTTTGTAATACATTTTGGATTCAGGAAAGGTAATGATCCAACTTTGCTCTTCTTTCTCAAGATTGTTTTGATTATCCAGTGCACTGTTGGTGGGAATGCAAAATGGTGCAGCTGCTATGGAAAACAGTATGGAGGTTCCTCAAAAACTTAAAGATGGAACTACCATGTGTTCCAATAATTCTACTTCAGAATATTTATCCAAAAGAATTAAAATCAGGATCTGAAAGATGCTCTTTGCAACACTGTTTGTAATAGCCAAGATGTGGAATCAACCCTAATGGTCCATTGATTGATGAGTTGATAAAGAAAATATGGTATATAAATACATGGGAATATTAATCAGTCTTAATTAAAAATGAAGAAAATTCTCCCATATGCAAAAACATAAATAAACCTTGAGGACTTTACGTCAAGTGAATTAAGCTAGTGACAGAAGGATAAATACTGCATGATTCCACTTATGTGAGGTATCTAAAGTAGTCAAACTCACAGAAGCAGAGGGTACAATAGTGGTTACCAGGGGCTGGCACAGGTGAGAATGTGGAGTTGCTAATTAATAGGCATAAAATTTCAGTTATACAAAATGAGTAAGATCTAGAGATCTGCTGCACAACATTGTGCCTATAGTTAATGCTGTATTGTGCACTTAAAAATCTGTCAGGAGGGAAGATTTCCTATGAAGTGTTTTCACCACAATAAATTAAAATTTAAATTAAGAAAAATTTAAAGTGATTTTGTTCCTCCCAACTTAAGAATTCACAAAATATGGAGTTATATATTAACCTAGCAAGAAAATAAAATTATTTCAACAATGACAACAAAAAATTTGATAATTTAAAATGAGCAAGACATTGTGATAACCTCTGGAAAAGCCAAATAGAAAACCGTTAATAACAAATTAGGGAGGGACTTCAAGATGGCTGACTAGAAGCACCTGGCACTCACCTCCTCCACAAAGAAGAGCCAGGTGGCCCTGGGGATTAATTCCCCCACCCACTAGTGCTAGCTCCCATGCATACCTCCTAGGGGCCTGAGGACTGGCCCACCTGGCATTCTTACCCCCAGCAAAGCCACATCACAGCCTCTAATAACAACTTCAGGCTAAGCCACTGAGGAACTAACAGATGTATTCACAGCTAACTGATTTTCAATAAGGGTACCAAGAACATACACTGAGGAAAGAACTTCCTCTTCAGTAAATGGTGCAGGGAAAATTGGAGATCCATATGAAGAAGAATGATCCTTATCTCTTACCATATACAAAAATAAACTCAAAATAGATTAAATACTTAAATGCAAGTCCCAAAACTATAAACTACTAGATGAAAATTCTACAGAACCTGAGTTTAGACAAAGATCTTATGGCTAAGACCTCAAAAGCACAGGCAACAAAAACAAAAATAGACAAAACAGGGTTATATTAAACTAAAAAGCTCAGCATGTACAGCAAAGGAAACATTCAACAGAGGAAAGAGACAACCTATTTCATGGCAGAAGATATCTGCAAACTATTCATTTGAAAAGGGACTATACCCAAAATATAGATGGAACTCAAACAACTTGAAAGCAAAAAACCAAATAACCTTATTTAGAAGTGGACCAAGAATCTCAATAGACAATTCTCAAAAGAAGACATACAAATGGACAACAGGTACATGAAAAAATGCTCAGCATCACTTATCATCAGGAAAATGCAAATCAAAATCACAATGAGATATCCTTTTACCCCAAATACTAACAAGGATGCAGAGAAAAGGCAACTTTTATATGCTGTTGGTAGGAATGTAAGTTAGTAGAGGCATTATAGAAAACAGTATGGAGATTTCTTAAAAACCAAAACTAGAACTACCATATGATCCAACAATCCCACCACTGGGTATTTAGCGAAAGGAAAGGAAATCAATATATCAAAGGGATACCTGCACCCCAGGTTTATTGCAGCACTATTCACAAAAGCTAAGATATGGAATGAAACTAAGTGTCCATCAACAGATGAATGGCTAAAGAAAATGTGGTAGATATATGCAATAGAATACTATTAACCCATAAAAAGAATGAAATTCTGTAATTGGCAGCAACATGCATAGAACCAGAGGTCATTATTTTAAGTGAAATAAGCCAAGTACAGAAAGCAAATATCATATGTTCTCACTCATACGTGGGAACTAAAAAAGTTGATATCATGGAGTTGTAAAGTAGTATGATAGTTACTAGAGGCTGGGAAGTTTTTTTGGGGGGGCATGAAAAGAAGTTCATTAATGGGTATAAATATAGAGTGAGATAGAAGGAGTAAGTTCTAGTGTTTGATAGCACAGTAGGGTGACTATAGTTAACAGCAATAGATTGTGTATTTCAAAAGAGCCAGAAGAAAAGATTTGAAGATATGATAAATGTCCAAGATGATGGATATCTTAAATACCCTGATATTTTACACTAGCTGTTCCTTCTAAAATATCCTGATTTGATCATTATACATTGTATACATGTATCAAAATATCATATGTAACCCATAAATATGCACAAATATGATCTATTAATAAAAATACACTAAATTTCGATAGCGTGTTGAAGTTCACAAAGTACTGGCACACATTTTTAAAAATCTTATTTGGTCTTAAAAAAAACCCTGAAAATAAAGATATAAAAATAAATCAAACTGAGGTCAATAACTTTGCCAAGATCACACAGCTTGTAAGGAACAGAGCTGAAATTTAACTTCCCATCATCTTGCTCCAAGTATAACATTCTGTCTACTGTATCAAACTACCCCTTATTGTCCATAAACATCTAAAAAGTCTTTTATACAAAAAAAAATTTTATAAACATGTAAAAGCATCCATAACTATATCAATCAATATCTTGAACATATCTGCTCCCTGCATGAAATTTTTCCTCTAAACATTTTAAAAAAGAAACAGTGGTCAATGTTAAGTTTAAACAAGGTTAACTGAAATTGCACAAAAATAGATCAGCTATCTGTTCCTTAATTATTAAGTAATTATTCACGCCAAAATATTCTTAAATCTTTCTGGCATGCTTCTTAAGCTTAGTTTTAAAAAGATATTTTAAAAGACAATCTTTTGAGCTCCCTACTTAGATAATTATATGTCTTTTCAAAATATTCAACAGACTTACATTACCGTGGGCAGAGAAAAAAAATAAAAATCAATATTTAATTCAAAGGAGTGCACAAAAGTTAGTATTTCTCTATATTTTTACTTGGTGTTCCAAACTTTGGAAGGTTATACTACTAAGAAATGCAACTGAACTAGAAGTAAAGAAGGCTACTACACGAATGCACTGAGCAGTTCTAGGTGCCATGTGTTCCCACTAGGCAACATCAGATTTCATCCCCTATCTGTGTTGGGGGAAGAGGTGAGGCTCATGGCAGAACAATGGAGTAAAGTTTCAAAGCCATCCTAAGAAAACAGAAAAGAAGTTTTGTTAAAGGCATCAAAAGTTAGAAACTGATTACTGCTTTTAGAGAGAAGCAAGGAGATATGGATCAGAACAGAGCCAGATTAGATCCTTCTGTTAGGCTCCCTCTTGGAGAGATTTTTCCTAACTGAGCTAGGCCAATGTGTTTCCTACTTGAAGTACCTCAGTTATTTCAGCCCATGGACTACCTAGAGAGACATAATGGTTCTAATACTTTTGTTTAGATGTTGTGAGCTTAATATTGCGAGTCTACTTCATATGTTCAAATACTGTTTCACTTTTCCATACTAAGCATGCATTACTCTGGCAATTAAGAAGGAGGCTGTAGATCTCCTCATCTCAAAGTTCAACTGGAAAGTTGTCTCCCAACACAGCTCAGCTCCTTAGACCAACCAAATGCTCCTCCTCCTCCTTAGCATCTTCATAATGACAATTCTCTTGTTATATTGTACCTCTTTTGTTGACTTTGTTGTCTTTCCACCAGGCTATAAGCTTCCTAAGGGCAAGATCTATGGATTTTAATATTTATAATCCCATAATCTGGTACATTGTTTAGCACATAGTAAATACCAAGGCACTCAATACATAATGATTAAATCACAACTACTGCTATTATCTGATATTTATTGAACACATACTTAAGTGCTAGGCACTATGCTAACAAATTATATCCATTCTTTCATACAATCCTCAAATTGCACAAAAATAGATCAGGTATCTGTTCCTTAATTATTAAGTAATTATTCACATTGAAATATTCTTGAATCTCAAGAAAGCTCTATGGAGTATGCACTATTACGATTTCCAATTTACAGATGAGGAAAATTAGGTTTAGAGAATTAAGTAATTTGGCAAAGTAACACAATAAGTGACAAAGCTAGTAATCAAGGTGGTCTGAATTCATAATTTGTGCTCATGGCCTCTACAAGCATACTGAATGAATAAATGAATGACTATTGATAAATGAATAAATACGGAAGATTTTCACATCTAAGAAGAGCTCTGTTCAAAAGACAAGTGGACAAAGGTATAAAATGAAACCATTCAGAAAAACCACTGATGGGTGGGAAGAACACTAGTAACAGGTGTCACCATTATTAGGAAGAGCAATTCAATCTAAATGGTCTATTGACATTCAGCAACTGTCACACATCCTAGATGAAAGTGTACACACTACGTTTGACGTAATGCCTCCAGAAACCTCCCTATATTGCTAAACTGATTACTGAAATAATTGGTACTTTAAAAATTTCAACATTTATAACATTTATTAATTTTGATATAAAATCAACATTTCTATATATAAACGTAAGGTGACTGATGGTCTTCCTCTGATGGTAAAAAGAAATGCCTATTCCTAAGACATAGGGTTTTTATTATTCACTGACACAGCAACTAAATCCTTGAACAGACCCTGAGACACTTAATTTCCCTGCTCAAGCCCTAATCTATTAAATGGCAGCATTGGTCAGACCCTAAGTATTAAACAGGGATGTATAACACTTAAGGGCCTCAGAGATTTCTGAAAACCTGTTAAAGCTACCAACAACTAAGGATCAGTGCATAAGTATCCTCTGTTCTCAAAAGAACTACCTATCCAGCTTCACTTGAGAACTATAAAATGAAACTATTGGCTTCCACGATCTGAAACATTTCATTCACCAATCTTTATCAGGGTCCTGGACAGAAATTTCTTTTCATATCTCCTTCCCTTCAAGATAGAAAGCATCACTAAATCCTAATCTACCAAAAATGACATAAATCAATGCATGATCTTCAAGGAGAGCCATATGGGCACATTACGCTTGTATTATTCTGAGCTACTGCACCAATCATAAAAAAAAGAAGTTATTAAACAAGCATCATTTGTAGTTATACTGGGGAAAACTCAATTTAGTTCTGTTTTTCTTCCTATAAAGCTTCATCATTTGCTGGAACATAATATGATTCAACCATTTGTGATAGCCTAGTATTGATTTCCACATGTTCAATAGTACATTTAAAATTATCAGGCTTTACGATGTTTAATTTCTAGTGACTCAATGGATTTTTTTGCTAATATCAGAAAGTTATTTTTAATAAATTAGGGTGTTTTGACATTTTACAATATAGTTTCCAGACTTGAAGATGAATTATCACTTATTTTGCAGTAAGAAAAGTCTCATGATTTTCTATCTCAGACAATTCTGCAACATCAACATGAGTTAAAGAAAGCCTTGCGCTGTCTCACAAGCACAAAAATGACTGTGTTGTGAGCAGGACACACTTCTTGACAACACCGTTGATCCTTCTGTATCTGATTCCTTCCTGGGACCAAGAAATGATTCTGTTTCCTATGAATACTTCTTGGAATTCTCCTGAATAGGGAGGGCCACAAACTAAACAAAATCAGATTATGTGACGTAAATTATAAAGTAATCACTGGAGGGGTCACTATTTGGTCCAGTTTGTCGTGGCAGTCCCATTTATGCTAATTATCCTAATTTAATAATTAATATCATCCACTTTTACTCTGAAACTGTTCCAGTTTAGGTGATAAGTTACATGGTCACCTCTTCACTGGGGACTAAAGACTCCATTCCTTTGCTTCACTGAGGTCGCTAACCGCATGGAGCCCCAGATTTCAAAAATCTATAAAGCATATTTTACCAAGTAAAAAGAGAAGTTACGTTGGGCTTCATTTCTAACTAGGCAGAGAAGATCCATGAAACAGAAATGCAAGCATCTCAATAAAAAATGTTGGCCCGCTGTGGTGGCTCACACCTGTAATCCTAGCACTTTCGGAGGCCAAAGTTGGAGGATTGTTTGAGGCTAGTACTGTGAGACCAGCCTGGTCAACATAGCAGGACCCTGTCTCTACAAAAAATAAAAAAATTAGCGGGGCACGGTGGCATGCACCTGTAGTCCCAGTTACTCAAAAGGCTGAGACAAGAGGATTGCCTTAGCCCAGGAATTGGAGGTTGCAGTGAGCCGTGATGACATCACTGCACTCTAGCCTGGGCGACAGAATGAGACCCTATCTCGGAAAAA
>NW_012149729.1:14364663-14388428 GCF_000956105.1 Propithecus coquereli | reverse complement strand
GATGGGGGAGATAGAGGTCTCTTGCTATCTACTCCTGCCAGGAGCACATAATGGCAAGAACCACACACAGCCTCCTGAGCACACGGGGACACGTGAGCGTGGGCGACAGAATGAGACCCTCTCGGAAAAAAAAAAAAAAAAAAAAAGTTGATGCCTTAAAAATTTCAACTGTGGTTGATTCACATTGGCTTGCTGCAGTTTAGTGCTTTACAAATTTTATGTTTTTCTAAGACAATGCTTCTATGTGAATCATAACAAATTAATAAGAAAAAGCAAATAACTATAAAAACATTTTGATGGACTTAATGAGTCTGTCTAAACATCACTATCATTAGCTTTTTAAAGTTCAGTGTAATAGATAAGCATACCCATTCGGGTCAACATTGTGGAAGTGATTACATCGCGAGCTATGAGATCCTGAGAATCAAGCAATTGCCTTGTGATTTTAATCAATGCTGACATCGAGGTAGAAAGTTCAGACCTCTCAAAGTCTCATCTTTTACAATCTTAAGAATATTTGGCTCAATTCTCTGAAAAAATACTTCAACCCTACTTTTTACCTTGTCAATGTAATTATGATGACTGTGCTTATAAATAACGTGACTACTTTTATCTGAGTCACTGAAAATAACAAATCAAAGTAGTCATCATGCATGTCATAAACAAGGATACTTAACTATTTTACAAGAATTTAAATGTTATGTTCTCAAGAGAAAAATAAAATACCAGTTATTTGAGTCAGATTGCCCCCCTTCAGTCTATTCTCCAAGCAGCACAGAAAGAGTGATCCTTTAAAAATGCCAATCAGACCAAATCGCTCCATGGTTCAAAAGCCTCCGCTGGCTTGCCATTCTACTAAAATAAATCCAAAGTCCTTACTTTGACCCACAAGGCTCTGCAAACCTCTTAGATCTAATCTCTTACAGCAATTTCCATCCTTCAATAAGGTCTAACCATGCTCGCTTCTTGCAATTCCTTGAACTTACCTAATAAGTATCCTGAGAGGTTAGAGTTCGTTATTCCTTTGATTTGAATGGTCCTTCCCTCAGATACCAGCACGGTTCTCTCCCTCGCTCCCTTGAGTTTGATCAAATATCTTTGTGTTACAGTTGTCAGTGAAGATCCCATCTGAAATAGCAGCCCAAGGCCCTCACCATCTCTCTATACATCTTTTCCTACTTTATTTTTTTTCATGGCATTTCTCACCCATGCCATTGCAATATGTGTTATATATGAAATTTGTTTATTGTCTGCTTCCAACCACGTGAATGTAAGCATTATGAGGGCAGGAACCTTGTCTCTTTTGTTCATTATGTCTCTCCAGTATCTAAGCTACTGCTCATTAAATGGATGGTACTAAGGTCTACGTGGTTAGTTTACTGACTTGATAAATATAACTTGATCATCTAAAACTAATTTTAAAATTTGTGTTGAAATGTTTTAACTTCTGAATCTTAAGTTTGAAACTTCCCCATTGCACATGACCTTTAAATAAATTTTCTCTGAAAAGGTAATTTCACGCTTTGTTGATAAGAGTATACACAAACCTCTTGGGAGAAAAATTTGGCAGTATATATTAGAACTAAAAATAACAACGACCAAAATTAATAACAACAACATACCTCAACCCAATATTTTCACTTCCAGCTATCTATTCTACAAAACCACACATGTGTAAAAAGTTATGTGTGCAAGGATGTTCATTACTACATTTTGAATTTTACAAGTTTGTGTTATTTCTGTAACTAAAAACTAAAAAAAAAAAGTTTATCCTCCCCAGAGGGTAATGTCAAGGCAACTACTAAGAGAACAGATTATGGTTTTATTGAACTGAGGTTTCCTAAAAGGTAATGCTGAGAAAAGTGACTGCTGACTGCAATGCTTCGTTTTGGAACAACTCATAGTATCTGTCATAACTACAAGCCTCTTCCAACAGGTTCCTTATAACTAACAGGGAGTGTCCCAGGTCACCGGTCTCCCTCACTGCAGATGATTGGACCAGGGAGGGGCACTTACCCCAAAGGTAGCCAATCAGCTGGTTGACCAAGAAGTCTGTCAGGTGGACAAATCCTAGATCTCTACCGCAAAGCAGCATACTCAGATTTCTTTCTCTCAGGTAATTTAGACATGAGGTACACCCAAGGAAGTCAGCAGTTGACAATGGGGCAAAAGCCAAGCAAAACAAAGAGGAGACAGGCAAATGCAATGTGCCAGGAGGCAGAGGGCACAAATGACAGAAACTGGGAAGTCCCACTGCACCACCATTCCCATTCCTCAGCGAGGCTATGCTGCGGCTTGGCCTATTGCATTTACTTCCCCAGATAATCTTTAAAATAAGTACTCTGTAAGGTATATTTCACAGCATATCTGGTTTCTGCAACCTGAAGAAGGCTGACTAACAGAACATTAAATAGAAGACTGGATTAAGCCTTTAACAGGCTTAACTCTGAAAAAATTACGGTTCCTTCCCTAACTTCTAATTATGTGTAATTCAAAATAAAAATACTCCCAAAACCTACAGGAAATGTGACTAAATCCTAAAACCCCTGTATTCATTAGTAGTAACTCCTATTCTCCCTATTCCATGCTTCTGGGAACTGCTAATCTATTTCCATTTCTATAAATTTGCATATTCTGGATATTTCATATGAATGGAATCATATAATACGTTATCTTTTGTGACTGGCTTCTTTCACTTAGCATAATGTTTTCAAGGTTTGCTGATTCTTCTTTGAATGGGATTTGCATGATATCCATATATTATTTTCTAATTATAAAAAGTATATTTTGGATATTTACAGGTGCATATAAAATGGTTTTCTCTTCCTAGTTTCCTACTGAAATCAGAAGGTTGGATGGGCTCTTCCAAAAGTAAAAAAATGTCACCAAGTTCTTCCAATTTAGAATGCATATTTTATAAGAAATGATAACTAAGCCCTTTTATACTTATACACTTACTCCTGACTTAAATCCCAGCATTAAACATACACCTTCCCAAAATGCTCACTCTATCAAAATAATCAAAATCAAAGAACATTTTAGGACTCAAAATATAAACAACCCCAATACAAAAGTGGGCAAATGATTTGAACAGACACTTCACCCAAGAAGATATATGGAAGGCAAGCATGCACATGGACAAATGTTCAATATCATTAGTCTTCAGAGACACACAAATCAAAACCACAGTGAGATTCTACCTCTCACTCACTAGCACGGCTATAATTCAAAAATATTCACAATGCCATGTGCTGGCAAGGGTGCACAGAAACTGGAACCCTTGTATATTCTTGTATGTTGTTGGTGGAACATAAATGGTACAGCCACTTTCGTGAATAGTTTGACAATTTCTTAAAAAGTTAAACACATACTTACCATAACACTCAGTATTACTTATAATATCTAATACAATGTAAATGCTATATATATAATATCTAATACAATGTAAATGCTATATATATAATATCTAATACAATGTAAATGCTATATATATATTATACTGTGTTGTTTAGGGAGTAATAACAAAAATGTCTGTACGTGTTCAGTACAGACACAACCATCTTTTTTTTTTCTTCTGAATAATTTCAATCCACAGTTGGTTGAATCCAGGTATGCTCAACCCACAGATACAGAAGGCTGACTGTATACCCACTAGAAATGAGAACATATTTCCACCAAAAGATGCAAAATTTCATGGTATTAATACAAATACCTATCATATTATTCATAATATCCCCAAACTGAAAATAATCCTAATGTGTATCAGCTTGTGAATGGATCAACAGAATGTGGAGGTCCATACAGTGGATTATACTCAGCAATAAAAATGAACCACAGATAACATGCACAGCACAGAGAAACACACAGAACATTATTCTAAGTTAAAAAAGAAAGAGAGACACAAAAGACTACATATTGTATAATTCCATTTAAATAAAATTTCTAGAAAAGGCTAAACTATAGAGACAGAAAGTAGACCTGTAGTTTCCTGAGACTAGGAGTGGAAGCTGAAGTTAAGTGCAAACAGGAAAGAACTTACAGAGGTAACATAAGTGTTCAAAAACTAGATTGTGGTGAGGGATGTGCAACTGTATAAATTTACACCAAAATTCATTGAACTGTATATTTAAAATGGGAGAATGGTATCATATATAAATTATGCCTCAAAAAATCTTTTAAAAGGAAAAAGAGACCAACCAAATATCCACAAAGATAAATCATACAAACCACAACTCAATACAATAGCCTCATTAATATCACGCAGGCTACTAATGAGCAGTTAATCCTCACCTGAAAATTTTTGCCATAGATTCCTGTATCAACAAGCTCTCAAATTGTTTGGTCTCAGAACTCATTTACGCTTTTAAAAATAATAGAAGATCCCAAAGATGTTTGCTTATGTGCAATGCTAGCACTTACCACATTAGATATTAAAATAAAGAATTTCTAAAAATCTTTATGTATTGATTCAATTTAAATAACAATAAGCCCATGTTAACAAATAGATTTTAATAAGAATTGTTATTTTTCAAAACAAAGGAAAAATAGTGAGGAGAGTGGTATGCTTCAGATGTTTCAAGTATTTTTAGTGTCTGGCTAAATGAAAAACAGCTCTTACATTCAATCTATTGCAATATCACACATCTGGAAAGCTCTACTGTGCACACACAAGAAAATGAGAGTAACAAAGGCAAATAATGTCTTAATATTATTAGGAAAGTAGTTTTGATCTCAAAGACGCCCTAAAAGGGTCTTGGAGATCCCCCAGGATCCTCGGGCCACCTTTTGAGAACTGTGGGCCTCGATTCTGCTCTAAAACCAACTGAGGTTCACTTTGTTGAATCGCTTATGTACTGTCATTAATACACATACTTTAGGATTCAGTGTTTTGAGAAAACAGGATAATAAAACTTCTTGAATGTAGGTTTTAAAGCATTTTGGCTACCACATTCTATAGATCTGGCTACAACTTATTTAAATAAAGCAATCAAAACAAGACATGTCATGTCACATAAATATTTTCTTGCTGAATTGCAAACATTTCTCTTGATTTATCAGCAAGTAGAATAAATATTATTACAGGATGCATAAATACCTGATTGTTACAATGTTACTATCTAAAGCTTCCATTCTTGTCACTGATTCAGAAGTTTCTCTTTCATATCCTTTGCAATTTTTCCCATCTCTATGATTATAAAAGATTACTCTTAGTTTCCGTATTAGCTTGAATTTTTCTAAAATGATCTTGATATTATAATTTTAAAATAATTGTGCTAATTTTAATATCTGAAAAACAATGATTTAATAGCCATTTTAGAGTATGTGGTTAATTTTATTACTGTATAAAATTAATATTTATTTCTCCTATGCCTCACAAGTAAAGAATGACAATTTGATCACTAAGCTTATTTAAGCCTTACATTCTGAAATAGTTAATGAAGCTCACTAAAGATGTATCAGCTCATCTGGGATGTCTCTGAAGCTTTGGCCCTGTGAATTGAAATGCACTTCCCAAGTAATGTGATTTAAAACCAAACAACAATCTACATATTTAAAACTTGAACTCAGAAACAGCAGTTTAAGTACTTACCTTACAATATCTCCTTCAAGAGCAATCACTCTCTTAATAATCTTCTGTTCTGGGTTTTTAGGAGACCTATAACAATAAGACAAAGTTATTCAATTAGTTATGCCTCTGTTATTTTAAGAAAATAAAAAGAAATGCTATAATAAAGTTGGCTATATTAAAGTTATTACAGGCTGGGCAAGGTGATTTATCCTTGTAATCCTCGCACTTTAGGAGGCCGAGGTGGGAGGATTAGGGAGGCCAGGAGTTTGAGACCAGTCTGAGAAACATAGCAAGACCCCATCTCTACAAAAAATTTAAAAAATTAGCCAGGCTTTGTGGCATACACCTGCAGTCCTAGCTACTGAGGAGGCTGAGGCAAGGGGATCGCTTGAGCCCAGGAGTTTGGGATTGCTGTGAGCTATGATGATGTCATTATACTCCAGCCTGGGTGACAGAGTGAGACCCTATCTCATTCATAAATAAATAAATGAGTCAGTCATTATAGAATCCCTTGTACCCATGAAATGACATCAAACCTACTTAGGTCCCAAGAGAATGAAATGACTATGGAAGTAATTTTCATTTTAAACTTCTGGGGGAAAAGAATCAATGCTGAAACTTCACAAAAATAAAAAATACAGCAGAATAAAAAAATTTTGCTGTTCAGGGATAAAGTTTATTATTAATTGATTACTGTTATTAAAGATAAATACTTATAGGAAAGAGAATTCATATACAAGAAAATGATTATATATTTCTTTAAAATGATTATATACTATAGTTTTAATTTCATTTAAAATTAACAGAAACATTTTATTTAAATCCTCACCAAAAAAAAGCACTGAAGATGAGAGCACTTTTTAATGAAGAATTAGAGAATTCTTTTAAACTACATTTAAAAGTCATTTGATGACTATGATATTCAGAGTGTTAACATAGGGCTACTGACAGTTAAAAGAATTTGACAGTTTTGATATACTTAACGCAGATATCGCTTATTTTATGCTACTTAATTATGGTTAATTTTTACTTAAAGTAATACTATTTACTTTAAATAAATCCCTGCCTTTCCTGGTATATATACTCTGTGTAGTTCCTTTCTGCATTATAGTAGGACTGCTCTGTGAGGTCAAGAGAGTATGGTAAAAGTCATGGTATAAGACTTTTGAGATTATGTTATAAAACAGAATTACACTTTCATCTTGGGGTTTTCCTCTTCTTCTGCCTTTCTCCCTCCCTTGCATGCTTCCTTGTTCTTCTTTCTTTCTCAAGATTCTCTCCTGGATCACTCACTCTAGGAGAATTCATGTCTATTTTGAGCAGCCCAAAGGAGAGAGACTCATGTGTTAAGGAACAAACGTCTAGTAACAGTCATTTAAGAGAGCTTAGAAGTAGATCCTTCACACATATTTACTGTAATTATATCCTCTTGCTAAATTGACTACTTTGTTATTATATAATGACCTTCTTTGTCTCTTGTTACAGTTTTTGTATTGAAGTCTATTTTATCTGATACAAGTACAGCTACTCCTGCTCTTTGTTGGTTTCTATTTGCAAGGAGTATCTTTCTCCATCTCTTCACTTTTAGTATATGTGTTTCTTTATAAGTGAGTTTCTTATAGGCAGAATTTTTTGAGTCTTGTTTTTTTAATCAATTTACCCACTTTATGTCTTTTAATTAGAGAATTTAGTCTATTTACATTTAATGTTATTATTGATAGGTAAGAAATTACTACTGCCATTTTGTTACCTATTTTCTAATTGTTTTGTAAATCATCTGTTCCTTTCTTACTATCTTCCTTTGTGGTTAAGTGACTATCTACACGAGAGGACCCAAATATATAAAGCCAATATTAACAGATCTAAAGATAGAAACACATGGCAATACAATAGCAGTAGAGGACTTCTATACCCAACGTCCTGCAATGGACAGATCATCCAGGCAAAAATCAACAAAGAAACACCAAAGTTAAACTATACTCTAGACTAAATGGACCTAACACACATTTATAGAACATTTAATCCAACTGCTTTGGAATGCACATCTTACTATCGTCACATGGAACATTCTCCAGGTCAAAAAATAAGTCTCACCAAATTCAAAAAAGTCAAAATCATATCAAGTATCTTTTTTCACCACAACAGAATAAAACTAGAAATCAATAACAAAAGGAATTTTGGAAATTGTACAAATACAAAGAAATTGAACCACATGCTCCTGAACAAATAATGAATTAAAGAAGAAATTAAGAAAGTAAAAAATTTCTTGAAACAAATAAAAATGGAAATACAACATACCAGTACTTATAGAGTATAGTAAAAGCAGTACAAGAGGAAATTTTATAGCAATGAACACCTATATAAAAAATAGACTTCAAGTAGCCTAAAAATGTACTTCAAGGAAGTAGAAAAGTAAGAATAAAGCAAATCCAAAATTAATAGAAAAAATAAATAATGAAGAGCAGAGATAAACGACAGAGACAAAAAATTGCAGAAGATCAACAAAACAAAAAGTTGGTCTTTTGAAAAGATAAAATTGACAAACTTTTAGCATAAACTAAAAAAAAAAGAGAAATCCAAATAAATAAAATCAGAAATGAAAATGGAAATATTAAATCCAATACCATTAGACTGCTAATTTGTGATCTTTCTGTCTTTTGATGTAAGCCTTTAAGGCTATGAACTTTCCCCTTAGCCCTGGTTTTTCTGTATTCCACAGATTTTGGAAGCTTTTGTAGCTTTTATCATTCAATTTGAATTTTTTTTTTAAATTTCCATCTTGATTTCATCAATAATCCAAGGATTGTTCAATAGCAGGTTGTTTAATTTCCATATATTTGTATCATTTGAGAATTTCTCTTGGAATTGATTGTTTTATTCCACTGTGGTCTGAGAAGATACATATGACTTCAATTTTTCTAAATTTGCTAAGACTTGTTTTGTGGCCTAACATATGATCTATCTTGGAAAATGTTCCCTATGCTGATGAGAAAAATGTACATTCTGCAGTTTTTGGGTAGAATGTGCTATAAATGTTTGTTAGGTCCTTTTGTTCTGGAGTCCTATTTAAGTCCTGTGTTATAGTACAGATCTACATTCGAATGCTTATCACAGCACAATTCATAATTGTAATGATGTGGAATCAACCTTAATGCCCATCAGTTGATAAGTGGATAAAGAAAATGTGTGTGTGGTGTGTGTGTGTGTGCGCGCGCACACACACACACACACACACACCCCATGGCGTATTACTCAGCCATAAAAAGGAATGAAATAATGTCATTTTTAACAAGTTGGATGGAATTAGAGAACAACATCCTAAGTGAAGTACCTCAGGAATGGAAAAACAAACAACACGTATTCTCACTAATAAGTGGGAGCTAAATAGTGGGTACACATGGACATAAATTGGTGTAAAGGACATTGGAAACTAAGAAGGGAGAAGTATTAGAGGGGGGTGAGGCATAAAAACTTACTTATTGGGTACAATGTTACTATTATGGTAACAGGCACACTAAAAGCCCTGACTTTAGCATTATACAATTCATTCATGTAACGAGAACACTTGTACACCATAATATTTTAAAATAAAAATTATTAAAAAATAAATATAAATTAAATGAAGTGGGTGCATGCAAAAATACATAAATAAACAAATAAACAAACAAACATTAAAAAGATCATTCACTATAATCAAGTGGGATTCATCCCAGGGATGCAAGGATGGTTCAACATAAACCAATAAATTAATGTGATATACCACATCAACAGAATCAAAGACTGAAACCCACACGATCATTTCAATAGATGCTGAAAAAGCACTAGATGAAGTGCAACACGCCTTGGAGATTAAAAACAAAAACAAAAACAAAAACAAAAAAAACAAAAAAAAAAAACCTCTCAATAAATTGGGCACAGAATGAACGTAAATCAACATGATAAAGGCCATACATGACAAACCCACAGCTCATATCATACTGAACAGGCAAAAACTGAAAGCCTTTCCACTAAGATCTGGAACAAGACAAGAATGCCTACTTTTACCACTTCTATTCAACATAATACTGGAGTTCCTAACCAGAGAAATTAGGCAAGAGAAAGGAATAAAGGGCATCCGAATTGGAAACGAGGAAGTCAAATGATCCTTGTTTGCAGACATCATGATCTTATATTTAGAAAAACCTAAAGACTCTATTAAAAAACACTTAGAACTATCAATGAACTCATTAAAGTTGCAGGATACACCAATATGCAAAAATCAGTAGCATTTCTATATACCAATAATGAACTAGCTGAAAAAGAAATCAGGAAAGCAATCTCATTTACAATAGCTACCCCCAAAAATGCCTAGTAATAAATTTAACCAAAGAATTGAAAATCTCTATAATGAAAATTATACAATGGTGATGAAAGAAATTGAAGAGAAAGGAAAAAATAAAGAAATACCTCTTGTTCATGAATTAGAAGAATTAATATTCACCAAAAATCTCTATACAACCCAAAGTGATCTACAGATTCAATGAAATTCGTATCAAAATACCAATGACATTCTTCACAGATATAGAAAAAAAAATCCTCAAATTCATATGGAACTATAAAATACCCTATGTAGCTAAAGCAATCCCAAGCAAAAAGAACAAAGCTGGAGGTATGAGACTACCTAATTTCAAATTATACTACAGAGCCATCATAACCAAAACAGCATGGCACTGGCATTGAAAGAGTCATAGAGATCCACAGAACAGAATGGAGAACCTAGAATTAAATCCATTCATGTACAGCCAACTTATTTTTGACAAAGATACCAAGAACACACACTGGGGAAAGGATAGTCTCTTTAATAAATGGTGCTGGAAAAATTGGATATCATTATGCAGAAGAATGAAACTAGATTCCCATCTTTTATCACACATAAAAATCAACTCAAAATGGTTTAAAGATTTAAATATAAGGCCTGAAAGTATGAAACTACTAAAATAAAGCATTGGAGAATGACTACAGGACATTAGTCTGGGCAAAGAGGTTTTTTAAGACCTTAAAAGCACAAGCAAAAAAGCAAAAACAGACCAACAGGATTACATCATGCTAAAAAGCTTGTGCATAGAGCCTTCAGTTCCAGGCAAGTCTTTAGAGGGCAACAGCTTGACTACAAACTCATGAGAGACCCTGAGCCAGAACCTCCCAGCTAAGCTGCTTCTGGTTTCTCGAACCTTAGAAAATATGTGAGATAATAAATATTTGTTGTTTTAAGCTGCTAGATATTGGGATAATTTGTTATGCAGCAATGGATAATCCTATCATAATATGGTCACTTTCCTACAAGTAACATTTTAAGTCTTTTCATTTCACAGACCCATTTCAAGGAACATCTCATAATTACATAAATGATCATTTAATATGTATTTGAAAATCACAGACAAAATATTTTCAATTCAAGTCATATTTTGAATTGAACTACTTTTAAAAGCAATGTAAACATACCAGAACTGAAAAGATTAAATACATTCAAAATATATGCTTTATTAAAAAAAACACGCAGTTTCAATCAGATTTATATTTCAAACATATCTTGCAGAGAAAATGAAATCATGTCAACTAGTTGCATCTACTTGTGATAATTAGTTTCACAGTTTTCCACTACTTTATTGATATTCTTTATTTTAAAAGAAAATTTGATCTGAGTTTTGACTGGCCTCTCCCCTTCATTAAATTGAATACACATTATATTTCTACAATTGAATGTCATTAACCTACAGCTAGAGCAAGGGGTCTAGGCATGTTCAAGCTGATGGAATTTGGGTCCTCTGTGCAGCGCCACCTATAGAGCTTTTAGAAAATGTCCCTCTCCCATCTCTCTGTTTAGATAAGTAGAAATGCATAAAACACTATTCAGCCTCAGTGGTCACCAAATAAGTTTGTACAGTAAAACAATGAGATATTAAAACATTTTCTTACCATATTGAAAAAGATGTATTACTACTAATAAAAATAAACTGTCACTGAGGGTTTAGGGACATGGATACTCTCTATATAAACTGTGTGGTCATACAACATGCCTTTTGTTAAGGCAGTGTCAAGATTTTATATTCTTTTTAACATAACCATTATACTTACAGGAATTTATCTTAATGAAATGATTGTGGATGTATGCAAAATTTTAGCTATACAAACATAAAAGAAAAAATTCAATAAGAGGAGATTGGGTAAATAAATTATAGTCTATCAACAAAATGAAATAATTTACAGTCACTAAAAATGATGTTATAGAAGAATATTTAATGATATGAAAATATCAACAGAATATGTGGACTGAAAATGCTAGGTAGAAAACATTATTGGTGTCATGACTTCACATCTGTTGTTACAGAAAGAAAAATGTTCAACCAATTTTACTGGGAAAAGAGTAGGAAGAATCTAAAACAAAGGGGCAAAAAAGCTCTGTGTGTTAAAAACTTTCACGCCCAGATTATTGTGATGCCCTTTATCAGATGACAACTGTTTGTGTCGTATGAGAAGAAATGCTCCAAGACAGGGGTGAGACCTAAACTCATTACCAAGTTTAATCTAATATTGAGGTGGGATTAACATTAATGAAATAATATGAAAAGCAACCCCCATTAGCATAAAAAATATTTTATGCCAACAATCTGTAAGCTTTCGAGATGTTTGAGAAGTACTTTACATCTTAAAATAATCTATATTTTAAGATCATGAGGCAAAATAGAATATGCAAAGTGAGCTATCTATATAATTAAAGTCTTATGAATTACTACTTCAAACATATCTATAAATTTTAATGTAATATTAAATTCATGAATCTAATCAAATAATTCAAAATAAAAAAAGCTATCACTAACATTAATTCCATTACTGCTTAAAATCTATATTTTAATCATTAGGCTGTTGAATGCATTATTTTGATGTAAGTAGAAGTGGTAGGAGAGTTATTACAGATTTATATCATAAAAGTCATTAAACTTCTCTTTGTCTTAATTTTCTTGGCCACCTAACTCTGAGAAAATGTAAAGAATAACAAGTGAAGGATTATGCCTTGTTTTAGGAACATAATGTATGCTGCCCAACAAATACTCAAATTTGCATTTAAGTTTTAATTTTAGTGTTTTCATAATAAGCAACATTTTATAATATTTGTTTCTGGGACCTGGGTTTTAAACATTCTGTTTTAGGCTTCTGATTTAGTTAGGTAAGATTTCTCTGAGGCTGGGACAAGGAGCCTAGAATTGTCTTTATACTGCCTGGGTCTCAGCAGATCTGTTTGGTTTGGCACAGTATGTCTCTAACCCAATGGCTGTGCAGGCTGGAGAAGGATCTAGTGTAGACACAATAGGATTTCCATAAGATGATGCTCAGTGTTCTTATTTTGAATTTCACTTCCTATCTTGATATAAATGCTCCAATTTTTATCCATTACCAGCCAAACACAGCCATGTCTTAGGTCTCATAATCTCTGGTTCAGTATTGGCCCAGATTATCATAGAATTAATCTCAGGATTAGAAGTCACCTTAGCCATAGTCTAATGTAAGCACTGATCCCTCAAAAGTCCCATCGTTTACCAGACACTAATTATGTTGTAAATATCACACTGAGGTCTAAATCTCAGCGCCTTATTGAGGTAAAAGTAAGAATATTCCGGTGATGGCTTTTATTAAGTAGGCTACCTTTCACTGACCTAAAGGATAACTATGCATTAAATCACATAACTTTACATCATCGAATTTCAAAAACATGAGTTTTGCTGTTGTTTTAATCAACAAAATAAGAGGTAGAATGAAAAGGCCCCTGAACACAGTTATAAAAAGTCACATCAAATGATAGCTTCCCTCCTTCTTTCTCTTTTAAATTTCAGAAAATGTTGCCAGAGTTTAACATAGTGGTTAGAGTTAGAAAAGGCTTAGGAGGATATCTAGTCCTTTCTCTGCTGCTTTTAATCTTGTCCATTCTCCACAACCTAAGTTTTCCACTGGAGAACACATGACGGTCCTCCTGCACCCTGCAAATGCATGGGCGGGAGTGAAATGGACATGGAGTCCGCTGTTACTGCTCCATCTCTGCTGTAAGTGAGCTGCTGGCTGAAGGCAAGCTACACGACCAATCTAGGTCTCATTTTCAGGAAGATAAGGTTAGATCAGCGGTCCTAAACCGGAAGCCAGACAACCAAATCTAGCTTGTAGGGAAGTTTTGTGTGGTCCATGTATTTTTTTTTTTAATCTTGAGCTGGTCAAGCAAACCAGAGATTTCATATAAAAATTCAAATTTCTTACTCCTCTTGAAAAAAGGTGAGATCTGGCATCCCTAGGCCCACATTCCTACATGAAAAAAAGTCCACTGTCACTGAGAAGCAGATACTGAGGATGTGCTATAATCCCACCAGTGACACAGTTTCACAAATATGTAGTGACTGAGGTCATTTGAGTTTAGAAATCTTGAAGAGTTCTTCTACCTATAGCATCATATAACTAGTGAGAGAACATGCATAAAAGCTCTAGCAGAAATTCTAGCATATAGTAGGCACTCACTAAATTTTACACATCCCTTCTTAAAATAAATTCATAAAGGAGAAATGAGTAATTTCATTTTTAAATTCTCTACACTTGCTTCATTGTCAACAGTGTGAACTTTGTGCATACTGCCCCATTTTTAATGATTCATTTTTGAAATTCAATATGTTTTTATTAATTCTCACAAGTAGAATCCTAGGTCAGTATTTCAGCTATGATTTTCCCTTTGCTGACTTCTCTTTGTATCATGTGAATCTTTTAAACAAAAGAAACTACAGACTTTTGTTGTTCTTTGGATTCATGCTTGAGATGCTCACAAGTGCAGAGCTTTTAACTTCAGACATACTTTTAGAAAATGACAAATGTATATCTAATCCTTAACAATCACTTTTGCCCTGATAGCTCAGAAAATGCTTCAATCCAAGGGCCTCATTATTAGCAAAACGACTTACAAATGAGGTGGTAAGAACCCAGGTTAATGTTTCAAATTTGTCTTATTTTCTAGAAGTGGCTGGGGATCCTGGGAAAGGTATCATCCGGCAGGGACAGAGGTGGTTATGTGTATAGAAAACTTCAATGAGAAGTGAGTAGAATTTCAAACACTGGGGCTCATACAAACTCATTTTTGTGGAGGATGGCTTAGGGAAGGGATGGTTCATCCACTTTGGCCACTCTCAAAGCATACCCTACCTGAATCAGGCTACCGAGGAGCAACAATAGAATCTTTCAGGGCACCAGAGAGATTTCAGCTAGGTTTCTCATGATCTGAGAACGCAGCAGCAGGAACAACAACTTTATGGTTCAGACTTACCTTCTACAATCCCTTACACAAGTAAATGCATTGTAATAGTACTGATAAAACAACGAAAGCATGAACGTTAAAGAATTAAACTGTTGCTTATTGACAAAAAAATTTCTTGGTTAAATGTAAGAGTTGTTTCACTTTCAGTAACTATGATTAGGAGGTATTTAACAAGCAAATAGTGACAACTGGTCTTATTAGTAAATCAGCCTTGGATTATGTAAAAATCAATTAATCGTGTATTATGACTCTAACTTCCGTAATTGAAAAGAGCTGCAGTAGTTTTGTAATTGTTTTTGATTCTGAAAAACAAATGTCTTCATATAACAATGACAAATCTAAAGAATTTAGTATAATAGTAACAATGAATCAATTTCCACCAATGTTTATTAACTCAAGCATTTCAAAACATAGAACGGTACAATCTTCAGATTTTAAATTACAATTGTACCTCATTGTCTAGAATAGGTTGTATGTAAATTAACATATATATAGCACATAAATAACATGGCACATATGTAATATATGTGTGTGTGTATGTATTCTACCATGCAATATGTAATCACAGTATTTTAAAAAACTCCTTTGATCTATAAAGAAACTCTGGTTATAAAAACTACATTCCCTGATTTATTTATCCTGCAAACCTGGGTTTTTATATCTTGAATATGCTTAAAATTGAACATATCTGTGTAAATGAAGGAGATGAATACATAACATAAATTTAAATACTATTTTTTTAATATAGACTCTCAAAGTGCAGACTTTCATACAGAAACAGCACTACTCTGTTCCCAAAGTTGGACATATATTCAGAAGTGTTTGTTCTTCACATAGTCAAGCTAGGTTTGAGCCTTCTATCCACCCTATCTCCATGAGTATGCCTTTGCAACAGAATACCATTTAGGGGTGTGGGATAAAACAATTAACTGGTCTTCGAAGAAATAAATCCAACAATCTAGCCTCATAACTATAATACTTCAATTAAGCTAACCAGCTTTTGACTTAGTTTTAATCAGGTTGGGAAATATATCACGTATTTTCAGTTGCCACAAAACACCCTCTAAGAGCAAGCTATTTGTATTTTCTATATCGAACCATATCCATCTCCATCACTATGGCACAAAGAAGGCAGACCAACTGAAATGCAAAATGAGTATCAGTATACAAGAGCTGAAGTCAAGATCTTTAAGCCAAAGCCCATACAAGATGTTAGTAGTACCTGTAGTCACCTGGAGAATGCTATTAGAAGAATGGCACAAGGGTCAGCCTGTCCCCAACATGGCTCACTTGCCAGTTTGCCATGACATTGGTCATTTGTAGGGTGTGAGATGCCAAGCTTAGGGCAGGAAGTGTCTTGGTAAAAATGAGGAGAGTGAGAACAAAGGCAATCTTGAGCATTTCACCTAGAGTACTTTACCTGGAGCACTTGAGGTTACCATATGACACTGTTCAGGATCAAGCAACGGATTGTAAAGAGTCATGTGGGAATGGGGACATTTCAGTGGTTGCCAGCACTGGGGGGCATTAGTGGGTGGACCTTTACAACTGAGAACCAGACATGCCAACACCTCTCTCCATGGATGCCAGCAGGGAAAGGCGTCGAGTGAGGTGCAGGCTCCCTCCCCTGACGCCATCACACTGTAAAATCCCCAGAACTTACATCCTAGTGAGACAAGATGCAGAACCATAACCAGATTTAATTTGCCTTGAATTACCTCAGAAAGCTCTTAAGTTTACCCTCAGTTGGAAAGAATAAGATGTTGTTTGCAATAGGAAACTTAAATTCGGTAATGGCAAAATAAAGTTATATAATTTTGCATTCCTGATATTTATGGCCTGAGAATTTGTACCCATTGCATTTTTTTATTCCACTGCATACATCTATGGATTAATATGCTCTCTAGTGACTGTAGTGACATGCATCATTAATGTTTCAACTGTGCTGCTAGATTCAAAATTTCCTAGCAAAATTGAGTTAGGTGTATGTGTGGGGAGAGGTGAAATTCTGCATAATCAATGATACTATCCTAATTTCTCTAAAACGCTCCCTCCCTTGGAGAATGTTGACAGTGTGGAGGTTAGAACATAAGTGGAATATGAAGTATCCTGATTCATTTCTGTTCTAACCCTGTTGAACTTATTAATTTTTAAAATACAGTACTATTGTTTTGCAGAAGAGTTCTCAGTTAGGTTCCAATAATGACACACAATTTGCTCCCTTAGAAATGTCAACTTTATGCCCCCAATAATAGACTGAGTAGTATTAGCAAATTGTCTCTGGAAAAAAAAAATACATGAGGTTTGGGATTTTACAAAATCAACTGCAACTTGTCACCTCTAAAAACAGCGTTATCATTTACCAGCTTGGCTTGATAGCCATTTATATAGCTCTAGTTGCTAAGTTATCAGAAATTTTTTCCATATGATTTTTTTCTGCTATGTATAAGAACTTGTTGCTATGATAGTTTATCAATGCTTTCATACTAATACTAATAAAAATAACACTAAGATTAAATTAAATGTCCAACTCCTATTCTTAATAGTATGCATATGTTTCTAAGTCTTCTAGTATTACCTGTTTCCTTTCTGCTGGATGAATTACATGGAGCTAGAGAGGGGGGAGAGAGCTACAGGGAAGGCTTAATTTGGAAAGGATTTTTTAGTAGCAGAGAATAAATAAATATCTTTTGGTGAAAGAGGGCAAGTTAAGAACAGCAAAAATTTAGGGGTTAAAAAAATTGTGAGAGATTATAAGGGAACTTTGGAGATAACAAAAGCAAAACAGGGGAGAATTATGTCCAAGAACTAATAGACGTTACCTTATTGGGGTAAACCACGCCTGAGAAGTACAGAGCCGTGACTAGAGAGAAAAACACAGGTAGGTGAGTAAGAAGATTGTGCAGTGCCTGGGGCTTTAGCAAAGACAGCACCAAAGCACTGACTTAGAGAAAGCAGATCCTTGCGGGCACTACATTTGGGTTCTAGTCATTTAACAGAGCCTCAGAATCAGAGAAAGTTTGGTTACCATGCTGTTGTTACTCAACAATTCCTATGATTGCCCTTTCTCTTATTGGGTTATCCTAGAAAAGTTCTATTATTTGTGTAAAAAAAAAAAATTCAGAGGTCAAATTATTACTAGTCACAGGGAGTAGAACCCATGGGTTCCGGGGGAGGAGGCAAAAATGGGGAGATATTGGTCAAAGGGTACAAAGTTTCAGTTAGACAGGAGTTCTGGAGATCTATTGTACAGCCCGGTGACCAGAGTAAATAATAATGTACTATCCACTTGAAAATTGCTGAGAGAGTAGATCTTAAATGTTCTTACCACAAAGGAAAGATTAATATGAGGCGATGGATATGTTAATCAGCTTTATTTAATAATTTCACAATGTATATGCATATCATATGTATATATATGTATTTACACGATAAATACATATTTTATTTGTCAATTATACCTTAATAAGGCTGGGGAAAAATTCCTAGTTGCTAGTGTTCTATCTCTAGAACACCAAAGAAATGCCTTTCCAAAAATTAGAACCCTATCTCAACCTGTGATGTATCCTTTCACAAGGCTACAGATTCTGTCAGGCCATTTGTAATTGACTGTACATAGTCAGCAATAGATATAAAATTTATTTAGTTAAGTCTTTTTAATAAAAATACTGAGTCTGTTGAGACCACGATTTGTCAGAAGACTATCCCCTTTCTATCATTGTTTAGTACGCACAGACTACAGCCACATTTTTTCTAGTTCTTAAAATTTTATTCTGAATAATTGAGTCCCCAATTACAATGGAAACATACAATGACTGCCCACATGGGTTGTTCCTTACAGGAAGCTGTATTGATTCTAGGTTGAAAGACATTGATTAATGTGAGAAGGTTCACCTGCTTTTCTGAGCGTCGGTCCTCTAATTCTGTACACACACAAAATGGACTCTAATCTCTGCAAATGTCATGTTGATGCTCTTCGTGAGTTGTACATTTCACAGGCTTTGAGACCATTCTACAGCTCGAACATGTTCAACAGCTTTCCTCAAAACCAGAACAGCAGTGGGAGATTATTAAGTCAAAATGAGAGCAAACCCTCATCTTCACGTGTGGACAAAATTCATAGCGGGCCTGATTTCTCTATGGTTCCCACATCTGAAGCTTAATGACTCTCTCCCAGACACTGGCATAAGAACCATTCCTAATTCTAAATACCTCTACAACGGAATAAAACAAGGCCAAATAAAATTAAGAGAAATAATCTCCAACTGGTCTTACAATGCCTGTGGATTAAATGTATGAAGGAGGCTTTGATTTAAATAAAAGCAGATTCTCAGAAACATATGCTCACCACCCACCATTCTTCATCTGAATGGTAGAAACTTATGAGTTTCATTTCACTCTAGCATGAGAGCTCTGCCAAGAGACATGAGCACAAACATCAGCGATTAGGAAAGATCTCCAGCATAAAATATGTTTGCAGGGATCTAAACCACATTTTAGAGTGGGTTTTGTAGGTAACGCCACCATGTTTTGGAAGGACCACATGGATAGATGTTTTGATTTATATAACATTATTAAACTCTATTTAAAACTTTTCAATAGCCTAACCCAACTCCCTAAAACAAAATGCCTTTCTGAAAAAGATATAGCAAAATCAAGTAAATACTTCTCACAAAAATCCTCTGATTCAGCTTCATTTTAAAACATAGAGCCCCAAAGCCTTACTGATGCATACCATGTCTCTCCCACCCTTTATCAGTTCTTTCTCCCCGCTGCCATCTGTTTGCCTTGCTTTTTCCAGCACGATGCCCATCCCTCCAGGCTGTTCACTGGCACTCAGACGCCTTCCTCTCATTCTTTACAGCACAATCCAAGAAATGTTCCAGGTCTTTTCTTATTCTTCTTCCCAAAAATTTTCTGCAGCACCACCCCCCATATATTTTGGAAACTTATCCTTCTCTGAAATTATTTGTCAACTAAATATTATGCGCATTTGCTTTTGGCCCTTTATTTTAAACACAATTATTTCCTGTTATATTGTTTTGTGTTATACATAGAAGGAAAATTTTCTGCACATTTCATCTTTTACAATTACAATTCCCCAAGTTCTAATAATTCCAGGGTTTAAAAATTTAATTACAATATTCAGGGGAGACCTATGATGAAGAGCTAGCTAATTCAAACGTTTTCAGAAAAGTCATATTTCATGTTTATTAACTTTCAACACATAAAAGTCTATTCATTCATAGTTACACTGATCTAACCGAATAATCAATATCTTACTGCAGAATTATAAGTTGCAGGTTTAAAACAAATATATAACATGATTTAAAAAAAGGAACGGAAATGAAACTCAAAGTTTTAACTCTATAGAACAAACGAGAAGACAGAAAGGTAAATGACCATATTTGAATCTCTTATTGTATCTTTCAAACTGTATCACTACCCTTCTAAATTAAAACCTCATTTTAATTAGTTTCCAATGATCCAATCTAGTCACTTTCAAGTCAAAGACTCAGCTGTTTAGAATGCAGACTGTATCATTGCTGCGGCTGTGTGTTCTTGATCCCCTGCCTGTTAACAGAGAGACTCAATTAATTATTTGCTGTTTTGAATGGCTATTTCATTTCACCTCCACCTTTTCTTAAGTGTTAAAAGGCTCAATTGCTTTCACCTTAACCTTAGCTTTGGCGAATGCACACAGAATTTCTTAACTGCCGACTAATAAACTATCTTGATCCAGAAAGTTAATTTTCAAGACCATAGCTCCTAGATGTCTTATGCTAGAGTCAGCTGAAGTAACATATTGACCTGATGTCATATCATCTTCCAAGAGAGTCTCTTTGTTCTGAATGGTGGCTTTAGTGCTAAGCTATTCCCTTGATATGGATCAAGAGACACACTAACACTGCAATGGGTTGTACCGTCACAGTCATAGTAAAACACTGGTTTTGTTAGAAATTTTATTACACACAAAAATGGAATATGTTCAGTATAAATTGAAAGTATGTAAACTAATAGTTCATCAGTTTTTCCCATACACTTTTGGTTACATTAAGCTTAGCAATATAATTTCACATTTAAATCCTGAAACACCAAACCAGAACAAGAAAATAGCTTTGAGGTAAATGTGAAAATGGATTTTGCAATGTATGGGTATAGTAGAACTGATACCAGTGATGATTTAAATGTGAAAAACTAGCCACAAAGCCAAAACATAGTCTGGAATCCATCAAGAATTTTACATCTCTTGAACTTCTATTTTAAAAGTTCTCATTTGCTAATGTCTATTTATATATTATTTCTGTCTCTGTAAGATGACATGAAGGTAGTGTTACCCTTCTCATTATAACCAGTCCCAAGTCAGTTACCTGTACTTAAAAAATATATATTTGATAATAATGAATAGATTATAGTACATATGCCAGATATTGCTCCTCAGTATTTAAGTGGAATCATATAATATTTGTCCTTTTGTGTCTGGTATATTTCACTTACCATAATCAATGTGTTCAAGGCTCATCCACGCTGTAGCATGTACCAGAATTTTATCCCCCAGTTGCCATTTTCATGACTGACACTAGTCATGAATATCCAAATTGATTTATCAACCTAGGAAAAATATCTTGGTATATTTCTTATGATCTAATTTAAAAAAACCTGGCAACTGAAGACTTTGAAAAAATATATAACTTCTCATTTCTTTCCAAGAGAATTTATACTGACATGAAAATAAATGATTCCGTAGTCTTCAGTCTGTAGATCAATGGTTCTGAAACTAATTTGAAGTCTAAGGTTGGACCCTGGGAACCTAGAATCTGCATTTTAACAAGCATTTAGATGATTCTAATGCAAGTAGTACAGCCCACCTTTGATAAATACAGCCGTGAACCCTCAAATGAAGTCTATGAAATTGAGCATATTAGCTCCCCACACGTTCAATAAAGATATAGCCATTTTAAAAAGCCATAAAAGATTTCCAAAATGAACATGACAAGTAATACTGATTTTAAAACATATACAAAATTCTAAAATTTCCTACTAGGGAAAAACACAATATTCTAATAATTCCATATTTAATGTCAACCTGGAATTGGATCTGTAACTAGTATGGAACAGCATAACTCAAGTAAAAAAAGAGCAAGGCATTCCATTTCCAGGGTTTTTTAGAATATAAAAACCTTGCTTGGATCAGGCAAAATGATAAACTATAATTTAACAGAAAGGCTATGGTATCAGGTACAAAACAATGTCTTTCTGCTTCTTTTTTTATAGTCATTAATCATTTATCAAACAACCAGGAGCCAGGTACTCCGTATGGCACTAGCATACAAAACCTTATTGCAATCTATGGCATGCATTATTTTTAGAGTTCAGACCGAAATCCTAACTGTATCACCTCAAGCAAGTTATTTACCTATCTAAGCATCTATTTTGTTATGAGTTAAAAAGAATGATGACAACTGTTACTGCTGACTCCCCCAGCCCTGACCAAGGTTGGTGTAGAAATCACATGAGCTACTAAACATAAGCTGTCAGGCATCTGCTTGGCATACAGTGAGTCTCAGAATGAGATAATTATTTATAATAGAGAGCTCCATGGGTCCAATTCCTAATTTAAGTAGGAAAAGAAGCTATAATCTCTGAAAGTAAAACCACAAAATGGACTTCTCGCTACAAAGATCACTACATAACATTCTATGAAGTCTATGTTGTGGTCTATTACATCCAGATAGCAATTCTACCACCAAATAGCAAATTTGACTCTGCTTCCAAATAAATGCCAAATGGCTTTTCTCTCTCTCTCTCCTTCTTTCTTTCTACTCTTCCTCTTTTCCTTCTTTCCTTCCTTCTTACAGCCTTAAGACAATTTTAATAATTAAAGATGGTACAGATAGATTAAGCCATTTCTAGGCCCCATAATTTGTTGATTTTTTTCATCAGTTTATGAGCTGTTAAATTTGTAGCTAAATGTATTCTTACTGGGAAATTTAATTGCTCCAGTGAAATGCAAAAGTTCAATCAACCAATTTTGTGTGGAAAGCAAAGGGAATCTGTATATCTGTTGTATATTTTAATTAATTGGTTCTCACTTAAAACTAGGTACCAAATGAAAACAACAATATTATATTAAAAATACTCGGGAAAAACAGCAAATAGTTCACAGAACTTTCTTGAAAACAAGCACAATTAAAGAAGTCCAAGGTCTAAGATATATTCACAATAAGCCACTAGAAAGTTGAAAAATGACAGACATTAGACCACTTTTTAATCTCATATTCTTTGTTTCAGTGTTTTCTTTCTAGGATAATGGATTGTGCCATTTGTTAGCGTATTTCTAGGCTTTTATTCTGAGTATGTTAAAATGCCCTGACTTAATTATGGAAATATTTTAAAACAGTGAAATAATTTTACCTATGTTTTACAATGAGAAAGGTATGTCATAGACAAATGGATATTTCCCAAAAAGCACAAATCAGATCATTGGAACCGAGACCAGAACTATGAATGTGAGTCTATCCATCTATTAATCAGAACACTACATTATGATTTCTCATGGTGGTTTTCTCATTACTGTTGGCAATGTGGTTTCACTTTAAAAGAAATCAATACAAAGAAACATAAGCAACACCAAAGAGAAATTGATGGTGACACCCTAAAATTATTTTCATTCTAAAAGGCTGTATATCACAATAAATTTTAATATGAAAGATAAATGAATCGAACTATTAATTGCTTGAGGAGACAAATTCCATTTAAAATAAGATTATAATCTACACTAAACATTCCCAATTTTCGTGCAAGAAAAAAATATTTAATCCCAGTTTTAATAGATTAATGATTGATACAAAGTCCCTGTAGAACCCTCCAGTT
>NW_012149729.1:14359431-14361948 GCF_000956105.1 Propithecus coquereli | reverse complement strand
TTTTTAATAGGATCTTTGTAATTCAAGTCCATTGTGGAAATGGTAGTTTGTAAATTTCCTTAAGTCACATAATTCTTCTCATCCAATTTTGAAAAATCATATGATAGAATCATTAGCTATTATCCATTAGTCCCCCAAAACAGAAAGCCATAGGTTAATGATCATTAACTGTAATCCCCGAACATTCTTCTGCTCAATTTAGGATATCTTAATTTAGGATATCATAATTAAACATCACATATATATAATTTTTATTCTATTTATAGTCACGCAATTATCAACAAACAAATCCTCCTGGAAATGAAAACATCTGAGGAATTCCATGTAAATAATTTTTATAAAGAAATGTAAATAGATTGATGAGTTCTGCTATTAAGTAGAAGTTACCGGCTGTTATTCTATATAAAACAAAAAATAACAAAGAACAGGGAAGAAGTAAGCAAATTATCAGACCCCAGACTTCAAGGAAACTTAACAGCCTAATTGTTAAGATAATGCATATACCAATTAAAGTTTTTTTCCTTTCTAAAAATAATAATTGATATAGTCTTAATGCTGTTAATTTGGCAGATTAATAATAAACACTGAGTCTGTAAAGTAACTTTTAAGAAACAGGAATCTTCTTAAAATTCACTTAAAAAATCACTGCCTCCACATATTTCTTCCCTTCTCATTATCATTTAGAAATTTAGTTTCTAGAAATGGAACATCATCACCAAGAAATATTAAGAAATGCTTTTAATATGTACTATTGCAATTGCTCTTAGTTCCTATATGATATTTAAATATTTATTGGACTCTACCTGTTTTGCTAAAATTGCATAAAGGACTAGAGGTGAAATTCAAAGTATTTAAGAAGTGTTATGCTAAAGTACTGACCAATCAGAAGGAAAGTAGGGCAAAAATGACTATCTAGGTATCAAGTGACTACCTGGGTATCAAATGACTATCTAGTATCAAAGGAAGAAAATGAAAAAAGAGCTACTCCTTGTTACATATTTAGTTATTAAGATTTTAGTATTTAAACTCTGTCGGTTTTCATCTTCCCAGCATATTAGCACCTACCATCACCCCAAAATAACACATGTATGGGCCCCAGATCCCACATTTATACTCTATAGTTCTATTCCAGCCAGTCATCATATGACTGAGTAGAAGTCAAAAGCTTGATACAAACTAGACCAAGCAGATTCTCTCCCACAGGAATTCAGATATGATTCTATCTCTGTTAAAAGGAATTGTTCCGTTAAATTTGGATTCAGTCAAAAGGCTGCATTCGAGGAGCCAGAAGGCCACACGTGGCTCCAAGGGAGCAGGTTCTCCAGCCCTGCATTCTGTCAGTCTTAAAGATGAAGGAGGTGGACCACAAGCGGGGGAATGCGGGCAGCCTCTAGAAGCTGGAAAAGGCAAGAAAACAAATTTTTCTCTAGAGCCTCCAGAAAGAAACTCAACCCTACTGACACTTTCAGTCCAGTGAGACCTTTGGACCTTTTTGGACTTCTGAACTATAGAACTATAACATGATACATTTTTGTTGTTTTAAGTCACTAAGTCTATAGTTACTTTATTACAGTTGTAATAGAAAACTAATATAGGCCAGTTTTCTCAAATTGCTTTCTGTGGCTTACTTGGTAAAAAGGCAGATTCTTTGGCTCTTCACCAGACCTCTAAGGCTCAAGAATCTATAACAAAATGTGGAATATTGCTATGAAATTTAATAATCATTGTTTGAAAAGACTAGTAAGTCTTAAAAAAATAACAGCAAGTCGGTATCACAAATCAGGAATAAAACCATGTAGATTTTCACTGTTCAACTCTTCTTTGTTTAACATAGCTATGGCTGATATTACTCTGACAATATAAATAAAATGCAAGTTAATCAAGCTTAACACTACTTTTAAAAGTATGTGTATGTTTTATTTTTTTGGAATGTAAACCTTATACTTGTTAGGAATAAAGTAATAAAATATTAACAACATGAAATACTATAGTACTTAAAAGTTTTTTTTCCCCCTCAAGTGAGTTAGATAGAGCATCAGAATCAAAGATGAATGCAGTTTCTCTCAAAGACAACAAATCTGCATTTTATTTGGTATTCATAGGCATGAATTGAATGTCATTAATAAAACTGAAAACTACACTATCCCTAAAGGATAAGGATTATTAGAATGCAATTTTCAAAAGTAAAAACCAAAAACAGCTAATTACATTTACCAACCTAATGGTGGTTAATAATTCCACAGTTGTAAACTTGAAACATAGAAGATCACTGAAAATATAAAAATAAAAGCGAATTATTATAAGCATAAGCTATCATACTGAATGGAGGGAAGACCTTTTAAAAATTAAAAAATGTCAGATAAAAGCAATTTGCTAATTCTTTGAGAGAAATTTAAGCTTTCATAACAGACTCTGCATAGGCAAGTCCCAGTTGCTGCCTCTTGGCTCAAATTTCTGCTTTCCAATATTAGTGATTCCATCTATCCAAGCAGAATTAATTTCATTAAGTATACTAAG
>NW_012149729.1:14356382-14357939 GCF_000956105.1 Propithecus coquereli | reverse complement strand
TAAATCCTAGCACCCTGGGAGGCCAACATTGGAAGATCCCTTGAGCTCAGGAGTTTAAGACCAGGCTGAGCAAGAGTGAGACTCAGTCTCTACTAAAAATAGAAAAATTAGCCAGGCATGGTGTCATGTGCCTGTAGTCCCAGCTACTTGGGAGGCTGAGGTAGCAGGATCACTTGAGCCCAGGAGTTTGAGGTTGCTGTGAGCTAGGCTGACACCACTGCACTCTAGGCCAGGTGACAGAATAAGACTCTGTCTCCAAACAAAACAAGAATAGAATCTCTTTTTTGCCTAAAATCTGTTAACATTTCATAGATGGTACAGGCAACATTGCTCTATGATTTAGTTAAGAAGCATTACATTCTTTTAAAGATAGTAATTAAAAATTGTAGTTCCTATCAGCTAAGGCCCTGAATTGCTCCAAATATTCTACTAAAATAAAAATACTCTTAAGAGAATCACACATTATCCCATTATCAATCTTTACAGCTTAGTTCTAGATCAGTTTAACAGAGAATGCTAGAAAAACAAACAGGAGAAAGGAAAAAGAGACATTTAAGAAGTATGGCAAGCCAACTATGGAGAGCAAAGTAGAGTCTCAATTCTTAGTCTTTAGAGTCTTAAGGAACAAGATTTAGGACTTTATGATTAATTGTTCTAACAAAGTGGACCAAAAAATGTATAATCGCTTAAGCCCAAAGTTCACTGGTGACAAAAATAACAGTACAAAGTGCTTCCATTTGGTAGGAGCCATAGGGCTCTGCAGTGTTACTCTGTGATGCAGGAGCCAGGCTGTCAGTGGCTCTTCCATTATCAACACACAGCTTCCAAGGTCACCACAGGGGTCACCTCCATCCCAGTCAGTGGGAAAGGAACAGAGAATAGAGGTGCAAACACGGGAGATGTTTGGGGGCCAGGTCTGTAATTGGTGTACATGACTTCAACTCACATTGCTTTGATTAGAATGTGGTCATGTGACTAAGAAGGACATTCCATATGACACATGTGGTGACCAATATGTTTTCTCTGTTTTCAGTGTTATTGTTCTTCTTAGACACACAAATATAAACTATAGGGAAGAGTTAAAAAAAAAAAAAAAAAAGAGAGAAGCTGTGAAATGTGGTCCAGCTGGTACACAGGAAAAATGGGAAAGCATAGATTTTAGTAAACAGATAGCAGCCTTTGCTACATGTGTGCAGGGAAAAAGAGGGAAAACTAAGGTCATACCAATAAGGAAAAGTCTCAAAGCACAGTGAGGACAGCAAAAACAAAGTATTAGACTTGTTTGTGGCATAAAAAAAAAAAACAACTATTTTTGAAACAAACAAAAATAATCCAAACATCAAAAATAGAGTAGTTAAGTGAATTATCGTATTCCTCAAACAGAACAGGATGTACTGAATAAACATGATGTTGTAGAATAACATCTAATAATTCAGAATAAGTTTCACAATATATTAAGACATAAATATAATGTGTTTGATATGATCTTATTTTTATAAAAAATATAAAAATAAGTATTTGGGAAAAAATGTCCAGAAAGATGGACATTAAAATGTT
>NW_012149729.1:14353310-14356332 GCF_000956105.1 Propithecus coquereli | reverse complement strand
TAATTAAGGTCTAAAAAGAAAATTGAGGAGGTTTTAGGTTAATCATTAACATTTTACAGCCAACATTTACAGTTAGAGATGATCATGAGTTGGACCAACTGTCTGGTCCAATAAGGTGCTCCTGAGCTCCATATGTTTTATATACAAATTTTCCAGAATATATATACAACATGAATATCCACATGAACAAATACAGAATATGCTAATTTTCTCTGGGGCAGAGTGTACCATGTTTTCTATCACTATAAATTGGTCTAAGGACTTTCTTAGTACTTTTATTTTCATACTATTTATGTCTTTATTTTTTTCCAAAATCATCCTTGATCCAATTATAACTGCTGATAACATTTTGGTACTTATCTTTTCTCACTGTTTTCTAACTACACATTTTTTAAAAAACATAAAATTATAGGTGATGCTTTATAATCTCCTTTTTTCAAAAATTAATAGTCTGTCATGACAAGTTCTTCTAATTCTTAACTCCCAACAGAGTGAGAACTTCCAGGTAGGACAAACACAAATTAAAAGTGAAAGATTTGTGATTATCTGATGAATTCTATTAATACAGATGGTCAAGGAGATACTAACCCAAATTCGGGCTTTGGGATAATTATTAGGTTTGGCAACAGTCACACTATTAACATTATGTGGGTAATCAACAATTATTGTGTACAATTAGGCCTATATTGGGCAAATCAAACCAGTTGGTCATACTTTATACAACATTTAGGAAAACCCTGCTAAACTTTCTAGTAAGAGTGAGTCTGATGAAATAAACAATTATAACAATACTCCCCAGGCAAGACAAAATGTTTAAAATAAAATTTGAGTGTTGAGCCTCTTGTATTTTCCTGGATATATTCCTCTTGTATTTTCCCATTCTACTAAATGAAGTATCCCAAGAATGGAAAAATAAGTACCACATGTACTCACCAGCAAACTGGTTTCACTGACCAACACTTAAATGCACATATAGGAGTAACATTTATCAGGCACTGGGCAGATGGGAGGGAATAGGAGGGGATGGGTATATACATACATAATGAGTGCAATGCATACCATCTGGGGGATGGACACACTTGAAGCTCTGACTAGAAGAAGGGTGGCAAGGGCAACGTATGTAGCCTAAACATTTGCACCCCCAAAATATGCTGAAATAAAAAAAAAAATTGAGTGTTGAGTGGTTATCATTAACTTTTCATTTAAAGAAAAAAAAAAGAAACTAGTATTTTTGATTTAAAAAAGGTTGAAGCGATAAGTAGTGTTTGGGAGTTGAAGGGATTCCTTTTTAAGGTTTTCAAAAATCAAAAAAAAAATGTATTCATTAGAACACTGATTCAATTACATTTCCACGACTAAGGAGGAATATCTGGTTTTTCATTCCACTTAAGGAGAAATCTTTTCCATGTTTTTCACTTTCTTGCAATGAAAATGTAACCTCTTTCCCTGAATTTTATCCTCTTCCACTTCTACTGCTTTCCTTAATTTTGCTCCATGGAAACACGCCCTACACAAAAAAGCAACACCTGTCATTTTCTTACTTTGTAGGGTCAAGACAACGCAACGCCAACGTCTGGAATAATAAATACCTTCTCTTAACCTTTGTTCTGCCATTTCTTGGAAAAAGGAATGGGGAACTAAATATAAAGGGATTAATTAAAGAAATGATAGTAAGACATTTTAGTAGGGTATTTAAGGTGAAACATACATTGCAAGATCCTTTTCAAAGACATTTTCTAATGTTCCAGCAAGGACTGGTTATGTATTAACTGTGCAAATTTATTAATACCTGCATCTGATTTCAGGTTCTATTAGAAAACCTGAGGCAACACACTGATTTTCCCTATATAATTCTCGCGTTGTCAAAAATAACATAGATATGTCTGAGCTACTTTCCTCCAAAAGCTAGACCCTGCTGCATCAGTAAGTCAAAGGTATGAAACTGAATCAGGTCACATACCCAAGTACACACCTCCAGGAAGAAGCCATTGATTCAAAGCAATATTTAGAGCAACATTTTGACCTTAGCCAGATCACTAATTACTCAACGTCAAGTAGTTTTAGTTGAGTCCATATTGCATAAGTGCTCCTATTATGGAGAAAAGATATACAGAACATCAAAATTTGCACCTTTGTTGGTGGTCTCAGTAAAAAATCCTAGAATTGAATAGGCATGATGACCTAGCGACTCTCTGATCCCTGGAGGTGGTCCTACTGGGTCAAAAATGAAGCAAATTGGTAGACATCATGAAGGAACTAACACAACAGGGTCCATGAACTACCTGAAAAGACTCTACTGTGACTGCAAGAATACACTTTGTGAGAACTAGTATATTTGAAAAGACATGAGCAGTATATATCAACTACATATTTATTTTTTCTTATAATTTAAGATTTTCTTTATTATCAGAAATTAAATAATCTAGCTTTAACTGGATCAAGTATATAAGTACATAACTTCAAGTATATAAACATTTTTAATAGGATCTTTGTAATTCAAGTCCATTGTGGAAATGGTAGTTTGTAAATTTCCTTAAGTCACATAATTCTTCTCATCCAATTTTGAAAAATCATATGATAGAATCATTAGCTATTATCCATTAGTCCCCCAAAACAGAAAGCCATAGGTTAATGATCATTAACTGTAATCCCCGAACATTCTTCTGCTCAATTTAGGATATCTTAATTTAGGATATCATAATTAAACATCACATATATATAATTTTTATTCTATTTATAGTCACGCAATTATCAACAAACAAATCCTCCTGGAAATGAAAACATCTGAGGAATTCCATGTAAATAATTTTTATAAAGAAATGTAAATAGATTGATGAGTTCTGCTATTAAGTAGAAGTTACCGGCTGTTATTCTATATAAAACAAAAAATAACAAAGAACAGGGAAGAAGTAAGCAAATTATCAGACCCCAGACTTCAAGGAAACTTAACAGCCTAATTGTTAAGATAATGCATATACCAATTAAAGTTTTTTTCCTTTCTAAAAATAATAATTGATATAGT
>NW_012149729.1:14339672-14340955 GCF_000956105.1 Propithecus coquereli | reverse complement strand
CAAGAGCCTTGCTCAATAAAAAAGCATGCATTATTTCCTATTTCTTGATCCTAATAAGAAGCACAGAGGAGCAAGTAGCAAAGAAGAGTTTATAAATCAAAGATTCACATAAATACATATGACTACATAGTTAAATGAATAAGCAATTTTAGCAATATATACACTGTGGTGATATCCTTAATGCTTTGCAACTACGAATGAATTTATAATTCCCTCCCATAATCATGAAAACATTAAGTGACATATAAGTAACTATCTTTGTGAACTTCTTTAAGAATATTTTTAAAGGCACGGTCATTGCCTCTACAACTACTCCTAGCCCAAAATTCAAATTTAAGTATTCTGATACAGTAGATTGATAGCAAATCTAAATACAACAAATTTAAGATGACAGAAGGACACATTTTTATATCTACATTTTAACATCACTGCTGTACTCATAGCTAGTGCCACTTCTCTAAAGATTTAATCCCAGTTTTTTAGTTATATCCTAATCAGACAGTAAGTACCAAGAAGACAGGACCCTTGTCATACTTCTTTTTCATGAAAAACCTAGAATAGTGGAAGGATCAGAGTTATGGGGGTCAGAATGACTGACTTTGATTTTTTCCACAGAAAGTTTCCTTTTCTCTGTCACTTACAAAATCCAAGCCTTTATCATCTTGTAGCTGGATTACTGCAAAAACTTCCTAACTAACCTCCCTAATGCCAGTGCCAATCTGCTCTCAATTACCTTACACTAGGATTGGCTTTTAAAACACAAGCCTGAGGACATTATTTCTTACTTAAGCACCTTTGTTGGTTCTCAAACTGTATATTATAATATGGAAAGTTAGACCTATCAGACCTAACCCTGCTGTCCTGGGCTATACACTCTAAACAACGGCAAATTCTAAAGTGTTGCTGGACGAGAGCAAACTGATATTCACATATGGCACCTTTTATTAACAGCACATTTTAATGCTCTTTCTTTGTCTTCCTTTGGAAAGGAAAATTTCCTAATTTTCATGCAATAAGATGAAAATGTGGGTTTCATAATTAAAAGTAAATTTCATGAGTTACACTGGATTAATACAAATCCTATGAACTGTTTACATAGTACTGGTATTTCAAACCACATCATTTAGGATAATCAATGCAAAGTCTACAGAAGATTAATAAATGATAATTCTCTGTACATATAAGAAAATGTTATGGCCCTGACAAAGCCTCTCAGAGGTTGAGAAAGGCCCAGGACACTTCCATTTTTGAGCTTCCCAGCACGTTTAAAAAGGGAGAAGTGG
>NW_012149729.1:14338490-14339622 GCF_000956105.1 Propithecus coquereli | reverse complement strand
TATACAAGAGGCAAGGTTTTAGAGCCCTGTTACACCAAGCCCCACCCCATCTCTACCCTAAGGTGTTGCTCTCAGCTCTCTTGGTTAGAAACCAATTTGATCACCTAATCTCTGAGATAAAATGTTAGCCCAGTGTGAGTTTAGGAGAGATTCCTCCAGGCATATTTACATTTTAACAAGAGGCCCTTAAAAACTGAAAAGCCTTTAAGATATGAAGAAGTTTATCTATGTCAAACAGGACAGGTTGTGGGGAAAATAATTTCACTTTCAGAACTCCCCATGTCTCTTGCAAATCCTGCCTTAGAGATTGTCGCCTACTATCCCTGCTGTGAAGCCTGTCCCAGCTAACATAATTTTTAAAAGATAAATGAGAAACAGCACAATACAGAGGGGAGAACACAAACTGCAGAGTTGGGAAACTCAGTTTTGATTCCTGGTCAATCTCATAGCCTCTCTGGGCCTCAGCTGGCTCATTTGTAAAAGAGGATTTTCAACACCCGGTTGGAGGCTGTGACACTAGTGCTGAGATGGGTTGAAATATATCTTCACAACTGGTTAAAAAAAAAAAAAAAGAATCAAACAATAACATTATTCACTTCAAGAAAACACCCAAACACTTGCTATAATGTTCCACATATTTTATCTTTAAAATATTTTTCTTCTTGGATCATTTATTTTACTAAAGTGAGACAAAAATGCTATATGATGATATGATTACTACCTCCAGTTGACTCTCATTGAAATAGTAAAAAATTCTTAGCCTAAATGACAAGAGTAGAGTAAGAAAAACATGTATCAAATTAGTGAGAAGGGAGAATGAAAATTTAACATATCATAAATGTTACTTATCAAGATTACTTCATCGCTTCTATATTTACCTACAGTATACGGGCAGGAAGCAAGTGAAAATTCAAGAAAGAGACAGGTTGAACAAATTACTTAACTGAGTTAAATAATCTATAATATTTATTAAAATGTCAAGAAAAAAATAATAGTTGAATTCTTACAAAAACAAGTATTCTTGTTATTCTTAAACTCTTGACAGAGGAAAAGGTAATCAGAGTTGACAGGTATTTGCAATGCACTGTATTCTGCTCAGTACACCTGTTTTTGAAAACACAATGACAACTCC
>NW_012149729.1:14315637-14328847 GCF_000956105.1 Propithecus coquereli | reverse complement strand
TTAAGAATATATTCAGAAATAATGCCATAATTAATGCTTATTCAAATTGTCAAATTCTTGAACAAATTCATGTTGTCCTTGTAGTACACTTATATTCATTCCCTAAAGATAAAATAATTTGGCTAGACTCCAACTACAATCACTTTGTGGGGAAAAGATCATTTCTTTAGTGAGAATTCACTGCATCAAAAGGAGTACATCATGTAAAAGATGATAACATATTTACACTTACTGAGTTCTCAATCTAATCTTGTTATATAAAAGCTAAAAGTGTATATTGTACTCCTTTTAAAATTATAGGAGACTAATGCAACTACTTAATAAAGAAGTAGTATTATAGTGTTATATCAAAACATTTTTTAAAAACAGGTCAGGTTCCCCTAAGACTTTCTTGCCTTTCCACCTTTCATCCTAGGCCAGCTCCTTACAGCTCACTGCAATAGACAGGCGCACGCCATCTGACTCACTGCAATGGGAAGGAGGAGGAAACGTCACAGCACCTGACTCTCCCCTCCTGGCAGCCCCCCTCAGCGCACTAGTTGACTCTGCAGTCGTGGCCCACAGGCCTCTCACTCTACTAAAACTAGTCACTTAGAAGTTACAATGATCTCCCAATGAGTAGATCATTGGGAGATTGCTCTTGTCTTCTCTAGAAATGTCACCCTGGCGGCTGCTGCTCTCCTTCTTGAAACTCTTGTCAACATCAACGAAGATTTCTTTTCTTTTTAGTTGCTTTTCTAGTCCTTCTTGCTATCCTTCAAGGAACATAGTTCCTCCCCAAAGTTGACCCTTCACTCTCTTTCCCTTGAAAGAGTAGAGGGTCTCATGTCTTCTCCTATTAGATTCATAACCTCTTTTTCTTCAAGTTCTAAAGCTCTTCCCCTCCAATAGTCTGACTCCCTGTGAACATGGCCATCTGGATATGTCACTGATACTGCAAACTCAGATGGTCAAAAACCAAGTAATTAATCTCACTCCCTTCTCCCCTGCTGCCACAAACTCCAAACAAGACAAATCACAAAACAAAACTCGCTCCTCCTGACTTCCCTATTTCTTATAATGAACACACTGTCCTAGAGAAACATGCTGAACACCTCATGATCAGGTTTACCTTCTTCCACGCCCTCTCTGCCCAACTCAAGGGAATCTCAATCCCTAGTGTCTCTTATGCCCATCCTGCCTCTGACCTTGCTGTCCACAATCCAGTATGAGCTTGCATTGCCTCTTACCTGGAAAGAAAATGTCTCTATCTGCCCCTTTCCTTTACACAACTAATGCCAGTACCAAATTACAGTGCTGTGTAGTAACTCTGATTATTCACTGATTCCATAAATATTCACTGTCTTTTTTGTTGTTTGTTTTTTTCTGGTAGGGAAGCTACACAATTGGCTTTCTACTGGTCAACCCCAGTTGATCTGTGCTTGGGCCCAAATCAGTTTCCTACACTCTCTCCTCATCTGACATGAGCCATAGGAAGTCAGCCTACTCTTAACTGTTCTCCGGGTTCTCTTTCCCCCTTTAAGCCTGGATGCAGAATAAGATGTCTCTTAGTGTCAGCTCTCACTTTCTTCTTTTTAACAATACAAAAAATTTAGCTCCTGACTAAAGACTACATTTCCTAGCCTCCCTTACTGCCAAATGTGACCATATGATTATATTTTGGCCAATAGGATATAAACAGAAACCATATATACAGCTGCCAGAACACATCTTTGAAAGGAAGGTGTATGTCCTCCACTTACTTCTTTTCCACTTTCCATCTTTGACTATGCCAATGCCTGAAACACCCTAGGGGATGGGAAGCAATAAAGAATTTGGTTCCTGAACAACACCTTGGAACAAAGCCAGGCTCTTCCATTTCCCCTCCTGCCACCTATAACTTGGATGTTTGTGTTTGAGACAAATAAAATTTTACCTTGTTTAAGCCTTTGTTATTTTGGTTTCTGTTAAAGTAGCCAATACAACAGGCTAACTGCTAAATAGGCACAGTCTCTTCAGCACCTCTCTTACTGGCCAACAGTGATAACATGTGTGGCTCACAGGGTATTGTATAGCAAGAAGGTGTTAAGCAGAAACACTGCTGTGCTTCTAATGCTGAGCTTCTAATACCAGGAATAAAGGCTTAATTGATATTACACAGAAAGAAACACGGTGGCAAGAAATGGAGAAATGCATTTTTAATTCTGGCCCTAATAAAAAAGTAAATCTTCCCAGAAAAAGGTCCATAGCTACAGTACATTCAAGCTAGACAGCAAATTAGAGAGCTATGACCATCATACCATTTCAATTAGAAAGAAAAGGACACATCAGAAAAGCACAACAGAGGAAAATAAAACCAATGTGTACGTCATCAGTCATTTGCTTGTAAGACTCAGAACTTAGAAACAAGAATCAGGAAAAATAGAAGCTACAATCCCAACACAGACTGACAAGGAATAAGAACATTATTGGGTCCACTGAAGAGGAGAAATAGAATTGGAAGAACACAAGAAGTGAAAGTTAGAATGGGCCATACCAGATGCTAGAACCTAAGCTAAAAGATATCACAATTTCTGCACTAAGGAAAAATCTTGAGTTAATATATGAACCACACTGAAGCATACTTATAGTTATTTAGATATTGATCATATTTGTGTTTATGTTAAATAGTTGTGAGAAAACTATTTTCCCCAGATGCTGATCAGCCAGAGACCACAGAAGCAATCAGGGACACAAAATAATTCTTTTCCTTCTTCCCTGAGTTAAAGAAGTCCATTGTTTTTATTGAGTTTGGTTCCATGACAAGGAGATTTAATGACAAGATTTCAACTTCCATGAATAGTTATTGATACGTTTGTACGTTGACTTTGTATTTCAGTTCATTCTGGTTCAAGCTTCTAAGAATCAGGAGGTTTCCCAGGACTCTACAAATACCGGCAGCATCCTAAGTAGCCAAGAATCCCATTAGGGACCCTTCACAAGGGAAAGTCAGGCTAAGCTATGTTACATCTCTGCCCTAGTTCCTGCTAGTCTCTGTATCCTTAGCCAAATGAATGATAAGCTGTGTGTGTATTTCCTACCTATCTACAATCCACCTGGAATACTAGAATAGTAAAGAAATAAAATTCTACAGGTTAGGTCATTCTCAAAAAATCATTTTGTGGCTCATAAAATCCTGATGTAAGAAATCTCTCCAGATGTAATACACATAGGATGTCTTAGAAATTAGTGAGATTTAGTGACAGACAGATCTGGGGTTAAATCCCAGCTTTGCCACTATATTAGGTGTGTAACTTCAGGCAATTTATAGAACATTTCTAAGCTTTGATTTTATTCAACTGCAAAATTAAGATCAAATAACACACAGAACTCAGAACCCTGATATAAAACCATCCTCATATAGCCATCTGATCTTTTACAAAACACACAGAAACATGTACTGGGGAAAAGAATCCTTATTCAATAAATGGTGCTGGGAAAATTAGATAGCCACATGTAGTACTCACCATCAAATTGGTATTAACTGATCAACACATAAATGCACATATAAGAATAACATCTATTGGATGTTGGGCAGGGGGGAGGGGGAGGGGAGAAGGGGGCAGGAGGGAGGAGGAGATGGGTATTTGCATACACAAAGAGTGCGATGCGCACCACCCGAAGGATGGACATATTTGAAACTCGGACTTGGGGTGGGGGGGCAAGGGCAACATACATAACCTAAACATCTGTACCCCATAATATTTCAGCATAATATGCTGAAATAAAAAAAAAAAAAGACTGAAACAGGACCCACACCTCTCGCCTCACAAAAATCAACTCACTGTGGATAACAGACTTAAACCTAAGACACATGAAACTAAGAATTCTAGAAGAAAATGTTGGAAAAACTCTTATAGAACATAGGCCTAGGCAAAGAATTTATGAAGAAGACCCCAAAGGCAATCACAGCAACAACAAAAATAAATAAATGGGATCTGATCCAATTAAAAAGCTTCTGCACCGCCAAGGAAACTATCACAAGAGCAAATACACAACCTACAGAATGGGAGAAAATATTCACACGCTATACATCCCATAAAGGGCTGATAACTAGAATATATATAGAACTCAGGAAAATCAGCAAGAAAAAAACAAACAACCCTATCAAAAAGTAGGCAAAGGACATGAACAGAAACTTTTTGAAAGAAGATAGACTAATGGCCAACCAACATGTGAAAAAATGCTCAACATCTCTAATCATCAGGGAAATGCAAATCAAAACCACAATGAGATATCACTTATCTCCAGTGATAATGGCCTTTATTAAAAAGTCCCAAAACAATAAATGTTGGCATGGATGAGGAGAGATAGGAACACTCATACACTGCTATGAGTGAATTGTGGGACTGAAAACTAGTACAACCACCGTGCAAAGAAATATGGAGATACCTCAAAGAGCTACAAGTAGAACTACCATTTGATCCAGCAACCCCGTTATTGGTCATCTACCTAAAGGAAAAAAAGAGATTCCATAAAATAGACATCTGCACTAGAATGTTTATAGCAGCACAATTCACAATTGCAATTGCAAAAGATATGGAAACAATTCAGTGCCCATCAATACATGAGTGGATTAGTAAAATGTGGTATAAGTATACCATCGAGATCTACCCAGTCACAAAAAACAATGGTGATCTAATACCTTTTGTATTATCCTTGATAGTGCTGGAGCCCATTCTACTAAGTATCACAAGAATGGAAAAACAAGCACCACATGTACTGACCATCAAATTGGTATTAACTGATCAACACTTAAGTGCACATACAGTAGTAACATTCATCAGGTGTCGGGCAGATGGGAGTGGGGAGGAGGGGATTGGTATATAAACACGTAATGGGTGCAGTGTGCGCTGTCTGGGGGATGGACACGCTTGAAGCTCTGACTCGGGTGGGGCAAAGGCAATATATGTAACCTAAACATTTGTACCCCCATAATATGGAGAAATAAAAAAAAAATTTAAAAAAGAAAGAAGAAAACAACACACACACACAAGCATGCAATTGCATGTATAAGTGCTACGAGAAATCAAAATACCATAGGAATGTGTTATAAGGCGCCTGACCTAGTTTGGAAAATCAGAGAAGAAGTGATATTACACTTAAGATCTGAAGGATGAAAAGGGTTAACCAGGGGTCAGTAAAAAAGTGTTCTAGGCAAAGGGAACACTTTGGGAAAATGGCTTGTGGTAGGAGAAAGTACGGCACATTTCAGGAGCCAAAGGCAGGCAACTGTAGCTGGAGCGGAGCTGGCTATAAAATGAAGCTGGAGGTGTAAGCATATGTCAGGTAACACAGGACAGCGTAAGTCATCATTCCGTGAAGTAGCAGGGCAACGTGCACAAGGTGCTCGGGAAATGTTAGCTGTATCATCACGCCGGGAAATGAAACGACACCTGGGCTGGGTAGAACTGCTGATTCAGTGACCAGAATAGAGAGAACTAGACAAGCAGTTCCTCCCTATAGAACAGGATATTTAAAAGCCTTTTTCTGAGTGAGCTATAAAAAACACTCAGCCCCTTTTCTTATTTTTTTCAACTTTTTTATTTTAAGATAATTGCAGATTCACATGCAATTTTAAGAATACAATGAGATCCTGAATACCCCTCACTCAGCTTTCCTCAAAGGTAACATCTTGCTTAACTCTAGTACAGTATCACAACCAGAATATCGACATTAATAATCCACTGGCCTTATTCAGATTTTACCAGGTTTACATAAACTTATTTGTGTGAGAGTGTGTGCATGTGTGTGTCTGTGTACTGGTGTGTATATTGAGTCGTATGCAATTTTGTCACATATGCGGATCCATGTGACTATTACCGCAAATACAAGCGGCCCTCATGCTACCCTTTAACAGTCACGCTCACCTTCCTCCTTCCCCTCTGTAAATCCTGGCAACCACTAATGTGTTCTCCATCTCTACAATTTTGTTGTTTCAAGAATATGATATAAAATGTACATCCATACAAAATGTACCTTTTTGGGATTTTTTTTTTTTTTAACTCAGCATAATCCCTTTAAGATTCATCCAAGTTACTGCACGTATCAATAATTCATTCCTTTTTTGTTGTTAAGTTTATTTAACCAGTAAGGACATTTACATTGCTTCTGGTTTTAGGCATTACAAATAAAGATGCTGTGGACATTAACGTTCAGGTGTTTGGGTAAACGTAAGTTTTCATTTCTCTGGGACGAACATCCAAGCGACAATTGCTGGGTCATACAGTAGTTGGAAGTTGAGTTTTATAAGAAACCGCCAATTTGTTTTCTAGAGCAGCGGTGCCATTTACATTCCCACCAGCAACGTAGGAATGATCCAGAGCCTCTAAATCCTTGACAGCATTTGGTGTTGTCACTATTATTTATTTTAGCAATTCTAATAGTTGTGCAGTGATATCTCATTGTGGTTTTAATTTGCATTTCCTTAATGACTAATGCTGTTTAACATCTTTTTGTGTGCTTATTTGCCATCTGTATATCCTTTGTAGTGAGTTTTTTGTTGTTGTTGTTGCTGCTGTTGGTTTTTTTGTGTGTGTATTTTTCCCATTTTCTAACTGGATTGTTTGGCTTCTTTACTGTGGAGTTTTGAGAGTTCCTTATATATTCTAGCCCCAAATTCTTCCTCAGATATATGGTTTGCAAATACTTTCTCCCCGTCTATAGCTTGTCTTATTAGCGATTATAAATAATAATGAGTATGAAGAATTTAGGGCATCAAAAATATATATATCGGATATGTGAAAGTCTAAGAACTTGCAAAGCTCTTTTAATACTGGACCTTGTGAATAAAACTGGTTTCTGAGATGCTCCAGAAATGGAAAATGGAAGCTCTGTTGCACTTTAACTTTTGCTCCCCCCTCTCACATCAGCCTATTGTTTATGTGGGCTCTTTCCATCTAGGATGTATAATTATTCTTAATGGGTGATCAATACAGACAACTACATACCACATGACCCAAACCGACCTTTCTCAGGATATCTGGCTGAGTACCCTAGATCGCTAGGCTTCTGCCCTGTTCCCAGTGTGACCTGAAGAGGGTCCTTCCTTCCACTTACTAACCAAAATCTTTCATTTTTCTCATTGCCCACAAAAAGTATAAATTTTACAATCTAGCAATTAAGGACTATGACAGTGTAACCCAAGTGGCCTTCCTAGTCTTACTTCCTGTGTCCTAAAATTTCTAGTATAGTCATTATACCCTACAACTTGCCTCTAAAAAGGCTTACGTTTCCCTATAACAAGGGCTATTCTTGCTCTCCTAGCTTGGAGATTTTACTAGAATGAAGAGCATATAAAGTTCTCTAGCACAAGGCACATGATTCTCTTGCTAGGAAATTGAATGTCTCTTCCCTATCTACTTTTTCAAGCAATTATCAGTTAATCATTGCAAATTAGTAAACATTTCATCTAAATAAATCAAAGTTTGCTAACTTGGCAATATGTACTCCCCTTTTGAATTTCATCTGGTTTATTTGTTTCTTAAGAAAATTTTGTTAATTCAAAGATGGCATCACTCACATCCACTAGGGGATGGCTGGAGGGCTGGGCTCAATAGGGGCTGTCAACTAGAGTGCCAAAGGGGGCCAGCTGAAGAAGAGTGTGCTCCAAGTGATAAGAAGTGACTGATGATAGTTTCTTAAAGCCTGGGGTAGAAAACAGGCATAGTGCCATTCCACTGTACTCTATTGGTGAAAGCAGTCATAGAGTCCACTCGGATTCAAAGGGAGAGGATACAGTACCACATCTCCTGACAGGAGATATGTTAAAGAACTTACAGCTTTAATCTTTAATCTACCACACAATTTAGCGATAGATTAGGGGAGAAATGTTCTGAGTTTTTGAATATCTGAAAATGACTTCAGTCTGCCACTACCGAGTAGAGAGAAGATACCATTTTAAGTTGGAAAAGAGATTTTTCCTCATAAATGAAGACAATGCTCTGTCTTCTGGTATGTGCTGCGCCCAAGAAGTCAGATGTAAATCTGATCTGTGTTCTTTTGTTAAGACATTTTGTTCTTCTCCTGAAGCTTTTATGATCTCATCTATATCCCTTGTGTTCTAAAAATTCAGTATGTAACTAGGTGTAGATTATTGTATAGGAAAAATTAAATGACAAGCATCCTTCTTCAGGTCTGGTATGGTCTTCTACTATTTTCTTGTTAATATGTTATTTTTTTATTTTCCATATGTTTTTCTGAGATTCCTAGATTGTACCTATTTTATTGGCATCTATGCTTTATAGCTTTTTTCCTTATTTTTTTTCTCTATTTGTCCTCTTGCTCTATTTTCTGTGAGATTCTTCTCAATGTTGTTTTCTAACTTTATTGATTTAATTTCAACAATCATATTTGTATTCTCTAAGAGTGCTCATTAGCTCACTAATGGTTTCTTTATCATAATAACCCTAATTCTTGTTTTATGGACACAATATGTTCTCAAACATTTCTGAAATATATTAGATGAATTTAAAAAAATAAGATACTTATATTCTCTTAACAGTTACTCTTTCTGCTGGGATCAGCTTTCTTCGTTTATTTGCTTTTTTACTTTCACGTTCTTGGGTCTCCTCCCAGGCCTATCAATAACTGGTGGTCCATTTACAGTTACAAAAGGAAGACAGGACTACTGATGGGTAAGGAGGACTTTTTCTTCAGTGGGAACTGTGACTGGGATATTTGTGTGGGGTAGGGCAGCATGGCAGAGAAAAATCAAAGGTAAAGGATAAAACCTGTTAATTTGCAGGTGAAGGCAAAGAGCAGGGAACCATCTAACAAGTATATGCAACACCATTACTTGACAAAGAGGAGCTTTACTCCCTTTACTGTGGAGCATCAATATCCACACTAGGAGCCTTAGCTTTCCCAAGTCGATCCATTTAATTTTTGTACAGAAGAGCCATCTGTTTTTATTTCTTTGTTCTTGTTGTTCTCATCTTTGTTTTAACCAAGCACCTACCAAATAACTCGTTCTGGGAAAAGAAATTGAGGAGATGAATACCCTCAATTAATCCCTGTTTATCGCTGCACTTCTTACCCAAATCCCTGTGGACCTTGCTGACTATCAGCCTAGAATTTCTCTTCTCAGTAAAGATTTATCTCTTTTGAAATATACCATGACGGATGGAAGGCAAGCACATATTCCAAGTCACTGTTTCTAACCAAAAGTACTTAATCATCTTTTATATTTACATTCAACTTAGCCATGGTGACAGCTCTTGCTTTTATAGGTACAAATTTCAAAGGATCATCAGAAAACAACATGATGTAACAGAAATGACAATTAGGTGATAATATATTTGGATGAGGGGGCTTCACCTTGGAAATACCTTTTATTATAAACCACTTATAATTTATTTTTTATTATGCACATTAAAAAACAGATGATTCCCTGTGGCAGGCTGAAAATATGGAAATTCTATCTGTATTTTAACATCCTCTTGTTTCACAAATGTACCAAAAAGATAATAAAAAAGCTAGAACCAAAGTTAGTAGCAAGAGCAGTGAACCAGAACCGCATATAGACCTTCTGTGTAGACAACAATCTTGATTGGCCAGTTCATCTACGTTTCACAAATTGGTGGTAATGTGTAGACACAGCATTATCAACAGAATGCAAGTAAACCTCTACATATAGAATCACAGTGTAAGGACTTTAGTGCCACAGAGGATTAGCAAGAACTTCATTTTTTAATCTTCTATATAGGTGCTGAAATACCTGTCTGTTGTTCTACAAAACATTATTTTGCTCTTATAAAATAAAATAATGTAATATTTAATTATTCCAAACAACTTTTTTTAAGTCAATCTTCTATGAGGGCCCCAATATAATTAAAATCCATTGACGCATAAGTTCGACTTACATATTTCAATATTTTATATGATTGTATTTAATCCTTTATAAATGTGTGTTAAAAATACAAAGCTATTAAATAAATATGTCCTCAAATAATGTTTTAACAGATTAGTTTTAAATATATTAAAAAAACGAACTTGAGAAGATGTTAAAATCAGCTTTCCTTATAGCAAAAAAATCTAGTTTCATTTTAACTAAGTATTTGAATAACTATTATTATGAAATTTTGAAAGCAGTTAATTATACCTTACATGAATTAATTAAAGAAACATTTATTAGAACCTTATAATTAATAATCTGTCAAAATCCTTCACTGCAAAAACATGATGAATATGATATTTAAATGTCAGGCAAAGTTCACATATGAATAGTTAATAGTAGCATTACGAAGGTCAAACTACAGTTCCCAATTTGTAATAGGTTAGGACTTTTCTTTCCGAAAGATTCAGCTGACACCATCCCCAAAATCAGTCACCAAGAAAAACAGACATACCATCCATTGCAGTGTTTGTGAGATGGAAGTGACAGAGGCAGAGAACTCACTACAGCTAAGTAGTTAAAGGCTACAAAACTGATCCCGCCCAGATCTCTTCAACATGCAAATGTAATCTAATCATGTCGTCCAGGGAACTGAGCAAACTAAAATTGAACTTTAGCACACACTGATACATAAAACATCAATAATACTATATGGATACAATAAAAACTATAGCTTTTTCTCCTTATTTGACAAAATTAACTGAAATTCCTGACATTTTAAGAGTCAAGTGCAAGGAGTATAAATGAAGAGACCCAGTGAGGTACCAGCAGAATTCTGAAAATAAGTTTCTAAAATTAGCATAGAGTAGAAGGTATAAGGTCTAGGCAAATGTCACCCTAAAGTGATAGAACGCCTCTTAGGCCCAAATAGGGAAGAATAAGCCTTGCTATCACCCAATCAAAGGTATAAACATCCTTTGTTTATATTAATACCAAGGTACAAACATTCCTAGGAGAAGGAATGTGTTAACCAGTTAGGATGGTCAAAAAAAAGAGTACGAAAAAGAATCAGAGAGTAACCAAATCTGCCAAAGACTTATCCAGAAAGTCCTCAAGGAAAGAGATGATGAATTTGAGGGAGCTGGGCCACCTTCCATCATTTGCTAAAGATATGTGTCTGTTTTAAAGTAGAAATGCTTCTTCAGAATTCTCTGTGGCCTAGATGAGTGATTTCAAATCTTCAGCATTGAGTTCTTGAAGCAGCTTCAGAGGCTGTGATGGGAAGGGGGGCTACAGCTGGGGTAAGAGGAGACTATAGAGCAGTTCTGTTATACCTTTGACCAAGGGGTCCATGTCCTTGTAAGAATGGACAATTCACAGGCTTAGTTGAAATCGTTTCTACTATTCTGATGACCAGTTCACCACACAGAATTCCTGACACTACTTCAGTTTCTGTTGCATCCTGACTCTGGAAATTATCTTGATAAGCAATCTTAAGCATTTAGGTAACTCAAAAGAAAGATTTCTTTTGGAAATACCACACCTGCACTCTGTTTTGTTTTAATCAGATCTGATAAGTCTGGTGAGGATGATCCAGTGTACAGGAGTCTGAATGCTTTGGGGAATGTGGGTAAAACCAAACTGCACATTCTAGGACCATGGAAATGACACTAGTCAGGTAATGCCTCCCTACATGTTCTTCTTCAAGAGTTCAGAGCATCCTCCTGGTGACACAGATACTGTTGCTAGAACTCTCAAATCATACATACCCTCTGGCCGGGCGTGGTGGCTCACACCTGTAATCCTAGCTCTCTGGGAGGCTGAGGCGGGCAGATTGTTTGAGCTCAGGAGTTCGAAACCAGGCTTAGCAAGAGCGAGACCCCGTCTCTACTAAAATTAGAAAGAAATTATTGGACAACTAAAAATATATAGAAAAAATTAGCCAGGCATGGTGGTGCATGCCTGTAGTCCCAGCTACTCGGGAGGCTGAGGCAGTAGGATCGCTTGAGCCCAGGAGTTTGAGGTTGCTGTGAGCTAGGATGACGCCACGGCACTCTAGCCCAGGCAACACAGTGAGACTCTGCCTCAAAAAAAAAAAAAAAATCATACATACCCTCTGAGAAAATGTTTCCACTAGCATGTCATTATTGTTATTATTGTTACTATTCTTAGTTTATGTTAACACTTAGTTTATTGTACATGGAATCAAAAAACCTGGTTTGGTCTGGCTCTAAAACTTTTATTACTGATAATCAGTTTGACCTTCTTCCTAACTCTAAGAAGAGATAATACTCATTCATATCCTCTCTATCTTAGAGACCTGTGCTATATAATGGCCAAATACTATAATCTTTATCAAACAGTACATAAACTATAAAAATACTTATTTATGATTTATCTACATATTCACTTACTCATGTAATCAAAATATCAAATATTCCCCTGCTAGATCTAGAAGAAATAATTTTACACTTTGTATGGAACCAGAACAGACCATGAATAATCAAAGCAACCTTAAGCAAAAAGAACAAAACAGGAGGCATCACTTTACCAGACTTCAAGCTATACTACAAGGATTAAGTATTGGTTAATGTTTGCTATGGTCCCAAGTTTGCACTCCTACCTCCTTGTAAAATGGGTGTTCCAAGATCGGCTGGGAAGATCCCCAGAATTATCCCGAGAATTAAAGCAACACTATGGTGCATAAAATATGATCAGAGCTGAATAAAATATGAGCATCTTCAGCCACCTGCCCCTTTTGAGGAATACAAAGCTGTACAGTTTTTGTATGAAGCATGAATTTCTGGTTGTATACTCAGTAGCCCACTATATCTAGGCATGGTTATTCTTTCGGTGTATGCTACACGGATGGTTTATTTATTTAACTTTTAGAAATAAATCCACTAATAAAATAACTAGGCACTTGGGGACACAAATATAAGGTGGACTTTGAAATCTCAGGGTAGATGTACAAAGAAAAAAAAAGCTATTCTCACTTATCACATCAACACTATTAAATAAATGTAGCTAAATCTAATCCAAACTGTCCCAGTTACAATAAGATCCAATATATAGTACAGCTACTAAGTTATGAATGACTCAGGAGTCCACCTAAATGGTAGTTACTTTTATTATCAGAAATATTGAAATATTTGAATTTACTGCTCTAGATTCAGAGAATTTGTGCCTGCATTTCTATTTGTATGGCCATCACTTCAGTGCTTCACTCTGTTGCTTTCCAAGTTGGTGATTCCATTAAGAATTTCACCTGCCTTACTATAGGTCTGCAAATTAATCCACCCAGAATGGCTGATTGATCTATACTCAGTGAGAATTATTTCATCCTTATTCTATCTC
>NW_012149729.1:14290243-14315587 GCF_000956105.1 Propithecus coquereli | reverse complement strand
CACATTAAAAAACAGATGATTCCCTGTGGCAGGCTGAAAATATGGAAATTCTATCTGTATTTTAACATCCTCTTGTTTCACAAATGTACCAAAAAGATAATAAAAAAGCTAGAACCAAAGTTAGTAGCAAGAGCAGTGAACCAGAACCGCATATAGACCTTCTGTGTAGACAACAATCTTGATTGGCCAGTTCATCTACGTTTCACAAATTGGTGGTAATGTGTAGACACAGCATTATCAACAGAATGCAAGTAAACCTCTACATATAGAATCACAGTGTAAGGACTTTAGTGCCACAGAGGATTAGCAAGAACTTCATTTTTTAATCTTCTATATAGGTGCTGAAATACCTGTCTGTTGTTCTACAAAACATTATTTTGCTCTTATAAAATAAAATAATGTAATATTTAATTATTCCAAACAACTTTTTTTAAGTCAATCTTCTATGAGGGCCCCAATATAATTAAAATCCATTGACGCATAAGTTCGACTTACATATTTCAATATTTTATATGATTGTATTTAATCCTTTATAAATGTGTGTTAAAAATACAAAGCTATTAAATAAATATGTCCTCAAATAATGTTTTAACAGATTAGTTTTAAATATATTAAAAAAACGAACTTGAGAAGATGTTAAAATCAGCTTTCCTTATAGCAAAAAAATCTAGTTTCATTTTAACTAAGTATTTGAATAACTATTATTATGAAATTTTGAAAGCAGTTAATTATACCTTACATGAATTAATTAAAGAAACATTTATTAGAACCTTATAATTAATAATCTGTCAAAATCCTTCACTGCAAAAACATGATGAATATGATATTTAAATGTCAGGCAAAGTTCACATATGAATAGTTAATAGTAGCATTACGAAGGTCAAACTACAGTTCCCAATTTGTAATAGGTTAGGACTTTTCTTTCCGAAAGATTCAGCTGACACCATCCCCAAAATCAGTCACCAAGAAAAACAGACATACCATCCATTGCAGTGTTTGTGAGATGGAAGTGACAGAGGCAGAGAACTCACTACAGCTAAGTAGTTAAAGGCTACAAAACTGATCCCGCCCAGATCTCTTCAACATGCAAATGTAATCTAATCATGTCGTCCAGGGAACTGAGCAAACTAAAATTGAACTTTAGCACACACTGATACATAAAACATCAATAATACTATATGGATACAATAAAAACTATAGCTTTTTCTCCTTATTTGACAAAATTAACTGAAATTCCTGACATTTTAAGAGTCAAGTGCAAGGAGTATAAATGAAGAGACCCAGTGAGGTACCAGCAGAATTCTGAAAATAAGTTTCTAAAATTAGCATAGAGTAGAAGGTATAAGGTCTAGGCAAATGTCACCCTAAAGTGATAGAATGCCTCTTAGGCCCAAATAGGGAAGAATAAGCCTTGCTATCACCCAATCAAAGGTATAAACATCCTTTGTTTATATTAATACCAAGGTACAAACATTCCTAGGAGAAGGAATGTGTTAACCAGTTAGGATGGTCAAAAAAAAGAGTACGAAAAAGAATCAGAGAGTAACCAAATCTGCCAAAGACTTATCCAGAAAGTCCTCAAGGAAAGAGATGATGAATTTGAGGGAGCTGGGCCACCTTCCATCATTTGCTAAAGATATGTGTCTGTTTTAAAGTAGAAATGCTTCTTCAGAATTCTCTGTGGCCTAGATGAGTGATTTCAAATCTTCAGCATTGAGTTCTTGAAGCAGCTTCAGAGGCTGTGATGGGAAGGGGGGCTACAGCTGGGGTAAGAGGAGACTATAGAGCAGTTCTGTTATACCTTTGACCAAGGGGTCCATGTCCTTGTAAGAATGGACAATTCACAGGCTTAGTTGAAATCGTTTCTACTATTCTGATGACCAGTTCACCACACAGAATTCCTGACACTACTTCAGTTTCTGTTGCATCCTGACTCTGGAAATTATCTTGATAAGCAATCTTAAGCATTTAGGTCACTCAAAAGAAAGATTTCTTTTGGAAATACCACACCTGCACTCTGTTTTGTTTTAATCAGATCTGATAAGTCTGGTGAGGATGATCCAGTGTACAGGAGTCTGAATGCTTTGGGGAATGTGGGTAAAACCAAACTGCACATTCTAGGACCATGGAAATGACACTAGTCAGGTAATGCCTCCCTACATGTTCTTCTTCAAGAGTTCAGAGCATCCTCCTGGTGACACAGATACTGTTGCTAGAACTCTCAAATCATACATACCCTCTGGCCGGGCGTGGTGGCTCACACCTGTAATCCTAGCTCTCTGGGAGGCTGAGGCGGGCAGATTGTTTGAGCTCAGGAGTTCGAAACCAGGCTGAGCAAGAGCGAGACCCCGTCTCTACTAAAATTAGAAAGAAATTATTGGACAACTAAAAATATATAGAAAAAATTAGCCAGGCATGGTGGTGCATGCCTGTAGTCCCAGCTACTCGGGAGGCTGAGGCAGTAGGATCGCTTGAGCCCAGGAGTTTGAGGTTGCTGTGAGCTAGGATGACGCCACGGCACTCTAGCCCAGGCAACACAGTGAGACTCTGCCTCAAAAAAAAAAAAAAAAATCATACATACCCTCTGAGAAAATGTTTCCACTAGCATGTCATTATTGTTATTATTGTTACTATTCTTAGTTTGTGTTAACACTTAGTTTATTGTACATGGAATCAAAAAACCTGGTTTGGTCTGGCTCTAAAACTTTTATTACTGATAATCAGTTTGACCTTCTTCCTAACTCTAAGAAGAGATAATACTCATTCATATCCTCTCTATCTTAGAGACCTGTGCTATATAATGGCCAAATACTATAATCTTTATCAAACAGTACATAAACTATAAAAATACTTATTTATGATTTATCTACATATTCACTTACTCATGTAATCAAAATATCAAATATTCCCCTGCTAGATCTAGAAGAAATAATTTTACACTTTGTATGGAACCAGAACAGACCATGAATAATCAAAGCAACCTTAAGCAAAAAGAACAAAACAGGAGGCATCACTTTACCAGACTTCAAGCTATACTACAAGGATTAAGTATTGGTTAATGTTTGCTATGGTCCCAAGTTTGCACTCCTACCTCCTTGCAAAATGGGTGTTCCAAGATCGGCTGGGAAGATCCCCAGAATTATCCCGAGAATTAAAGCAACACTATGGTGCATAAAATATGATCAGAGCTGAATAAAATATGAGCATCTTCAGCCACCTGCCCCTTTTGAGGAATACAAAGCTGTACAGTTTTTGTATGAAGCATGAATTTCTGGTTGTATACTCAGTAGCCCACTATATCTAGGCATGGTTATTCTTTCGGTGTATGCTACACGGATGGTTTATTTATTTAACTTTTAGAAATAAATCCACTAATAAAATAACTAGGCACTTGGGGACACAAATATAAGGTGGACTTTGAAATCTCAGGGTAGATGTACAAAGAAAAAAAAAGCTATTCTCACTTATCACATCAACACTATTAAATAAATGTAGCTAAATCTAATCCAAACTGTCCCAGTTACAATAAGATCCAATATATAGTACAGCTACTAAGTTATGAATGACTCAGGAGTCCACCTAAATGGTAGTTACTTTTATTATCAGAAATATTGAAATATTTGAATTTACTGCTCTAGATTCAGAGAATTTGTGCCTGCATTTCTATTTATATGGCCATCACTTCAGTGCTTCACTCTGTTGCTTTCCAAGTTGGTGATTCCATTAAGAATTTCACCTGCCTTACTATAGGTCTGCAAATTAATCCACCCAGAATGGCTGATTGATCTATACTCAGTGAGAATTATTTCATCCTTATTCTATCTCTCCTATAGGCAAGAAAAAAAAAAAAAAGAAAAGAAAAGAAAAGAAAAAAGAAGAGGAAAATCATATACAGTGTTTCTTATTAGCAATCATAAATGTCCCACTGTTATATAAAGTAGCTCTTGGAAATTAATAACAAGTTTGCTTTGACCTATATATAAAGCTAAAGTCCAGACTATGCAGAGAAAACATACCTTGCTATGATACAGTTTTGGGAAACTACTTAAATCTTCCATATACATCACCAGCCTACATAACAACTATTCCAGCATCTGTTGACTACATGCAATCAGAGTTCCGAATTCACATTTGCCTCAATTAAGCAGATAATAGTCTACACAGTTCATCATTTACAATGTCCCTGTAAAGAGAGTCACAGTTGTAAATAATGAGATTAGTTTCTGTTCTGGGAAAGTCTAGTCTCCTGTAATTAAACAGTTACTAAAGGACTCTGTTTCCTTTATTTGGGTTTGATTTTGAAGATAGTTACTCATTCAAGAGAAAGTAGGCAAATATATTCTTTGAAAAAGGGGTCTTCCATTCTAAATGGGTCGTCCACTAAGATTAAATGCTGAAGACTGCTCTCCACCATCAATCATTCTTTCTAGTTTCAGAATGTATGGAAACAGAATTAGTGGCTGGAACACTGCTTGGTGAACACAGTAATATGAGATAGATAACAGAAACAAACTTGAGCAAGGCCAGTGGTTTTTGTAAAGCCATGGACTCCTTGGTCAAGAGTAACAGATGAAAGCTGAGTTTAATATTAAAGTCCCTCCACAAAGACTTACCCTCCCTGCCAACTCCTAAGGGGCTCATCTGAGTCTGTAAATATACACACACGTGCACACACACGTGTGTGGTGATACATAAATATGACCTTGAATGCCAAAGCCAATCAAAATGTAGTGGCTCACTGACTCAGAAAAGATTCTAAGGACAACTCTTAATGCAATGTGAAAATGAGTACAATGACTGATGTGCACTGACAAGGATATAGGACAGGGAAAAGTGATGGCATTTACGTACTATTTGGCTTCTGTATTTTATAATGTATTATTGGGCTTTTTTCATAAATGCATAGACTTTTCACACTAAAAGTGATTCTAGAAAACAGCTAGTTTAATCCCCTGAAGCAAAAGCACATTTTTCCCAAATAGCTATTTATTTTAACATTTATTCATTCATGAGACATTATTTAAGCACGAATCTTTTGACAGACACTATACTATGGGGAGCACATTTCCCTGCTTTCCTATTTCTTGCAAGAACAACAATTTTATCCAATGTCCCAGATTCCAGTCTTTGCTGTCATTGAGTAACTGCTGTTACTTGCTTCTAAGATCTCAGCATCTGATTGCTTCAGCTGCCTCCTTATTTGAACTGCTGCCACTGCTACCAGGTTTTCACCTTTTGAGTCTACTTTTTTTCTCTCTTTCTAAAACCCCATCACAATCATGTCAGCACTCTGAGATCCCTCTCCTTTTGCCTAGTCAAGGAAAGCAGTCTAGGAATTCCCTTTGTATCACCTGCTTCATCAATTTCTCTCTCTCTGCTGGACCATTCCTACAAGCACAGGATTATGCTCTTGTTGACCCCTATCTCTGCCTTATTTCTGACTTCCGCACTTTCTTTCCTCCTGTTTTTTTCTTGAGCCCACTCCACTTTGGCTTTTGTCCCTAACATTCCATCAAAACAGCTCCTGCTAGGGTCAGCATCATTTGACACAGCTGATCACTCTCTTCTTGAAATGTGTATGTCACTGGGCTTTTGAAATACAATACTTTCTGAATTCTCCTTCTTCCTCATCAGCTGCACCTTCTCAGTCTCCCTTGATAATTTTTCCTCCTCTCCCTGACCTCTAAATGCTGAAATTCCCCAGGGCTCAGATCTCCTATCTCTCTTCATCTACATTCACTCTTTAGTTCATTTCATTCACTCTCATGTGTTTAAATATCACTGATATGTTTATGTATGGATGCATGTGTGTGCATGAATATATGTATGCATGTATGTATATACATTTTCCAATCTTCTCTAAAATTCAAAATCATATCCGACTTCCTATTTGTTATCTCCGCTTGGATGTGTCACAGACATACAAAACATAAGTCTCAAACCAAAAGCCTGACTCCGCACTTTCTACCCTGTTTCTCAGTCTACCCAACTGCAGTTAATAGCATCTGCGTCCTTCTAGGCTAAAAACATTAAAGCATTATTGACTTCTCTCTTTGTCTCTTAACCACATCTATTATAATTTATCAGCAAATTTTGTTAGCTCTCCCTTCAAAATACATCCAGAATCCACTACTTCTCACCACTTCTACCACCACTGGCCTGACTCATGGTCAAATCTCTCTTGGACTACTGCAATAGCCTCCTGATCCTTTTTCCTATTTTATCTCTTTCCCATCCCTCTTCTCTATTCTCCGCGTGAGATCAGTGTGAGCCATTTACCACTCACTCCAGACTGGTATATTCCTTTGTTCACATCCACCAATGGCCTGTAAGATCCTACAAAGTATGACTCTCCCAATACTGCTCTGAGCTCATCTCCTTCCATCTACCGTCACCCACTCTACTCTTGATCACACTGGCTGCCTTGGCTATTCTCTGAGCATATCAAGAATGCCACCTTCTCAGCGATTTTCTACTTTATGGTTTCCCTGCCTAAGATCGCTCTTACCCTAGCTATCTGCATGACTCCTTCCCTCATTTCCTTCAAGTCTCTGGCCAAATGTCATCATATTAGAAAAGTCTTCCCTGACAAAAAGACACCCCTCCTGGGCTCCTACCCACTGAACATCCCTCTTGAACCTTATCTTTTTCCACAACACTTATAGATATGGCTACGCACGCACAAACATACACACACAATGTTGCTGCTATCGTTTATTTTTCTGTCTCCTCTCCTGCTCCCCCCTACCACACACACACAACTGTAGCTTGCATGTTGACAGGGACTTTAGTTAGATGTATTAACTGCTGCATTCGCAGTACCTAAAGTGTTGTGTGAGTATTGAGGGGGAAGTAATAGTGTGAGAAGGTCCAGCAAAGTTACAACGTAATGATACAATATTGGCACTGGTTTTGAGTTATAAAGGACGTTTGAAGGCTTCAGAAATTGAATAGCAAATTCTAAGCAAAAGGAGGGATGTACACTGATCTTGTGTCACTTTGGGTCATCTCAGTGGTCAGTTATTCATCAAGACAACCCCTCACTATTGCCAAGTTACATTCATTGCTCTATATCTAAATTTCTTTTGCATATATGATCCATAGAACACACTCTAGCATTTGTCTCAATAACATGTTACATTTTTTCTGGCTATTCTTCTAATACAATCAATATGTATTTATTGTTTATCTACTATGTACCTGCCATAAACAATCTGCTGGTATAGCTTCTCCCTAAAAACCATTTAAAAACTTGGTTATCTGGCCTTAACAGATTGTTCCACATAAGAAGATTTTGTCCACAAGTAACTTCACTGTTGCAAGTCATTTCTTTAGTTTAGCCAAAATGGATGTCTTTGTTATTTGGTAAAGAGCTATAATTGCAATGACTTCATTAACACTGTATTAGCAAGTCAAATTAATTGCAGATTTAATGCAGAACATACATGTATATTTCTCAGCCTATTTTTTCATTTTAGCTTTGGTCTTAATTTCCCAAAGACTGTAAATTCCATGAGGGAAGAAAATGTGTTGTTGCTCAGATCATCTAACACAGCACCTCACACACAACAGGCACTTAAAAAATGCCAGTGATGATGAAGCATGGCATGAAGAACATCCTGCAGATGAAATATTTCTATTTTAAGTTGTTAATATGAGAAAAATTTAAATTTTGACATATTGAAAATTTACAAGTTAAATATGGGTTTAGACATATTTATTTTTTGTTTCTGTTTTCAGTCTGTCTCCAAAATGAATAAAGAGAGAAAGTCGATCTTTGGCAACACTGTAAGCACAGACCAAAGGCTCGCAAAGCCACTTCCACTCATATTCATATTCTACTCTGGAAAATGGATTCAGGGCTTTTGGTGCATTCTGAGCAGAAGCAGAAAAATAAATGCTGTCGTTTTGAGAGTATTGCAAAAGCACTGAAGAGAAATTAAACAAGGGCTCTGAACCTTATTTGTGTTCTGTAACACTGCTTCAAGGCAACATTTTTATTTTCAAATGTATGCCCTCATTTACTCAGGAAATTAAGAAATGAACTCTCCGTGTCAGTGTCCCTGCTACTAAACAACCTAGCCACCGGCTGACTTACAATTGAGTCTTAATTGAACAGTTATGGTTTTAACTATATCAGCGTATCTGCAGGTTCCTTAGATAAATATTCCAAGCATCTCCCACAGATTTAACAGGCAAGGTAAAGAGTGAAAAGAGTCGTAGAGCAGATAACATTCTGTAAACTACTTGGCATATCACTCTGATTATTTTTCTTAGTTATATCTCATTTCTGATACACATTTTCAAAGATTTGCTATTTAAAATATAAATGTTTTCATTAACACCAAATAAGAGGTCTTAGAGAAATCATAGAGTCTTATATCTTTACTAATGCAACTGTAATTTCAATTTGACATTTATTTATATGGAGATAGATTAAATTATTTTAATGAGTTTCTCCATTCACATAGTAGTATATTCACTTAACACATCTTCATAGGTATAAGGGGACAAAAATGGATAGTTTATATTAAAACTATAGAGATTTCATAGTATGACTCATTAGCATGCTTCTCTCAAAAAGACTCTTACTAGTGATAATAGTTTATAAAATTTTAGAGCCGGAATGGTACATACAGATCCAGGATGAACGACTAGTTTATGCAAAAAGAAACTGAGGTTTGTGGACATTTAATGAATTTCTAAAGGTTAAAGAACCATCTAGGTCTTCAACTCAGGTACACTGAGAGAAATCAGATAACTGAAGCTCATGCTAGTATAAAAGGTAAGTTCAGTGAGCATAAAGGAAGGAGAGAATTGCAAGCATAGATCATATTTTTGCCACAGAAAGGGTGTTTCAGACCTAAAGACTACAAATGTAGCAAAGTTTTAACTGAAGACAAGTTTCAGGTATGGTCTCAAAGTTTACTGCTTAATGAGGCCAACAGAGCAGTTAAAATGAAAAAAAAAAAAAAAAAAGTCAAGGCATTGAAAGTGTTCCCAGAATAAGAGGAGTCAGATGCAATACCCCCATGGAAGCAAGAGAGTGCTCCAGAGATCAGCAGATGGGAGTGATACTCAGGAAGGGGTTGCAGAAGTGAATGGCACAGGTGAGTAGGTAGAGATGTGAGGATAGGCAGTTATCATCATGGAGGAAAGTATCTACTAAAGAGTATTTTCGAATGCACGGTTTCAGTTGCCAGTGGAAAGAGAAAATAGTGTACTGGCTTAATCATGTTGAATTATCAAGATTAAATTTTAAATGGATTGCCATTTGCTGAGAGCTGTATTCATTAATATCTGATTTAGTAACACTTATAAATAAGTGTTGGTCAGACTGTTTACATGGAGAAATACTGCTCTTGCCCTTTTCCTAAAGCCGTGTGCAACCAAAATGTGCAGGTATGTATGTTATCATTAAACAATAAAGTACACATAAAATGCATACACAAGGGACATTTTCCTTTGGAGATGTAGCAATTAAAAACAGTTTGCTAAAGAAAAGAGGCCCCCTACTGTGTCATCACTCTGAAATGAAGCCTGGGGGGAGGGAAGCAATAAACGGGAAACCTATGGGGATACTAAAGCCTTCTTTTCAGACCAGGATCATTTCCTATCATACCCCTAGCCAAGACATCTCTTTGGCATGATGCGATAGTTTGCAACTTTGCCACTGGTCAAGGAATGAAATCTGGAACCATGTTGTATTGAAGGCTGCAACAGCTGACAGTGTCAGTGATTATTTCCTCCTTAATGAATGAATCAGTGAATAATCAAATGAGCAAAAGGAGAAATGATTCATATACTTGTGTGATTTTGAAAGGTTATGGATCAACTCTCACTGGGAAGAGACCGTGCCTTAGGTGGGGAAGAGATGCCATAAGCTAGGGATTGCTATGACTCTAGTAGGAGAGTCAGCCCAAAATTCACACGGCATTGCCACTCCCTATCATGCTGTATTTTCCTCTGGGACTTCACAGCTGGGAAGCATATGACTGGAGCCCACTTTTTCGGAGCCATTTCTACTCATGTGTAGGGTGGCAAGAGGAGTTGAATAACCCAGGTGTTTATTGAGTTAGAGTGAGAAAAGAGGGACAGGCAGAGAGAATTCTATTAGCAGAGAAGCTGAAATGTAATATGGATCAAAGGTACATGAATAAAAGAAATTTCTATGGCTATTTCAGTTAAAATTTGATGCAGCTAATTTTCATATGTACCATTTCTGATGAGATGTCCAAGCATGAGTTTTCAGAGTAAACAATATAATTAATTCCATTACTATTTTGAATTCATATTGTGTTCTTTCTTTAAGGAGTTTCAGCTCCTCATACAATACAGCAATTATCCTCCAAAATACCTCACTACAGTGGGAACAGGACTTCATAATAAAGCAGCCAACAAAATAAAAACAAATACAAATTTCACATAGGCAAATAATCGTGAATGCATTCATTTCTTCTACTTTTATATTTTTTCAGTTTACAATGAAAGTATTCACATAAAGTAATGTTTATATATGGCATTAACCTGGGGAAAATCAAACTTAAGTTCAAAAAGACACACTCTTGATGTTTGAAAGTACAACAAACCTTAACAGAGATTAAATTTTAGAAGGCAAATAAATACAGATTTAGAACCAGTATTTCTACATATTACATATGTGGTAGCTACTCTAGAGTTTTAGGTAAATTAGGGTAGATATATGTATATAGGATCACAGAACAGAATTTCAGAGATGACCTGGTCCAACCCTTTAGTTTACAGATTTATTGGTAAAGGCTTTAGCCCTTATCTTGCAGATAAGGAAATGGAAGTTTAGACAGTTCGCTGTGTCTTATTTCTTCAGAATTTATTCAAGCTTCCTTGGGAGGCAGAAAATAACAAACACACTAAGTTATTGTAAGAAAATTGCAATTAGCAAGAGGGAAGGGGGGATCCATATAGCTTATGTGTACTGCAGCTTTCATTCATTCAACACATTTTTATTGCATGCCTGATGTATTTCACATTGTGCTAGGCATTAGGGTTATGGCAATCAGTAAGATTGGTATAATTCCTGACCTCAAAAGCCTCACAAGCCACTGAGAGATACAGACATGTAGAGAGGCTATGAGAAGACCCTGAGATAAAGGCTATAAAAGGAAAAAGCAAATAAGGACAGATGAGGTTGATGTAGTAAACATGTGTAAGGCCGCAAAAGACCTTGGGAGCCATGATTAGTCCTAAGAGCAATTGAGAATCACATGAGGGTTTTAAGTGAGAGGTAGTTATGAGCAAATTATATTTAGAAATACGAATTCTGATTCAAGAGGGCAAGTCAAGGCAGGCAGACCAATGAAAGGCTACTGCAGCACTTTGCAGTCAGGCTAGAGAGAGGCAGCCTTACATGTGGGGAGTAAAACTGAAAGCACTGGGTGACTGGCTGGATGGGAGGTGTGAGGGAGATAGAGACTGAAGGTGGGCGCTCTAGTTTCTGTTTTAGTAAGTGGCTGAACAGGAAGCCATTCACACATAACAAAGAACATAGGAGGAGGAGAGGAGGCTTTGAGTGCAAGCAGAATATGTCTACATGCCTAACACCAAACTAACTCTGCCCACATACAAACTCACATCTAAGCTCCCTGTCTACAAGTGGGAAAAAGAATCTATCTTACAGCAAAGTAGCATAAATCCCTGTATCTTGAACATTACTACAGAGTAAAATCTTAATTATGCATACCTTTTATTCAAGTTTAGTATATCTGTGGCATATCATGACTGATTAAACATTAAGCAGTCTACCTGTATTTTTTTCTTAGGAAAAAAATCTGGATTACTTCCTTGTATAGTTTGCATCCTACCAAGAAAATTCCTTGAAAGACAGACAGGTAAAAAGTTCCCTCACATCAACAAGGTCTTGACCTAGGGGTTAAGCCAAGAAAACTGGACATATTTTCAGCTTCTCTTGAGTCATATATTCATAGAAAAAACACTATTATTTTGCTGGCAATTACTTTTCAGAACAGTAGGCATACCCGTAATCAGATATAAGTACAAATTACATTTTAAATGCAAATATAAATGACTCCCAGATTAATCTTTGCTTGAATTATTGAACTGTTTTTATAATCAAAAGTTGACTATGTGTATACATTTATAAAAGGCTTTTGAAATGATTTCTTGGATATGATACCAAAAGCACAGGCAATAAAAGCACAAATAGACTAATGGGACTACATCAAACTTAAAAACTTTTGTGCATCAAAGGACACAATCAACAGAGTGAATGGGAGAAAATATTTGCAAATCATATATTTGATAAGGGGCTATTATCCAGAATATTAAAAAACCTCCTAGAACTCAACAACAACAAAAATAACTAAGTAACCCTATTAAAAAACGGGCCAAGAACTTGAATAGACATTTCTCAAAAGATGATATACAAATGGCCAACAAACATGAAAAGATGTTCGATATCATTAATCATCAAAGAAATGCAAATGAAAACTATAATGAGATATCACCTCACGCTTACCCATTAGGATGACTACTATCAAACAAAACAAAACACAAAATTAACAAGTGCTGTCAAAGACGTGGAGAAATTGGAGGCCTGATATACTGCTGGTGGCACTGTAAAATGGTGTACCCTCTATGGAAAACAGTATGGAGATTTCTCAAAAAATTGAAAATAAAATTACCGTAAGATTCAGCAACCCTACGTCAAAGAGATATTTTCACACTTCATAGCAGCACTATTCACAAAGCCAAGAGGTGGAAGCAGATGAATGGATAAACAAATGTGGTACATACATGCAATGGAAACATTATTCAGCATTAAAAAGGAAATATATCCTATCACATGCTACAACATGGATGAACCTTGAGAACATTATGCTGAGAGAAATAAACCAGTCACAAAAAGACAAATACTGTATGATTCCATTTATATGAGGCATCTAAAGTAGTGAAAATCATAGATACAGAAAACAGAACAGTGGGTACCAGGGACTGGGGAATGAAGGGAAAGGAGAGTTGTTGCTTAATGGGTATAGACTGTCACATGTGCAAAATCAAAAAGTTCTAGTGATCTGTTTCATGACAATGTGAATATACTTAACCATTTTCAAGTGTAGTTTGCAGTAGTGTTAAGAGGGTAAATTTTGTCACATGTTTTCTATCACAAAAAAAGAGGCCACATATGGTATGATTTTATTTCTATGAAATGTACAGAATAGGTAAGACTATAGAGACAGAAAGCAGACGGGTGGTTACTTAGGGTTGCTTAGGGCTTAGGGAAGATTGGAGGGGTGAATGGGGTGTGGATGCTGATAGGAACAGGATTTCTTCAGGGCTGATAAAAATGTCCTGGAATTAAATATTGGTGATAGTTGCACAATTCTTTGAATACATTAAGAACTGTTAAATTATAAAATTTTAAAAAATAGCTTTTTGCTATCTAATGATTGACACGTTTGTGCTGACTCTTACATAGCCTCGCTCACACATCAAAGACTCTTAAGCAATTCCAAACCATTCGGCACCCCCTTCAAACAGTCTAAGAAATATTATAAAGTAATTCCTTCAAATATCATAATCATTATTTTCTTTGAGCCACTGCATTCAGCTCCCTAGGAATCCTCAAACAACAAACTAAAATGCAGCATTAATATGTTATGCTAAGAACAATGGCACAAAGCCAGAGAATTTCAAGGGTAAAAATATGAAATTTCCTTGCCTGAGATTTAGTGTGCATTGCAAAAACAACTATATGGATCAGCCACCTTCAGTAAGATGTTTTGACATCTTATCTCAACATCTAAAATTAAAACTACATCTTCAATTTGCACTAACAGCCTTGTGTTTCATCCAGGTTAAACTCGGATAAGAATTTAGAATGAAGGCGATTAACTACAAGAATGGTTATTTGAATGCTGTCTTCCTTCCCCCTCAAATGTGAAAAAAAAGTTCAGTAATTTGTATGTATCTTGCAGTAATATAACTGTTTTAAAGATGTTATATTTAAACTTTAATGAAATTTTGAGTGGAAGAAATAAAGTAGAAATTTCACTAAAATGATAGCAATCACTTCATCTCACTAGACATTTCATAATGATTATAATCAATGGAACTTCAAATTGTATTTTATAAATATATTTGCTTATTTTTAACTCTATTGCCATTACTTGTTTTCTAGTAGTGTCAGAACTCTAGGATAATATAATACCTCTTACTTCTAACAGAGATTATTATGTGGGTCAGCTGGAGGGAGGGTTATGTACACCTTGCCATAATCTTGTGTGCCTGGAAAGCTGACCACCACAGGATCGGTGACAAAACAACAGGAGGCTCAAACACCCCGGTTCCAGGTATGGAAAGGGTCTTAATCCTCTTCCTTTCATTGCCCTTTCTTTTTACTCCCCATTCAGTTTACTTTCAACATGCCTTGATCTTTGATACAATCGCTTCTTTAATCACACTAGACAGGTGGAGGTTTTCTTGATGTTGACTCTTTGTGCTGTGCTTACTGTCACTCTCTTTCCCTCTAGCCATGCTCAGGAATCTTTAGCCAACCTCCTAGAAGGTAATAGGAGCCACCAGAACACAACCTACAGAAATAATGTCAGAGAAAAAACCCATTCAGCAGAAAGAAAGCAAAGAAAGGCTCCTGACTTTACAAAAAGATGTCATTCTGAATTATACATAGGCTTATTTTCCCAAAGCAGCAAACCTACTTAACAATACTGTTTGGACAAACTGTTAGTCATTTTGGAAAATGAAAGCGATGGATATCTTTAGTGCATTTGGGCTCTAATATACAGTATCAATCACATGCAAGTTACAGCTATTTTTAAACTGTCTTTGTTTGCTTTTCTATCTTTCAATTCTAAGGCAGCATCATTATTCTACTATATTAATATCTGAACTCAGGTTATTTCTCAGAAGTAGGAAAAAATCTAATAATTTCCTACACATACATTATTCTGAAAGTAGCAAGAGAAGTTTCAGTGCTGCAGAGCCACCCTGGGTGTTCATTAAAGTCACCAGGCAGTGTGGTGGGATGCAGTGTTAGTGGAACACAATGTTAACAGCTGTGCAGAGCCAGTGTTGATACTGCTTGCAAATTGTGCATGACGGCATACATAGGAATCTCTGGATCCTTCACTGAAGTAGCATGAAATAGTGGATGGCAGGTAGAGCCCTAAAACACAGGACAGTTTCTAAAGGAAAGAAACATTTTCTCTTGTTCAAGCTAAGCATTTAACTCTAGGTTGTTCCATGGTTAAGACCTAAAAAAGTAGACACACTTCTAATAGTAACTAACACTTACCCAAGGCCAGGCATGGGGGCTCCCACCTGTAATTTTGAGGGAGCTCTTTGAGGGAGGGTGGGAACGTTGTTCCCAAGGTGGGAACATTGCTTGAGGCCATGAGATCAAGACCAAAATGGGCAACACAGTCAGACGCTTTCTCTACAAAAAAAATTAAAAAATAGCTGGGTGTGGTGGCTCACACTTGTATTATTCCTAGCTACTTGGGAGGCTGAAGTGGAAGGATTGCTTGAGTCCAGGAGTTTGAAGTTTCAGTGAGCTATGACTCAGCCACTGCACTCTAGCCTGGGTAATAGAGTGAGACTCTGTCTCATAGAAAAACAAATAACAAAAACAAAAAGGAAAAACCCAACCCAACAACCCCAAAAGATAGCTAACATTATCATTCCCATTTCACATATAAAAAAACTGAGGATCGCAGTTAAATGATTTGCCTGATACTACACACAGCTAATAAATGGAAAAACCAAAATTTGAACCACATAGTTTGGCTAAAGTGCATAATTTAGAGTCCAATCAATAAAAAACAGTGTGTCGTTTTCTTTTTTACAAGCATCAGTGTTTTTTTATGACTATCCATTTCACAATGGCACTGATTTTTTAAAAAATGCTGCATCCACATATGCAATGGTTCAATCTTTCTCATAAATAAACTTGCTCAGTTAACTAAGACAGTCAAATGAGTTAGTGAACGTGTTCGAACTAGCTGGGGGTGTAGACAAAGTCTAAATGACAGAATCCTCTGTGATGACTAGTTATTCAACACCTAGATGCTGGGTCGATAATTCTGCTCCTTGAAAGCAGAGATTACTATCTTTATATTCTGGGCACCTAGCACATTGTAAATACGCAGCAAATGTGTTGGAGGAAGATAGAAGGCAAATAAATCAACATCCATGAAGGAAATGTCTGGTGGCACTGAGAGGAAGGAACGTGGAGAGGGAGAAGGATGGGGAACTAAAGTTGACTGCAAGCTCTCCCCTGCCTTTGCTCCAGGGCCTCCTTCCTCATAGCAAAGCTCTGCAGCCCCGGTTCTGCATCCTTGCTGTGCCAGAAGGGAGTTCAGGCAGCAGGGCAAGGGGCAGGGAGAGCAAAGAGGGAAGTCAGAAATCAGAGAGGGCCCCGCAGCAGGGAAGCTGCAGTGGCTGAGAGTCACACCTCCATCCTCAGGGGAGCGCTGGCAGGAGTGAGGCATCCAGGGAGGAGACAGAGCGGGAGGCAGGCAGCAAGGGGGCCTCCACTTACTTTTCAAAGAACCAAGAAGTCAAACTGAAAGAAAAACGGATTTAGCCTCCTCTTACACAGGGTCTTCCGTCTTCCTTTGAAAATGACTTTAGAAAAGAAAAGGCAAGGTTGAAAGGGAACACAAAAGAAAGTCAGATTCATGCCTAGGGAGTTAAAACATGTTGGAAGAGCCAGTGTAAATCATCAGCTAATGCCAGTGTGTTTGGAAGGGACCCATTGTCATGGAGTTCTGGAGCCTGGCCTGCTGACACTGTTGCTTATCCCTAGAAAAAAATTACTGGACCTAGAGGCATAAATTGAAAGTTCAACGGCCTCCCTTCCTACCATCTTCACCTTTTTCTGGAACACAGTACTGCCATACATTTTCACATCATGGCCCAAATGCCACCTCTTCCGTGAAGCCTTCCCCGATCACCAGAAGGATATGCTATCCTAAGCATTATACCACCCTCCTTCAAAGAGAACTAAAACTGCCCCTGTTCTGCCAATAAATCGTAGGATACTTTATCTAGATAGCTCTTAGATGTCACTTGTGTCATCTACTCACTTACTCAAGAGACATTTACTGCATGTCTGCAATGTGCCCGGTATCTTTCTAGATACTAGCGTCAATGGAAAAGAACTCGAATTCTGTAAAATAATTTAAAGAGGTTTATTCTGAGCCGAATATATACTACCATGGTCTGGAGAGCCACACCCAAGAAGCCCTGAGGCAAATGGTCCTGCCATGGTTGAGTTACAGTTTGGTTTTATATGTTTCAGGGAGACACGAATCCATGTCATAAATCAATACATGGAAGGCATGTATGTGTTTGGCCCAAAAAGGCAGGATATCTCAAAGCAAGGCATTACAGGTTATAGGTAGGTTTAAGGATTCTTTGATTTGTAATTGATTAAATAAATGAAACTTTGTCTAAAGGCTTGGGATGTCTTAATTAAGATAAGGAAGTCTGTTAATCAGAGACAAGCCACCAGACATATACAGACGTATACCCAGAGTCAAATGATCTGTTAAGTAAATTGATGACCTGCAGATATGGTTTAAGCTTTGTCTTGTATAGCCTTATGGCTGTTATTGAGTTACAAATGATATCTCCAGGAAGGGAAGGGGGCACGACGAGGCATGTCTGACCTCCCTTCTCAGGACCAGCAGCTCAACTTTAGGGTATTTCTGGGGTCCCTTTGGCCAAGATGGGGACCATTCAGTCAGCTAGGGGGCTTAAGATTTTATTTTAGTTCACACTAGGAATATGGTGATGAAAAAAAAGACCCAAATTCCTACATTCAGGGTGCTTATATTCATCTGTAGTATATTGTATATCAAATTATAGTTCTGATACTATGTATTACATATTTTATAAGCCTCTTATTGGCTAACAGGCTTGTAATAAACAGCCTTTGTATTGCTTAGACCTCTGAATTCCCATCTTTCCTAGTATAGGACAGGCACTGCTTTAAAAAAATACAATTCAGCTCAATCTTTTAAAATCAATAGGAAATCTATATATTTCCATATAGTAGCCAAACATGCTACCTTCAGTGGACTTCCAAGAGAAAATTTCACCTTTGTTTTTGGCATAAATGCTCATTTTATCAGATATTCTAGACATGAAAAAGTAGAAAGTTGCATACACTTGGTCAGAGGAAAGAAAGAATTCAATTTCTATTTCTAATGTAATATAATAAATTTCAAATTTTTTCAATATTATGAAGTTTCTATTTTGCAAAGGAGTGTTTACTAAAATAAGTTAAGGGAGAGAGAAGGAGGAATCAGTTATAAAATCAGCGAATGACGTAATTCAAGTTATTTCCAAAGGGTTATAATAAAGCGTGTCATAAGGTATTTCTCAAATTCCTGCTCATTTTGAAAAAAATATAACCCTTTGTAATAACTAAAATAGATCAGGTACTTCCTCAATGATTTTTATTTCCCAAGTAGCCAAGTGTAATGATGAAAACCACAGTCTAACTAATAAAATAGTAGCGACCACAGTATTCAGAATTATACTGTTCAGTATAGACAGTGGATCTACATACACCATTATTCACATGAGGAAACCACAGGAAAACACTTAAGGTATAGGTTAGTCACTTCCTCGGGGGAGGTGAAGCAATTCTCACGATGGAACACAGATTTCTTCCTTCTGTTCTCCCACTTCTCACTCCTTTTCTCTTTTATTTAGCAAAATTGATCTTTTCATAAGTCTCAGAAAATTATATCTGAAAGCAGGCATTATGTATTAAATAATAAATATTTTTCATAATTTGATTCCTCTTTCACCCTACTCAATCAACCACACATAAGTATAATAGAATAACCTATCCTGAGTGTTATACCACCCTCCTTCCGAGAGAATTAAGACTGCCTCTGCTCTGCCAACAAATCCTTGTTTGAGGCTAGAGACATTTTTTAAATCTTTTATTTCCTACCTAAGTATAGGTGAATCTGGGTTTCACTGTCAAATTCCTAAGAGGACCATGGTATGAATGAGTGTAAGTTGGGCAAAGCAGAAACGTAGCTCTCTGGCATCATAATTTCAGGATCTAAGGGGCATCCTTAGAACACAGTCCTCCCCACCAACCCAACGAAGAAACAAAACCCAAGCTCAAAGCTTGTTTTACATTGCCATGATTTTCCCACAGATTCAACGTCACAAGTCAATCCTTACGAGTATTTTTTCAACCTTGGGACAAGGAAATTAGTAAAATTTCCAGAGGTGTTAGGAGAGGGCAGGAATCTTTAAACTCTAACCACCTCCCTACACCCAGGCATTCTGAGATACCCTGCTCCCTTAAGAATTTTAGTGTGCAGCAGCTGTTATTTGATGGTAACATGTAATACACTCTGCGAGTGTTAGGGTTAAAAAAAGAAGAAGAAAAAAGAAAAACACTGATCTGCCTTCACTAAAAATTTTGCTCTCCTGAAGGATGATCTATATCCTATAGCTTTAGGACTAAAAACAGAAGCAGAGAGGTCACTAACTCATGTCATAACATCCAATTGCTGTGTCACCAAATCTGCTAATCCTTTCCCCAGCCCTCTGTATAACAGACATTTAGATGGCCTTAAAAAACATCCTAGAACTCTGATAAGAAATAAATTTCATTCATTTTTAATGCTGACCTTTCTTTTTTTTATGAGAAAACGTTGTGAAATTGAATGAGAAAGACAGCAAATACACAAAGCAGATGCAACTCATTTTTGAGCTATGAGCCAGACACAACACAGAATCACCCTTGCAGCTCTGTACCAACTGCTCATGCCCTCAGTAGAAGAAAGTCATACATAATGTAGCAGTAAAACTGTTGACAGGCCTACATGGTCACAGTAGACCCTGTGAATTTGCTGCTGTGGACATGAGGAAGTGATATGTGAAGGCCTGATGAGATTTTGCATCTCTTAACGGTGTCCTGAAGGCAAGTTCTGTTGCTTGCTTAACATCTGCAGTAATGCAAAGGCTTCTTGAAAGTAAGCTTTTGATTTTACACATTTTCAGTATCAGCTAAACACACATGCACACACAAAATGACATCATTTCCTCATTAAAGTGATACTTAAATATTCAAGTGCTCATGGTCTTTCTTGGTAAATACATAAATAATTTAGACTACTGTAGCTCAAAATGCCCCTTTTCAAACAAATGTAAATTTGTAAGTTTATTCATATTATGAGTTAAAGTTTGTGAATGTTGGGGATGGAGTGGTTAATGCCCAGACTTTGGAGGGTTATCAAACCGTTTGGAATCACATATACATTGCTAATGGGTGATGACTCCATGACTCTCATCAAATTTTCAAGAGGGTAAATGACTCTGGAAAGGTTAAGACTTACTAATTTAAAGAGATGGGTGAATAGTCCAAGATATATTCACTGTAAATCTCATGATACAAGTAAGAGGAAGTAAAATACATCAGTAACTTACAGATGGCCGTATTATACACATAAATGAATAGATATAAAATACTGGCTATGTGAGTTCTTCCATTAAATTATTAGTCAAGAATTTATTATACAAAGAAACTGAAATAGAGAATGCAGGTTGTACCAAGGATAGGTAAGATTCTGAGTCAAAATTTCAGCAAGGTATCCCTTTAACCTTAAAAAAATAGCTTTATTAAGCTATAATTAATATATGATAACAGAATGTATTTAAAGTGTGCAAATGGGTGTTTTGATATATGTATATACCTGCAAAACCATCATTACAATCAATATAATAAAAACATATCTATCAGTCCCAAAAGTTTCCTAGTAAACCCTTGGTAATTCCTCCTTCAAATCCTGTCCTTTTAAAGTTCCTTGTCACTACAGATTAGCTTTCACTTTCTAGAATTTTATATAAATGGAATCACGCAGTGTAAATGGTTGAATGGTGACCACCAAAAAGATATGTATACATACTAATTCCTAGAACCTGGGAAATTACCTTATTCGGAAAAAGAATCTTTTTAGATTATGGATTTTGAGATGGGGAGATCCTCCTAGATCATCCAGACAGACCCTAAATGAGAAATGTCCTTATTTATAAGAGATACACACAGAGGAGGAAAGAGAGAGAAAGCAACATCATGGGAGGCAGAGCAGAGAGTGATACAGTCACAAGCCACAAATCAGGAATGCTGACAGTTACCAGATGCTGGAAAAGGAAAAAACAGTCCTTCCCTCGAGCCTCTATAAGGAGAGCAGCCCTGTCAACACTTTCATTTTGGACTTCTAGTCTTCAGAATTATGTAGGAATAAAGTTCTGTTATTTCAAGCCACCAAGTTTATGGATTTATTAGACAGCCACAGAAAATTAATATATATTCCTTTTTGTCTGGCTTTTTAAACTCAGCATAATCATTTTGATATTCATCCATGTTGCATCATGTATGAATAGCTCATTCCTTTTTATTGCTAGACAGTATTTAATTGTATGGATATACCAGAGTTTGTTTACCCATTCACCTGTTAATGAAAATTTGCTTTCTTTCTAGTTTAAGCCCATTATAAATCAAGTTGCTAGGAAGATCTGTGGTTCTCACTGTTTGGATATATGCATTCATTTCTTTGGGTAAATACCTAGCTGTGGAATGGCTGTGAAGGAGCTCAGGAAATGTCACTCTTTCCGAGAGTGAATTTTTGGGCATCTTGGAAACTGCCTTCTCTCTGTGCCCTCTCCAGGCTAAACCTGGAAAATTACCACCTGGCTTTTCTATAAAGAGGCAATGGATTGAGTCACTTTTGGAATAAATATAACATTGAAATGGCCAAAAGATGGATCCTTTAAATTAAAAGACTTCTAAATTTTCTTAAAAATAAATTTTAGAGATCTCTTAATCAAAACTATTGCCTTATTTGTATTAATAAAGAAATTAGATTAAAAGACAGACACAGAATGTTATGGCTAGCCTTAAAAATTCTCTTGACAAAATTGAAAAACGAGTATCTGATTTAAAATAAACATAAAAGTCCTTTGAAAACTAGCCCTATAGGAATAATGGCAGGGGACAATTTTCCTTGTAGCCTAATGGTTAAAGTTCTGAATTTTCACCTCAACAGCCTAAGTTTGATTCCCGGATAGGGAATGAGCCTGTTCTGGTTTGATATTTGTGTAAATTTCTCCATTCACTGATTTTCTTCCCTTCTGTGCGTAGCTTTTGCTTTCCTGTATTCTGTAGAGACTTTTAGATGGGGCTTTTAGATACTTATGTACACAGTGAGATGAGACACTAGAAAATATGCCTGGACAAAATGGTGGGTTACACCTCATTTATGGCTACAGAGGCTTTTCTTTCTTTGAGCTGTTTCTGTGTGGCTTTTCTAAATCTTATCAAAACTGTTCTCCACCTCTTTAAAGACATCTCTTGCTTCTTTAAGTTGTAACCTTGGTTAAGGCTTATTGGTTTCACTTAAAAGGATACTTTAGTTTAAAAGTTCAAAAGCAACGTATCAGCTGTATGTACCGGCTAAGTTCGCTCCATTCATCTTCACTCCTTTCTACTCCTTCTTCTTTGCCCATCGTGGAGTTTTGGTCAAAAGGCAGCAACTGTTCAAACTGTACGCAAGTAAGGCAAATGCTGAGCTGTAACCAATCCAGCTGTTTCTATATACCTCACTTCCATTTTCTCTAGGTCACTTTCTCTTTTCTGTCCATGAACCTTCTTCAACCATGCTACAGCATTAGAGTCTTTCTGAACCTGTATGAGTTCAGCTGCCCAATCTGTGAATTGCTCTTTGCTCAATTAAACTGTTAACTTTAACTTTTATCAAAAGTGGGTTCCGAGATAGGGCTCCCAGAGACCCCCAGGAGCACCGAGAGTCCAAGCGAGGTACCCACTGGGCTTATTGTCCTTTGCTGTCTCATTGTAACTGTGGCTTGTGGGAAGTTCTCTCTCTGATTCCACAATGAGTGCCACACATTCGTGTTTTGAGCTTTCTGAGTTTGAGCAATTTATTTTTTATCCTATCTGGGTTCAGAAGTTGCAATAGAAACTGAACTAGGTCTGGGATCAGATTGGATCTGATAATGAATTAGCTTAGATCCATTTAGAGGCCTCAAATGTCTGACTGGACTGGGCAGAAACTACCAACAAATGGCTATACTACAGGGATACAAACTGCAGCTTTCAAGAATTCGCAAAGATTTCTGTTTCCTATCCCTTTGTTCCTTTTTCTTGTGTGCTTGGGTAAGGAAAAATCATTGCCTAAGTTGATCATGTATCTCTGAGAGCCAAAGCCAAGATTTAAGGTAAGAATAGAATCCTTAATTTCCAAAGAACTGAGTACTTTCTGGCAATGCCTAACTAACATGTATAAATATTGGGCCCTGGAAGCAACAAATGCTTACCAAAGGCAAAATTGTTGCCTAGCTAGTAATTGCTTAAAACAATAAAATAGGTAATTAAAAGATTGGTAATGTGAATAAAAATAATATTGAAGAGCTGGCAAATAAATTCTTAAAAGAGCAATTAGAACTGCTTCTGTCTATATGTCTATGTCCCATATATGTCATTTGTATGTGATATTTTACTATCAAATTATATTAAAAGAGCTCTAATTAGCTTGAAATAATAAGCACTTAAATCAAACATTTTATCAAGAAGATAAAGATGGAAACTAACTCAAATGGTTTTTAGTTCACATGACTTTAAGAATACATTAATTGACTTCTGCTCCACTTTCCTTTCGATTCTACTAGACCCTGATTCACAATTTTTCTTTACCTTCACCTTCAGAGGGAGATAGTTAACATGGACCTGATTCCTCAGAAATATGGTGTGTCTCCTTCAGTGTTCTTTCATTCTCTAAGTTGATTTAGGCTCTGTAACCTTTACCCAGAGATCCGCTCTTGTTCAATACGTGGATAGTATTTTTCTCTGTGAACAGGGTGTTCTCTGTGCTCTCTTGGACTCATTCTTTTAAAGACTCTAGCGGAGTAAGGCCATAAAGCCTCCATGTCTAGACTCCAGGGGTACCGACAACTGTTATTTACTTAGGTCATGAAATATCTCAGGGCACTTAAGCTCGCCCCAAAATGCCTTGAGTCAATTTTGTTATAGCCCTCACTAGAGCTTGCACATTGGCAAAAGGAAAAGCTACCACTATTTTACACAGACTTTAAATATGCCTTTGGAACCCACCATGCAGTTGGCACAATTTGGAAATCTCGTTTCTTAATTTCTGCTGACATTCTTATTGCCAATGGACCTATTACATCAGATAGATTGTATATTGGGCCAAACAGCGTCCCTGTGGCTCCTTTTAACTGTTTGACTTGCACATATCCCCCATCACATGGGACATATATACAAATGGGGGATAATTAAGGAAAAAAAATATATATATATGGATATGGACTAAACAACCTCAGAGCACACATTCCGACAACCTAATGAGACGCAGGCCCCGTGGCCTGCTCTGGCTCAGCTTGTGGGACACAGGGTGTGGACGCCCTTGCTCCCCGCAGCCTGACGGGTGAGCCTTGCGCACGCACGCACGCACGCACACGCACGTGCGCGCGCTCCAGCGTGGGCCGTTTCCGGCTCCGTCTTCCCGCGAGAGGTGTCTTCCCGCGAGAGGTGTCGCCACGGCGCAGACCCGCGTCCTGGCTGCTTCCTGAGGTCCGCGCGCTTATCGCCACCGCTCTTGAAGGCGTCACCTTCCTCTTTTTTCCAACCTCAAATCAGCTCTCCTCCCTCAACGTCTTGCTCTTCAAATGGCCCTGAATTCTGCTAGTCACTAGGCTAGACACGAAGGCCTGTCTCTAATTCTTAACTCTTCGATTCTCTAACTCTGGTCAGACGCTACCTTCTGCTTTATTTTCTTCAGAGCGTCTCCTCTCTGTCCTTCCTTTTTTCCATTCTCCCGCCTGTCGCCCAGCCCAGGCCTTCGGCTCCCTTCGGCTCCCTTCAGCTCTCCCAGACTCTTCCCCAGTCCCCACCAGCAGACGGAGGGGTCCTCTTTCTTGAATCCCACTTCCAGCGTATCTCTCCCTCTCTGATTGTTGGGAGGCGCTCTTGCCTTTCCTTCATTTGTACCGCAAGTGTTGACTGGGTGTCTACCATGTGCAGAGTATGGCCATGGCCTGGCCCTACTATACAGGAGCAGCCTTTTAAAATCACTGCTTTCTAACCCAAAACCCCGTTCCCACTCCGTGGGGATGTAGCTCTGCTCTGGAAATGCATTCCCTTCTCCCTTCCTCCTCTCCAAAACTGCAGCTCCTGATCCCAGCTAAAATTCCATTCTTCCACAAAGACTTCCCTACTACCCATTTTAATATTATTATGATATCCATATCCTTTTTTTC
>NW_012149729.1:14286659-14290193 GCF_000956105.1 Propithecus coquereli | reverse complement strand
ATACTGCCCTGGCCTCTACAATATCTCTGACCAAATTATTTCCCAGTGCACCATTTGTAAATCTCACCAAATCTCTGGAGGAAACTGGTCCCCAAAGGCCCAGACTAAACATTTTTGGCACTCCATATTGACTTTATAGACTTACCTCCAGCTTTAGGCTTTTCTCACTGCTCAGTTATTGTTTACATGATTTGTGGATAGACTGAATACTGACCAACTAGGCGTGCTGATGCTGCAACAGTGGTAAAGAAATGAGTAACTGAGATTACTCGTCATTTTGGTATTTCTTTATGGATTGAGTCAGATCAAGGGATTCATTTTAAACTACTTGCTTACAAAGGCTCTGGGGGCGCTCATTAAAATTTCATACCCCAATCCTCAGGGCAAGTGCAACGTAAAGATTTAGAAATAAAAAGGACTTTAAAAAAAAGTCTGTCAAGACATTGGACTTAAATGGCCAAAAGTATTACCTTTGGCACTTACAAAAATCTGGAATGTTCCAATTAGGAGACATGGTTTAACCCCTTTTGAAATAGTGTTCTGTCACCCCATGCCTACTGACACCTGTAAATGTTCTATTCCTGGACTGACCAAACACTATGGGGATTTCAGTGAACAGTTTGATGTGATGGCCAGCTACATACAGGCACTAACTATGCTTGGAGCATATCATCAGCAGGTGAAAGGAGCATGGTCTCCACCACCTGACAGGCCTTGCCATCCTGTTTGACCAAGAGATCATGTGTACACCGAAGTCTTTAGAAGACATGCATCGTCACCTCTATAGGAAGGCCCTTATAAAGTACTGTTAACCACCTACACTGCTATAAAAAAATAAAAGAAAAATCCTACTGTATTCATGTGAGCCACATCAATCTACACTGAGACAATTAAGGATGACCCCTACAGGTGACCTGAAAGGACTTCCAGGGCCAGTTCCCAGGCCCTGAAACAGACTTCTTCACAAAATAGACGGTTTTTTCCAAGATCACATGTCAAGAAACCCCATTTTTCATCTATAAATTATTTTTTGTCTTTTAATCCCCTCCCCCACAAATGGTCCTTTTTAAATACTCCTTCTTTTAAGCCTTCCCCTTCAAGGACTGCATGTTGGAAGCTGAGTGGAGATCACCTCAAGCTATCCCATTCTCCCTTTAATCTTCCACTATCACTCTTTCAAACTACGCCTTGCTCTTATTAACCCTTACTGTTTTTCCAGCAGTTCAGGCACAGACCCAGCGTCTCTCTACACCAATCTTTCAAACCCTGGCCACACTAATCAGTCTAATTGCTGGTTATGCCAACACCTAAATCATGCAAAGGAACCTGAGCTCATTTTTGTTTCTGCCGATGTGAATGCCTGGTGGAACCAGTGCAGAAGACGGATGTATGACAAGATGTAGCATCCACAATGAGAGGAAAAAAACATCATGCTGTTTCTCCTGTTGGTAACTCAACTGGACACAGAAAAACCTCTGTGAAAGCTCAAAAACCATCTTTTGCTCAGGTAAAGTCACTAGAAAGGAATTTTTCCCTTTATATTGAAAGCAGGGATGATGACGGATCTTTTCTGAGTGACATACTAGGGCAATATTGTGATTGGACTCTACGGTTTGATTCCGCAGATGGCATTCTTGCATCTCTTAGATGGTGCTGACACTAAGCCTCATGATGTCAACAATTGTCAAATCACCAGATGTTATGAACAGCTCACAAGCCAGGCCTGTACAACTCTGGGTACAACACTCACTTCCCTTGTTAAGTTGCCAGATGCTAAAGATTATATATGGACAGACCAAAAGTCTGGACTGACTTGGTTAAGTGACAAAACCAAACACTGTAACTGCCAGAACCGGAACAAAGGCCTTTAGTGTCAAATATCTTGTAAGCTGTTCTTTTCCCATAGACTGGCAGGGACACATGGACACTGGAGATGTGGAATTGCCAATGAGGAAGAAGAGGCACAGCAAACTCCAGACCTGCAGGTCACAGGTTCCAACCTGATCCTATCTGTATATACTGTATGTGGCAATAAAATACACAAGTGGTCCCCACCTAGATGGTCAGGACCCTATGGATGTGGTTATCTGACACCCTTACCAGGTACTCCACTTTAAATGGCAGCCAAATTACAAACTTGGGCTCTTTCGTTCATAAAGTGGGACCAAGCTAATGTATTAGATGTGATATTATATTGAAAAAAAACAAAAAAACAGCAACACTTGTATATCACAATTCTTTTTGGTGCTCAGGACTTTTTGCCTGGCATTTGGAACTCAAGAGATTGAAAAGATAGTTTTGAATCTCTCCAGGGTAATAGAATAAGAGTTCAATATCACTATGCAAGCATTGGGAGCACTTCAGTTAGAAGTCAACAGCCTAGCTTCTGTTGTATTTGAAAACAGCTGCATCCTGGATGCCCTGACAGCCCAAGAGGGAGAAGCTTGAGTGATTACTGGTGAAAATGGCTTACCACTCAGGGCAAGTAGAGAGTGTGATCTACACTTCTTAAAAGACAAGATAAATATTCTCCATCAGATTAATGAAGACCTATTTCTAAGAGTGGGAGACTGGTTTAATGGGGTGTGGGGAAATGTGCTTAGATCTGTTCTTGTCTACTTATTCTCATTTTGATCCATGTTCTTGTCTCCCTTCTCAGATCTCTTGTTACTAGACCACTAACCCGATCTCTCTTTCCACAGCTACCAGCTCAGCTTTTAATGTGTGTAACTTTTTAGGGAAGTTCCAGACAGGAGGAATGAAGGAGCTCAGGAAATTTTACCCCAAAATATGACTCCTTGGTATAAAGAACATTTTGAATTAAAGGACATTTGAGGTAACAGGAAAAAACAAAAACAAAACAAACAAAAAAACACTAGAAGGGGCTTTCTATCTGCATAAACCAGACTGAACTGATCAAAAAGTCAAAGGGAGCAATTGACTTCCCTTCTTCCAGTTATCTCAATGTATTGTAGGAAAGAAGATCAAGAAGGCAAGCAGACCTGGCCCAAATTATTTCAAACACAATACCTGTCTCTTAGGTAAATTTGCAAAGAGAATAATTTACAAGTTAATCTGTCCCCCATCCATTTGTCCTCCCTGGCACCATTTGACACCCCTCAATAGAATTACCTGTACTCCACATTTCCCCTCCCCTCCAAAAAGACAGGTATAAAAATATCTGAACTTCATTGGGATATTGGGTAATCACTAAGTGATTCTCCCCATGCACATGGCATTGGTAAATAAAGCTTTCTTTTATTAATCTGCCTTGTGAGTTGATGTTTCAGTGAACTTTTGGGGGAAGGGGCAAGTTTCCCCTCACCCCTACAGCTGAATCATATAGTAAGTGTCCATTTACCTTTCTAAGAAGCAGCTAAACTGGTTTCCAAAGTGTACCATTTTATATTTTTACCCATAATGTATGAGCCTTCCAGTTTTTAAACATATGGAATACAACTATTATAACTGTTTTAATGCCATTACCTCCTAATTCTAACAGGTCTGGGTTAGTTTCGTTGGTAACCTACTCTT
>NW_012149729.1:14269068-14285453 GCF_000956105.1 Propithecus coquereli | reverse complement strand
CAACTTTCAGTTTCATCTATCACTTTAGCACCTTCCTTCACCCATTCCCATCCTCCCACCATAATCCAGCCATTATATTACTCTGAAATATGTCAGTAATATTACCTCCTAACTGTGAAAAAACTACTTTTGAACTCAGAACAATCCAGAAACTCAGGTGCCTACAGGCACCAAGCAGGTGATGTACACGAGTAAAGTGGCTCACTACTCAATCCCTGTGAGGTTTCATTATCTATAAAATGTGGTTAACAATGTCATCTACTACTTTTTTTTTTCAATTCAGTTATTTCTTTTTTTAAAAATTTTCAGAATATTATGGAGGTACAAACATTTTGGTTACATCTATTGCCTTTGCATTGCCCAAGCTAGAGCTATAAGCATGCCCATCCTCCAAACACTGCACTTCAGACCCATTAAGTTATGATCCCCACCTCCCCCCTCCCAGCTGCCTGGCAACCAATGAATATTATTTCCATGTGAGCACTTTATTATAAAATATCTTTTTTTCCTTTGGGTAGATGCCTAGCAGTGGGAATGCATCATCTACTTCTTATAGTTGTGAAGATTAAATGAGAAAAAGTTTTACTTTGGTAAATCCTGAAGTTTTATGCCAATATTGTTATTTTTATCAATAAGAATTATCACAATCAAAACAGCTATTGTTCATGGTATTGCCAAAAGATAGTATTGTATCTTGCTACTTCTGAAATCTGAAATTCAAGTGAATTGCCCAAATACCAAAAACATATGTTATTTGATCTACATTTGAATTATTGGTCCTACCATCTTTCTGACTTGGATTTCCTAAACTGCTAAAAGTTATTATGAATATAAAAACATCTCATCTATTAGAAGCGGGGCTGAGAATATAAAAACAAAAAAAAGATCTGTGGGCAGTAAAAATAAATTTAGCAAAGAGAATGCATTTTATTCATCGGAGAAGCCATCTTTCTTTATAAAGGGCCTCTTATTTAAACTATACTTAATAATTTTAATAACCTCAGTGACTCTGTGACAATAAACATGGGAGGTTAGAAGAAAGGATGGATGTTGGGGTGCTGCTACACAAGCAGACACAGTGACTAAAGCAAGAGGACAATATATGACAGTATGGCAGCTGGAAAAGAAATGCAAATACAAATTAAAATGAAGTATAATAATTCAGTCACCTAAATTATTTAGATATTGAATTACAAGAGAGCATAACATCCAAAACCATGATTCTGAAAGCATAAAGAAAGATTATGTCCCACACTTTGTATTTAGGAGTCATATATTAGAAAGATTTCCATGTAAAACAGATTTGCTTAAGTGGTTAACTCTTAACTATCTAGATGAAAAGGCAGAACCATGAAGTTCCTGAAAATGACAAATAGTTAAAATTTTAATGTCGTTTTCATTCCATTATGTACTCTGGCTTATGGCTCTAATTACAAGGCAGTCCTCTCCAGGAGGGCAAGTGAGTTTCCTGGCAACTACTACTGTACTCCCAACATCTAGCCCTGGGCTTAAGCTTAGTTAGGCATGATATTTATTGAAGGAATGGGTGAATGGATAGATACATGAATGGATAGCTAGACAGCTGCATGAATAACAAATCTCATTTTAACTAACTCAGTACTTAATCTTTTTTTAACACTGTTTGCTCAGGAATGGAATTTGTGATTCAGGTGCTGTTCTATCAGATTCCTTGAAGTTTAAACAGTCCATGATTTATAATAGGCATATAACAAGTTTCGTGGGTATCTAACATCATTAAATGTTCTTGTCTACCTGATAGGTGTTTTTACTAATATTTTCCAAAGGAAAAAAAACACAAATTAGGAAAAATGTGAAAAAAAGAAAAAATTGTTTTGGTATTATTTTTACCACAGTCTCAAGTAGCACAAATTTTAAGAAATAAAATAAAATTTGATAAAACTAATTCTGTCACAGCCGGAACAATTGTGCAATTTTATCTTCATTTTACTACCTGAAGCAAATAATTTAAATTCCTACTCCAAATAGTTACAAGTTAATGATATCTTTTTGCTCTCTTTGAAACCTAGCAGCTCTGTTTAAGATGGTGTGTCACAGAAAAATTCTACCATTTAATTCTTAAAACAAAGTTTCCTTTTTCTTCCGCTTAATGCAAGGAAGAGTGATGTTGACATAAGGATCAAACTATTTGCCCTCAAATGTCATTATGAATGTATAACAGAGAGGGGAAAATGTGCAACTTAGATTAGATTACTGGACTTCTAGCAGGCTCTCCCTGTGCCAATTATAGAGGACTTTTCATTTACATATAAATAGCTCAGAAATTCCAACACAAATGTACTTGGAAACACTGAATCAGGTAGTTCAGAAAAACATAGATTAGGTGCATTTCAATTTAATTTGAGGTGTTTACAAGAAGCATGCATTCAAGTAAATAAAAGAAATGGAATCAATTTTTATTATAGAAAGCAACATCTTTTTAAATTATTGAAATTATCCCCTTACTGCTCTTAAACCCTTCAGTCAAGATTTCTTTTAGCGTGCTATTAGATTTTTTTGTTGTTGTTGTTGGGAAAAAAAAGGATTAGTAGTTGTATAGACTTGTGGCATGATATTAGGATATATAATGCTGTTTTTTAATTTCCTCTTAAGTTTTTTCTGTAAAGTCAAAGACAGCTCTTGAGATAGCTAGGGCCTTCTAAAAGATATAAATAAAACAAGCTACAATTTTCCAACATAATTTGCTTTTATCTTTCTAGATAATCTGGTTTAAATTTTCTATCCTTGTCATCTTCTCTCACATCGAAAGATATTTTGGAACGAGTGTGAGTGTAACTTCATTAGCAGTCCCCAACCACTAACTCACCATAGACTAACTACTCTATTTATGGATTTATTGCTTCCTAAGTTGAGCCACTTCAACTCCCACTACAGTTTCACAACTGGATCTGACAGATGGTATAAACAAACAACTCTGTACGGCAGAGTACAAGGCTGTATACAACCAGGAAGGGCTGAGTTCTGATTTGCGGGATTCACTTTAGGGTCTAGGTAGTTACACAGAGAAAGGAAGGCAGGTTTTGCTAACTGCTTATGCACTGAAATAATATTGGTGATCTTTGATATTTCATAAAATACAATTATTTGTTCTTTGTAAATATTTAGTTCACTGAAAATATTTAGCTCACTGAATTTCACAGATAAAATGGTACAAGCTAAATGCCTAAAATGACTCCCAATAATGGTGCTGATAGGGGAGAGAGGCTAATTTTCTGTGAATGAAGCTGCAGGCCATCCTCTGTAATTGGGATGGCCGGAGACATTTAGTGGGAACTTCTTGATCTAGGGGAAGATTCTCAACAGGTCACATGGTAGAAACATTCTTGGTCTATAGATGCAGCTGAACTACTTGCAAAAATGACTATTATTGTAAGTTTCACCTTCAACTGATAAACCATGGACATTGCTGAGTATCTGCCATATGCAGGGAAGTCTCGTACTGTTTCTGTATATGTTAGGCAATATTCAGAAACAAATCTTGACATATCTAGAGGAAGGATAAAAAAATACCCTAACTTTGTATTTTATGGGGCAGAATGGTCTCAAAATAAGAAGAAATCTAAATTCACAAACTAAAGCAGTATTATTGTTTGCAATCACAAAAGCTTGACAACTTGGAAAGACAGATTAGGAGAAATGATTTCTTAAAAATAAATGGCAAAAGCAAAATGAGACATATTTAATAAGGAGATTCAAATACGTGGGATAAAAATAAGCTATGTACTTTAAGTTTATAGTTTAAAGGTTCATATGCTTAAAATTTAAGAAGTTCAAAAACATATGGCAGGCCAGGCATGGTGGCTCACACCTGTAATTCTAGCACTCTGGGAGGTGGAGGCGGGAGGATCACTTGAGCTCAGGAGTTCAAGACCAGCATGAGCAAGAGCGAGACTCCATCTCTACAAAAAATGGAAAAAATTAGCTGGGCATGGTGGCATGGGCCTCTAAACCCTGCTACTTGGGAGATTGAGGCAGGAGGATCACTTGAGCCTAGGAGTCTGAGGTTGCAGTGAGCTGAGATGACACCACTGCAGTCTAGCCAGGCAACACAGTGAGACTCTGTCGCAAAAAAAAAAAAGCAGACAAATTTTTTTTAAAAGGATGATAGTATAAAAATTGTTAATCAATCTTATTTGTTTCTCTGGATAGACATCTGAAGAACCCTGAGCAGTAAAACTAATCTTTAATAATGTTTGCAAATAAGTCACAAATTCAGCAATGGGAATGATGAGACTTTTGTAACCTTAGCCAAAGCTTGGTAAAATAAACTTGCTTTGTCAAGTCTAGTAACCATTAACTTGGTACCTGTCATATTTTACTAAATGAAGCACACTCCTATTGAACACAGGGGTCAGTGACAAACTACAAATACTGTACACTGCTTGGTATGTGTCTTTTTCCTTGTAGTCTACCACATTCTCTCTCTTTGACCTACATATTATACAAATTAGATTTTGTAATCAGCATAAGGAAATCTCATTATTGCTGAATATGCTTAATCATCTCCTTTGTATACAAAGATAACAGCAAAAAGCCATGATGAAATTTTTATGCAATGGAAAGGCTATGTAGTTTACTTGTAATGAAGATGCTACTACTGTCTGTGAAACCACTTATTAATTATACCATCAAAAACGAGTTCTCTAGAAAAAAAAATAAACTATGTTGTATTTCAATATGGGCCTTATTATTTGAGAAGTCATTTCCCTAATAGGTATCAGATGCTGCTAATGTACTAAACTTTCGGTTAGTATTCCATGGTTTTCCTTGCTTTCTTTTCTCTCAATATTGTAATATATTGCTAAGGAAAAGCTTATGTATTAAATCAGTATAAATAACATACATCTGCAATATAAAATGATTGGGTTTGAGGCAGGGAAAAAAATCTTTTGAGTAGGACTCTAAAAACTAAGTTATAAAATAAGACTTTCATCAAATGTTACTGGAATCTGAATATTCCTCTTCAGAAAATCTGAAATATGCCTAATGAATTAGGATATGTATGCATGAATTAAAATTATATAATCTTTACATAAAATACCTACCAGCCTTCCGGAAAAAAACACTTTATAAAATATTAGAGAAACCATCCATAGCTATTGCAAAGGGAGCAAATATGATTCTTCTAGGAAGTTACAGTTGATTAGCCACATGACAAAACAGTCACTTATATGAGTTCTCAACAGAGTTAAAACTCCTGGACATTGACCCAATTTCCATAAACCAGTAGTTTAACTCTCTAGGTGCAATAGAGAGTTTAACAACTTCTGTGGGACATAGGTCAAGGAAGGTCAAGCAGAAAATTACACCAGGGAAAGATCTGGTTTCAGCTCACTGCTTGCTGGAAGCCACCAGAAATGAGAGCAGGCAATGTCTTCACACTTTTCATAGTGCTCTTCTGGGCAGTGGGGTCCTCTAGGGAGGTACTCTCCCCATTTTAGAGGTGCAAATATTAAAACATAAAGAAGTCAGTGACATATTTCGATCAAATTAATAGCAAGCAGCTGAAGGGGTCTAAGTATCCATTTCTCTGCATCAGGTAGCTCTGAACAGACAGCAATAAATTCCTTTCAAAGACTTGTTTTATCTCAAGATCCAAAGGTTTTATTATAATTGAAGTCATCTAAACTACCTAAATTATCCTATTAATGCCCAGAGTCCATTAGTAATGGCCAAACGCCTTCTGACTCTTTTGCCATGGATCTAAAAAGATATCTAAATTGAAGTCTACCATGTTACAAGAAAATGAGCGTTATACTTAGAAAATAAGGTATTTGAGTATTTCAGTTTATTGCTCATCACTTTCCACACCAGCTGTAATTTCAACCACTTCGATCCAGCAACACATTTCTGAAACGACTGAAGGAGTGAACTTGATATTCCTGACTTTCAAGAAAGTTATTGTTAGTCAAAAAGAAGAACAGCTTTAAAAACAACTGACAGCATAAATGGCTTCTGGCAAGATTCCAGATCATGTTTCATGGGCAATGTAAAAAGGAAACAACAACACTCTAATGGGACAGCAACAGAATCACAAGTGACAATCCTAAAACCCAGTCTGCCAGAACCGTTTCTTCTCCCAATTTCCGTTTCCTTCCAGAAAGCCAGACTCTAGTGCATTCCAGCTCATTACCACGAAAGGCAGCCTGGATCCTGCCACAGGTGAAACTCACCCTGAAGAGCCACATGGCAATGAGGAGGCGCAGAGTTCAGGACTGAACCTAGTCCCTCCAATCACTAACAGGAAATCACAGAGCTGAGGCAATTACTTTTTAAACATCAGTCACTTGCTATAATTTCCCCATCATCTAAAATGAAGAAAAATAAGTGAAAAAGACCTATAATATATACTCAAAATTGATGCCACTTTAAAAAACTTTATTTCCTTTCATTAAACAAACTTCTTTCCTTATTTTCCCATTTGATGGGAAAACATATCATATTAATATAATATCAATAGAAGATATAATTAGTTTTGTTTTTATGACATTTAAAAAAAATTTTTCCCCTCCTTGACATGGGTTTTATACAGTTAAAGGCTTTACACAATAAACATGGGGAAGTCAGAGAAGATGTCAATTTTGACTCTGTTGAAGATTTAGCTTTGCAGCTTCTAAAGGAATCTCATTGAGTTGCTGTCACCAAGACTCCAGGCCAGACACTCCTTGGGAGTGGGGGTGGGCTACCGAAATTACCCACTATCAGAGGCTGATAAATATGTATTGACTTTATACTAATAAAAAGTAATTAATTACATAGTTACTCACTGTGTTTACAATACTGTCAAGCAAAAATGTATATGGTAAGAACAATACATGAAAGCAAAAGCATACATATGTAAAAATTGAAAACTTAAGTAAATGGATGATGTAGAGTGAGAACCAGAGTTCTCACTCTTGGTGCGGGAGGTTAGAGGTAAGCAAAGTGGGGTGATTAGAATCATCCATTTAATAATGGATTAGAGTAGGAGACATCAGTATGAACTCATGTTTAGCTTAATATAGATACAGATTTCTACATACATGTATTTCTTTTTCTGTCAGCTAAGAGGGCCTAGAGGCAATCGCGTCCGAGTAGCAATGAGCATACCTAGTGCCCTGATCTTGGTTTTTAATACCATTCTCCAATAAAAGGTACCTGGGCTCCTTGAGAGAATGGTCGATTCTAGGACATGGGCAGGGAACACAAAAGGTGAGCCTGGAGCATTTTGTGGTGCCAGAAAATAAAGAGGTGAGAGAAAGAGATCTTACACTGATGTGGATATGTAAAAGGGACACCAAAGTCAACTAAAATACCTCCTAATGACCAAAGCTGAAAGAATTTGAGCGATAAATTAAAAAGTACTGGATTATAATTCAAAATCTAAAATAAATATCCATTAGCTTATACAGATATTAATAAACAATTGAATATATAAATGATGATGAAGGCAAATATCCCAAGCAGAAGAATTTCAAATAATTTATGTTGGTACTTTGCCTTCAAGGAGGAGGAGAATAACTCTCCACTCCTGAACTGTGGGCTGCTCGTAATGACTACCTTTCAAAGAATATAGTATAGAAAGGAGAGAAAAACAGTAACTTTACAGTGCAGCAACCTGGCAAACATTACCTCAGCCAGGTGATCAAAGTCAACGTCAATGGTAATAAATCAAGTTGATAGTAAGCAGCTTTGCTATATAATTTTTTTAAAAGGCACTTTACCTCTATGGTATTGCTCCAAAAACCAATAACCCCATTTGATCATGAGAAAAATACCAGGGAAATTTCAAGACAAGGTAATTCTACAAAGTACACACACACACACACACACACACACACACACACACACACGAACACCTCCTGTTGGTTCTCTTTATCTGGAGAAGTCTAATAAATGCATTCTCCCCAACCAAAAAAAAAAAAAAAAGGAAAAAAAGACAGACTGAGGTATAAATCTAACAAAATATATACCGGATCTATATAAGGAAAACTACAAAACTCAGATAAAAGAAATCAAAGATCTAAATGAACGGAGAAATATTCCATGTGCATGAATAGGAACACTCAATATTATCAAGATGTCAGTTTTCCCAACTTGACCTACAGATCCAATGCAATCCCAATCAATCATAGCAAGTTATTTTGTGGATATCAACGAACTGATTCTGAAGTTTATATAGAAAGGAAAAAGACTCAGTATAGCTAACCCAGTGTTGAAGAAGAATGATGTCTGAGGACTGATGCTACCTGACTTCAAAACTTACAATAAAGCTACAGTAATCAAGATTGTTAGTACTAGCAAAAAAGAACAGAGAGCCCAGAAATGAGCCTACATAAATATGATCAACTGATCTTTGACAAAGGAGGAAAGGCGATTCAATGGAGAAGGGATAGCGCTTTCAACCAATGGTGCTGGAACAACATCCACTTGCAAAAAATAGATCTAGACATGGAATTTACATGTTTTACAAAAATTAACTCCAAATGGATCATAGACTTAAACATAAAACACAAAATGATACAAGCCAAGAAGATAACATAGGAGAAAAGCTAGATGGCCTTGGGTTTGATGGTAACTTTTTAGATACAACACCAAAAGCATAATCCATGAAGAAAAAAATTGTTAAGTTGAACTTAAAATTAAAAACTTCTGCTCTATGAAAAGCACTATTAATAAAAGGACAAGTCACAGTCTAAGAGAAAATATTTGCAAAACACGTATCTGATAAATGACATATCCAAAATAAGACCATTGCAAAGAACGTTAAAACTCAGCAATAAGAAAACAACCCAATTTAAAAATGGACAAAATATCTGAACAGACCTCTCATCTAAGAAAATATACAGATGGAAAATAAATCTATGAAATGCCCAGCACCATATGTCATTACAGAATTTCAAATTAAGACAATGAGATCTTTACATTACACACTAGTAAGAGTGACTAAAGTCCAAATTACTGACAACACCAAATGCTGGTGAGGATCTGGATCAAGAGAAACTCTCATTCGCGGTGGTGGGAATGCAAAATGGTACAGCCACTTTGGAAGACAGTTTGGCAGTTTTTTACAAAACTAAACAGACTCTTACCATACAATCCATCAACTGTGCTCCTTGATGTTTAATTAAATGAGTTAAAAGTTATGTCATTACAAAAACCTGCACAGGAATGTTTATAGTAGCTTTATTCATAATTGCCCAGACTTATAAGCAACCAGACCCTTCAATAGTAAACAAACTGTGGTACATCCATACAACAGAATATTATTCGGCTATAAAAAGAAGTGAGGATGAAGTCACTAAAAAACATGCAGAAACCATTAACGCATGTTGCTAAGTGAAAGAAGGCAATCTGAAGAAGCTACATACTATATGATTCCAACTATATGACATTCTCATATATACCCATGAGAAATAACTCATCAATAACTTGTATGTTAATATTCATAGCAGTGTTATTTATAATAAGCCAAAAACTATAAATAACACAAATTCACATCAACAGATTAATGGACAAAGAAATTGTGGTATATTCATATAATAGAATATTACTCAGAAATCATATGAAATAAATTACTGACAATCCAAGCAAGACATATGAAATTCAAATGCAATGCTAGAAAAGATGAAACTATAGTGATATGAGCACATCAGTAACTGCAAGGGGCTAGAGGTGGTGGGAAGAGAGTAACTGCAAAGGGGAACAGGGGGAGTTTTGGGAGTGAAGGGTATTTTTTTTTTTGATATAGGGTCTTGCTCAGTTGCTGGGGCTAGAGTGCAGTGGCATCATCATAGTTCACTGCAACCTCAAACTCCTGGGCTCAAGCAATCCTCCTGCCTCAGCATTAAGAGTAGCTGGTACTACAGGCACGAGCCACCACTCCCGGCTTATTTTTCTACAGATGGGGTCTCAGGTCTCCCTCTTGCTCAGGCTGGTCTGGAACTCCTGACCACAAGTGATCCTTCCCTGATCCCCTACCCCTCGGCCTCCCAAAGTGCTAGGATTACAGGCGTGAGCCACCGTGCCTGGCCAGGAATGCTTTCTATCTTGATTTTGTTACAATTTATTGGACTGTACCTTTAAAACTGGTGAATTTTATTGTAGGTAAATTATATTTCAAGAAAGATGATTAAAAATAAAATAGTAACGAAATTGGAGTGATGAATGCTAATTCAGCAATTATGTATTCAGTTCTTGCACAGCACAAGATGGTATACAGGGGTTGAAGTACAAAGATGTATTAAGATATAATTCTGACTGCAAAGAATTTATATTCTAGTCGAGAAGATAGACATGTACACAACTAAGTATAACATAACTATGGTACATATAGTAATGATAGTATAAATAGAATTTTCTAGGCATAGGGGAAAGGGATTAATTGAACAACCATCATAAAAATCTTGCCCCCAAAATGACAAATGAGTTGGGCTTAAGAAATGAGGATTTCAATCATAAGGTATATTGCACATTTTCCTAGATATTTATCTATTTATCCATCCATCTACCCATCTATGCCTCATCTTTAAATTATCTATCACTATATTTAGATAAACAAAAGAGCTAAATAGGTTTGTGTGTAATATTTGCTCATTAATTACTTCCTCCATGGAATTGAGAACATTAAATCTTTAGATTTAGATAATAATCAGGATGACCAGCCATTCCATGTGCCTAAGACTGAGGGGTTTCCTGAGACATAAGACTTTTAGGGCTAAAAATGGGAATGTTCCAGGCAAATGGGGAAGAGTTGGTCATCCCCAAAAGAACACATCAAGAAAGCAGTTATGATACACACAAACTTTATGAATACCATCAACTTCTATATATTAGTAACTAGTTACTTAACTCTTAACTTGTTTTGGTATTATCAGATACAAACTTTGTAGATTTTTATAGTTGACTTGGTATGTTCTCTAGATGATAAGTCAGTTTCTTACTAGTTAGAACAGAAATTTGTTTAATTCATAGACCTAATTTTAATTTTTTTTCTAATGATTCTGTAAGAAAATATGAAGGACAGAAAGAGGGAGAGAGAAAGGGAGGAAGGGGACAAAGAAAGGGAAAGAGGAAGGGAAAGGAAAGAGCTGTAGACAAAATTCTGTATTGTAGAAAGGCAGTATTCAGCACTTAGTTTGCACCATAATAATTTACACATCTAATAATTTTATGTCTAACAATATCTGGACAGCAGTTAGAATAAATTTAGGCTATATAACACTGAATATTTGCCATACCTTAGCTGCAAAAAGTTAAATCTGATCCTCTGAGAAACTTTACTTCAACACGTTACCTAGAGTAATAACAGGCTAATGACCACAATGGCACCAGACACACATTCCCACACCTACAACAGTACCTAATACTTACTAGGAGAGGGGTAAATATTGTTGAATAAAAACAAAAGAGACAGACGTTGAAGTTTATCAAACTTCACAGAACTACACATTTAACTAAACTGTCTTTCCATTATAGACCCTATGAAGTTAAAATATTTTTTTTTACCATTTTATTAGTCAATAATAGGAAATAAGAAATCAGAGAGCATTAAGGAATCCAACACTCCTTTGAGACAGGATAAAATACAGCTCTACTTTGAAACAGCATCAGCTTCTCCAAGCCTACAAAAATCAGTTTTATTTACAACTACTATTACTACCTCATTCTGTATCTTCTGCACCTCTTTGACCAATAACACTGGGAGATGCCTAAAATGTAAGGACAAAAACAGGAATAAAAAGACAGCATCAGTTAACACTATTCACACCTTCCTGCATAAACCAGCATTTAGTAAACTGAAGTAAATACCATCTGGGGGATGGACACACCTGAAGCTCTGACTGGGGGCTGGGGGGCGGGTAGGGCAATGTAACCTAAACATTTGTACCCCCTTAATATGCAGAAATAAAAAAAAAATACAACTTTCTAAAGCAAGCAAGAAATAAAAGATAACACACAACTCTAAACAAAAATAAGGGCAATATGAATTAGTAGTTAACTATAGATGCTTTCAGGTTATTTGATTAGAATGAGACCTTAAACCAAAGAATACAGTAATAGTGACAGCTTCTACATACATGACTGATCACAAGTGAGAAGGGTCTTGCCTCATCGTGTACATTCTAACATATACCAATTCTAGCAATAATATGTTTGAGAACTACGGCTGCAAGCCATGGTTAGACACTATCAAATTATTATTTTCTCCTATCAAGTAGGGGGAGGTTATGGAAATGTTGCACATCATAATGTCAGACAATAAAGAATTACTATATTATTTTATTTTATTTTTAAAATTCTCTTTGGACAAACCCTTCTTAACTATCTCTATTCCTTAACATAGTAACCCCTTCTCTAAATGGAGTCACCTAACATGGATTGGGCTGGTCATTCCATGTATACATCGTTGTACCATTCCACAATTGACCTTGGGCAAGTTACTTGTCTGTGCCTCAGCTTCCTCATCTGTAAAATGGTAATGGCATCATCTGTAAAATGATAACAGCACTTACCTCAAATGGTTATTGTGAGGATTGAGTGAGTGAATGAATATAAATTGCTTAAAACTGAGCCTAGCACATAGGAAGTTCTGTAACCTTTAGTCATTATTACTATTTTTAATTATATTGCTCATACTATTACCTGTATGCTACCAAGCAAAATCAAGAAATACAGAATTTTAGAACTAAAAAAAACTTAGAACTGACACAAGAAACACGAATCTCTAGATCTAGTTTACTGCTATTTATAATGTTATTTCCTTTAAGCTCAAGATTTATCTTTTCCCAGAATCCTTTCTCTGTATAAACGTGGCCCTTTCATGACAGTGTAAAGCACCGTGAACGAAATTCTGGTCCCAGCTCTACCTGAGCCAGCTGGTGAGCCCCACGTAAGTCACCTTCCTTTGGGCCCTCAGCTTACTCATTCCTAAAACAAAGTGTTTGCACTTAAGGATTGCTAAGGTCCCTTTTAGTTCTAATATTCTGATTCAATAAATTCTTTAGTGTTCTTTAATGTATTTATATGACATTATAAATTTGGCTTTTTGACACTTTAGAATTTATCTCTAGACACTTAAGTGGATTATAACCATCAGGATCCTCTAGGGCAGGATCTTTAGTCTCCTTTTCTTTTCTCTTCAAAGCACCTTCCTCCTTCGGAAATTTAGATGATTAGCCAAAAAAAAAAAATGCCCAGTGAGTGAAAAATAAAGGATTAATAAAACCATCAGCGCTTCCAAAGGATCTGGAATTTTATTGATGTTACACATCTCTTTTTTTAATACTACTACTTGATCTAAAAGCTGTTCAATTCTATCATAACCATCAGGATCCTCTAGGGCAGGATCTTTAGTCTCCTTTTCTTTTCTCTTCAAAGCACCTTCCTCCTTCGGAAATTTAGATGATTAGCCAAAAAAAAAAAATGCCCAGTGAGTGAAAAATAAAGGATTAATAAAACCATCAGCGCTTCCAAAGGATCTGGAATTTTATTGATGTTACACATCTCTTTTTTTAATACTACTACTTGATCTAAAAGCTGTTCAATTCTATCATACATTCTTGTAAAAGGGTATTTTTACAAACCAGATAACTTTACAATTTCTGTAGTTTTGGACAGGGGAATAAGGGGCTTGACATGTTCAAAATGGTGTCACTTATTTTTCTAATGAATCTACTAAGATTATAAATTTCTGCATATGGAATCACCCAGGGGAGTTTTACAATTAAAAGAAAACATTTTTGTTTATTAATGTCTTCAAGTGACATAATGTTTTGCAATAGAATAAATATGCATATGAATGAAATGTCAAGGACCAATAATGTGCAGTCAGAGCTACTAAGCAGATTCCTCACTCTTAGCTAATAACACTGCTGTATAGGATCATTCAGACTTAAAATGAAATTTTTTACAAGGAAAAATTTAATTAACATTTTCTCATCATTACACTGTTCTGCTGTAAGCTGATTTTCTTCATCAAGCTGTTAGGTGCTTCAATATCTAGAAGGCTAAGATGTCCTTAAAGTACTATGCATAGTATGGAACATTAATCTTAAGGTTTATGTTTTCAAATTTGCAGAGGTCTAAAGGTTTTCAAAGCAGCTGTAAAAACATACTATTTCCGAAGTGGAAGTTTCCAAAGATCTGGAATGTAACCAATAAGATATGAAGTCAGAGGAAACACAAGAAAAGTAAGCATAGTACAAGAGAATCATAAGACGTAATGGAGGCCAAAAGCAGAAGTCATTAATTTCACAAGAGTGCCTTAGATGGTTTTAAAGCCCACTTCAGATGCATTAGTAGGATATCATTTTCTATTTCAGGAGGAGTAATATCCAACCAAGGCAGCTTTGTAGTAAATGAATCCTACAGCCATATTTTGTGAAAAGGGGTCATTTTAATTTCAGGGTCGTTTACTGCCCAGCAAGGTAACTGACTGAACTGCGAAATAACATTTACAATATAAATAAACTCAGTTATCTTCTCTTCAAAGCAGGTAGTTATTATTCAAGTATCTACTTTCTGGGTTCTCTCCTGTACTGAGATTTACATAATAGAATATTGGCCTTGTTAATATCAGACTTACAGCAAACTTTACTAAAATGATTTAAGGTAATTAATTATATACAATTTTAAATTATCTGATAAAGGACATAATGGAAATGGAGAAACACATGCAGAAAAATTTAAAAATGAGATAAAGCGATGGTAAAGTTTACGTATCTATTTCCAGATGACAATTTAAAATGCACTGCATTTTATTAAGAAACAAAAAACTGTGGTAATATCTTAATGTGCTCACCCTACCTGTGCCTAAATAATCTATCCATCACGGGGAAACTCTCTCCCATAGGCTGGTATGAGATGGTTAACATACCAGTAAAATATTCACCACATCAGAACTGCCAGATATTGCCATGAAGAACCCTAATTTGAAGTTAAAATATTTTCACGTAATCATTGTAGGTATGGCAGCATATCCTAACTTAAGAGAAAAGCCCATGTCCATTTAAAATTACTTACAGAATTTAAAAGACAAAGAAAAGAGAGTGAGAATCCAATGACTCTTATTTTTATAAAATCTAAATGTGATTATTCACAATTTCTTGGCGGCAAAAGTGAAATGTTAAGCGACAGATTGGTGGAGAGCAAATTGGAAGGGCAATGGGAATGGAGTTAACACACAGCACTGTCTGGTTTAGTGACTGTTGGGGATCCTGTCCTCGTCAATGACTAGCAACAAAAAGGGGAGGGCAGGGAGAGAAAGTTGTCCTCTTTTCCAACCTGTTAAAGCCAGCCAGGTTCAAAGACCCTAACCTGGATTAGCAAGCCCACCAAAGTCAACCATGATTCCAAATGGTGTGCAGTGAGTGGTCACAAGGACCTAGGCACCAGCATCTAACTAAAACCTAAAGAGGTGAAGAGGAGTTCTGATCCGGTCAGTGAAATGAACCCTTGGGCATAAAACTATGCCGCTTCTAGCACTCAATGGAAATATAATGAATAGTAAAAGGACATATTGAATATTATTGAGTATTTTGTGGAGGGAAGGTACCATTTTCAATACTTCCATGAAACCATTTTATCTGACATAAGTTGAAAGGAAGCATAGTTAAAAATCAAAGAGGATCATCTTTATAGATCATACTATTACTAGAGAATAGATTAAGAAACCTGGGAAATAAAATCTTGGGAATCTTCTCAAAGCATAAATAAAACTTAAGATCAAGCTTAAGGATGATAACTCATTAATCGAAATTAAGGTTTCTACTTGTGACTTAAATACAAATAAAAAGGTTAATAGATATAAATTTCTAAGCCTTGAAATTCAGGGATTTTTTTTTTCTTTTAAAGCTCAGACTTAAAATATTTGGGGAAAAGGTGTCATTTCCTCTTGCATGTAATTTCTATTCCAAACTCTGTTAACCACAATGCACAGAGTAGGATGTTTGGCATTGGTAGCATGATGACAGCCTCGATCTTATATTTTTCATCATTTTTTAATATGAGTCACTGCATCTATTCCAAACATCAATTCAAAACATGCATTTCATTTGAATTTTAGAAAACAAAATTTCAAATTTGAAAACTTAAGTTGCAAAATTTATTTATTAAGACTCAGTTATTCAAATGTCATTATTCAAATGACTACTGGGATAAAAAATATAGTTAAGTGTTTGTTCTATTTAGGGAGTTACGAAAATTTTTGAAACACCTAGTTTATTTTTAATGAAAACAGAATGCATTTTCTAAGCAAATTATAAACAAATTTATTACCCCTTATCATTGACATAAATATTACATCTATGGCATGTTAAGGAAGATACGTTCAGATGCTATGTATGGTAATGCTTATAAGTAGGTGT
>NW_012149729.1:14258367-14269018 GCF_000956105.1 Propithecus coquereli | reverse complement strand
TTTTAAAATTCTCTTTGGACAAACCCTTCTTAACTATCTCTATTCCTTAACATAGTAACCCCTTCTCTAAATGGAGTCACCTAACATGGATTGGGCTGGTCATTCCATGTATACATCGTTGTACCATTCCACAATTGACCTTGGGCAAGTTACTTGTCTGTGCCTCAGCTTCCTCATCTGTAAAATGGTAATGGCATCATCTGTAAAATGATAACAGCACTTACCTCAAATGGTTATTGTGAGGATTGAGTGAGTGAATGAATATAAATTGCTTAAAACTGAGCCTAGCACATAGGAAGTTCTGTAACCTTTAGTCATTATTACTATTTTTAATTATATTGCTCATACTATTACCTGTATGCTACCAAGCAAAATCAAGAAATACAGAATTTTAGAACTAAAAAAAACTTAGAACTGACACAAGAAACACGAATCTCTAGATCTAGTTTACTGCTATTTATAATGTTATTTCCTTTAAGCTCAAGATTTATCTTTTCCCAGAATCCTTTCTCTGTATAAACGTGGCCCTTTCATGACAGTGTAAAGCACCGTGAACGAAATTCTGGTCCCAGCTCTACCTGAGCCAGCTGGTGAGCCCCACGTAAGTCACCTTCCTTTGGGCCCTCAGCTTACTCATTCCTAAAACAAAGTGTTTGCACTTAAGGATTGCTAAGGTCCCTTTTAGTTCTAATATTCTGATTCAATAAATTCTTTAGTGTTCTTTAATGTATTTATATGACATTATAAATTTGGCTTTTTGACACTTTAGAATTTATCTCTAGACACTTAAGTGGATTATAACCATCAGGATCCTCTAGGGCAGGATCTTTAGTCTCCTTTTCTTTTCTCTTCATAGCACCTTCCTCCTTCGGAAATTTAGATGATTAGCCAAAAAAAAAAATGCCCAGTGAGTGAAAAATAAAGGATTAATAAAACCATCAGCGCTTCCAAAGGATCTGGAATTTTATTGATGTTACACATCTCTTTTTTTAATACTACTACTTGATCTAAAAGCTGTTCAATTCTATCATACATTCTTGTAAAAGGGTATTTTTACAAACCAGATAACTTTACAATTTCTGTAGTTTTGGACAGGGGAATAAGGGGCTTGACATGTTCAAAATGGTGTCACTTATTTTTCTAATGAATCTACTAAGATTATAAATTTCTGCATATGGAATCACCCAGGGGAGTTTTACAATTAAAAGAAAACATTTTTGTTTACTAATGTCTTCAAGTGACATAATGTTTTGCAATAGAATAAATATGCATATGAATGAAATGTCAAGGACCAATAATGTGCAGTCAGAGCTACTAAGCAGATTCCTCACTCTTAGCTAATAACACTGCTGTATAGGATCATTCAGACTTAAAATGAAATTTTTTACAAGGAAAAATTTAATTAACATTTTCTCATCATTACACTGTTCTGCTGTAAGCTGATTTTCTTCATCAAGCTGTTAGGTGCTTCAATATCTAGAAGGCTAAGATGTCCTTAAAGTACTATGCATAGTATGGAACATTAATCTTAAGATTTATGTTTTCAAATTTGCAGAGGTCTAAAGGTTTTCAAAGCAGCTGTAAAAACATACTATTTCCGAAGTGGAAGTTTCCAAAGATCTGGAATGTAACCAATAAGATATGAAGTCAGAGGAAACACAAGAAAAGTAAGCATAGTACAAGAGAATCATAAGACGTAATGGAGGCCAAAAGCAGAAGTCATTAATTTCACAAGAGTGCCTTAGATGGTTTTAAAGCCCACTTCAGATGCATTAGTAGGATATCATTTTCTATTTCAGGAGGAGTAATATCCAACCAAGGCAGCTTTGTAGTAAATGAATCCTACAGCCATATTTTGTGAAAAGGGGTCATTTTAATTTCAGGGTCGTTTACTGCCCAGCAAGGTAACTGACTGAACTGCGAAATAACATTTACAATATAAATAAACTCAGTTATCTTCTCTTCAAAGCAGGTAGTTATTATTCAAGTATCTACTTTCTGGGTTCTCTCCTGTACTGAGATTTACATAATAGAATATTGGCCTTGTTAATATCAGACTTACAGCAAACTTTACTAAAATGATTTAAGGTAATTAATTATATACAATTTTAAATTATCTGATAAAGGACATAATGGAAATGGAGAAACACATGCAGAAAAATTTAAAAATGAGATAAAGCGATGGTAAAGTTTACGTATCTATTTCCAGATGACAATTTAAAATGCACTGCATTTTATTAAGAAACAAAAAACTGTGGTAATATCTTAATGTGCTCACCCTACCTGTGCCTAAATAATCTATCCATCACGGGGAAACTCTCTCCCATAGGCTGGTATGAGATGGTTAACATACCAGTAAAATATTCACCACATCAGAACTGCCAGATATTGCCATGAAGAACCCTAATTTGAAGTTAAAATATTTTCACGTAATCATTGTAGGTATGGCAGCATATCCTAACTTAAGAGAAAAGCCCATGTCCATTTAAAATTACTTACAGAATTTAAAAGACAAAGAAAAGAGAGTGAGAATCCAATGACTCTTATTTTTATAAAATCTAAATGTGATTATTCACAATTTCTTGGCGGCAAAAGTGAAATGTTAAGCGACAGATTGGTGGAGAGCAAATTGGAAGGGCAATGGGAATGGAGTTAACACACAGCACTGTCTGGTTTAGTGACTGTTGGGGATCCTGTCCTCGTCAATGACTAGCAACAAAAAGGGGAGGGCAGGGAGAGAAAGTTGTCCTCTTTTCCAACCTGTTAAAGCCAGCCAGGTTCAAAGACCCTAACCTGGATTAGCAAGCCCACCAAAGTCAACCATGATTCCAAATGGTGTGCAGTGAGTGGTCACAAGGACCTAGGCACCAGCATCTAACTAAAACCTAAAGAGGTGAAGAGGAGTTCTGATCCGGTCAGTGAAATGAACCCTTGGGCATAAAACTATGCCGCTTCTAGCACTCAATGGAAATATAATGAATAGTAAAAGGACATATTGAATATTATTGAGTATTTTGTGGAGGGAAGGTACCATTTTCAATACTTCCATGAAACCATTTTATCTGACATAAGTTGAAAGGAAGCATAGTTAAAAATCAAAGAGGATCATCTTTATAGATCATACTATTACTAGAGAATAGATTAAGAAATCTGGGAAATAAAATCTTGGGAATCTTCTCAAAGCATAAATAAAACTTAAGATCAAGCTTAAGGATGATAACTCATTAATCGAAATTAAGGTTTCTACTTGTGACTTAAATACAAATAAAAAGGTTAATAGATATAAATTTCTAAGCCTTGAAATTCAGGGATTTTTTTTTTCTTTTAAAGCTCAGACTTAAAATATTTGGGGAAAAGGTGTCATTTCCTCTTGCATGTAATTTCTATTCCAAACTCTGTTAACCACAATGCACAGAGTAGGATGTTTGGCATTGGTAGCATGATGACAGCCTCGATCTTATATTTTTCATCATTTTTTAATATGAGTCACTGCATCTATTCCAAACATCAATTCAAAACATGCATTTCATTTGAATTTTAGAAAACAAAATTTCAAATTTGAAAACTTAAGTTGCAAAATTTATTTATTAAGACTCAGTTATTCAAATGTCATTATTCAAATGACTACTGGGATAAAAAATATAGTTAAGTGTTTGTTCTATTTAGGGAGTTACGAAAATTTTTGAAACACCTAGTTTATTTTTAATGAAAACAGAATGCATTTTCTAAGCAAATTATAAACAAATTTATTACCCCTTATCATTGACATAAATATTACATCTATGGCATGTTAAGGAAGATACGTTCAGATGCTATGTATGGTAATGCTTATAAGTAGGTGTTACCCAGAAAATAAAACATTAAATTTAGCATCAAGTATAGATAACCCAATTCAAAGAAATTCACACTAATTCAAGTCAGTGAACTCTCCCTTCTGTATTCCCTATTGATTAGCCCATGTAATAAAATATTAACATGGTAATTATATTTTTTAAATGGCAAAAAAAACTATCAATTTTTACTGAATTAATCAAAAGTTCACAAAAATGTGAAACTGGTGAAGTAATTCCAGCATCTCCATTCCTTCCTTAATCAAGTGCGAATTTTATCTAAGGAATATTTTCCCGTCTTTCGATATATTGATATATTATTGGCTATCATTGCACGTCAACAGCACATTTGCCCAATTCTGTACGTGCAGAACCATCTATTACACTAGCCAGTTATTTCTGTGAATAAAAAATTAAACCACATTTTCCAAAAATGATTTATCTGAAAATAATTTTATATTCCTGTTAAATAACTAAATTCCTTAAGGAGCTATGTAGTTACCAAAATGACCAACAGCAGTTTACAGGCTGAGAAACCTTAAGATATGTAGAGTAACAACAATAGTGACGCTGAAAACTTCATTAAAACTTAACTTGAATTTTTATTCTTACTGAAGCAAATAACCAGTTTAGGAGATTTTCTCCCCTGAGTTTAATGAAATGTATTATACTAAATAATTATAACAAAGACAGAATTTAACTAAATTTATCTAACATTTGATTACATATCCTGAAACACTTCTTAACCTAAAACTCTCCTGTATTTAAAGAATCTATAGCTGTTTTCACTTTTTCAGGCATACTCTTCAAGATTGATGTATAACAAAGATGGATAAGACTTTAATTGTTGCAACAGAACACTATGATAAATCAAGTTTTAGTTACATCAAAAAATATCATAAATTAATATTGATGCTATAACTTGGCTCAAATATTACACTGAAGGAAAATATTCAAATCATTCACGTTAGCATGCATTCAATTATAAATGTACAATGTCATCATATAATTCTAGCAGTTCTAAATTATGATTCACAGCTAGTATTTTGGTATAATAAATCTTCCAGAAGATAATCCTGCTTAGGGATTAGTGGCTAATTCTTATGGCCATGTACCACCTAAGGAAATTTAAATTATTGTTTTCCTGGGGCTCATTAATTTTTGATATTCCTTCATTGAAAAAATATGTACGTGTCTACAAGGCAAAAAGCTAAACTAAACTTAGCTGAGTTGTGATCAAAATATTAAGCTTATAGGAAAAAAAAGCCATGAAATTCACTGAATGTGTTTCACAAAAGGAGTAATAAATATGTGTAAATAAAAAGTCTAAGCATGTACTTATGTTTCCTTAAAATGTGTCTTTGTGGCAGCAGCTCATTCTCTCTTCTTTACTATAAATATCCAATTCTGGAGAAAGGCAGCAATGATCTCTTAACTGCCAGATACAGTGGCTTTTTCTACCCTGCATTCTTTTTACCTCTCAGGGGCACATGAGAAGTTAAACTCTTACCGAAACTCTATCTTTCCTTGGTTTCCAAGATAGCATTTTCCTGAATCTCTTTACCCTCAGTCTACATTTCTGATTGTGCTTTTGTCACCAGTCATTTAAGTGCTGCTAGATCCCAGGACCCTTGAGAATCTCCCTGACTCTCTTGGTTTAAAACTACCATCCACATGCATGAATTCTGTTCTGTTTTCAGCCCAGGATTTTCCTTTGAATTTCTGACTCATACAATCCATGAGGGCACAGACATCAGTGTCCCCCATATGATTATATAGAGATATAAGGCAATTTAGAACAGTTAGTGTTAAGTACATACACTCTGGAGCCAGAATGCCTGAATTTTAATGCCAAGTCCACTAGATGTGTGAACTTGGGGAGTCATTTAACCTCCCAGTGCCTCAGTGTCCTTATCTATAAAATGGAAGTAAAAATAATAATCTACCTTACAGGGTGGCTGTAATGGTGAAATGAGCTTAGAATAGAGCCTGTCATATAATAAGTGCTAAATAAAGTGTTTGTTAAATGAAATAAGTAACACTATAATTTAAGATTCTTAAAATATTCCTTATAATCTCCTCATGTACACTCCTATTCATAAAGTCAAATGTCCTGATTTTTAATATGGCCATCATACATACCATTTAAAGATTTTATCTTCTGTAAGGGTTAACCTACTGGTAATATCCAAGGCACTTGGGTAAAGAATAAACTCAAGCAGGAAGCTAGATGCTGGCAGGGGTCACAGAGTCCCTGGTCAGGCAAGGAGAAAGCAAGGAAGTAGGGCAAGCCAGGTAAGCGCTTGATCTATTTAATACCCTGCCTAAGATCTTAGCTCTGCCTAAGAGCTTAGTGAATAGCAGGTCTGCCCTGCCACACAGATGACTAACATCTAAATTGGGATTTCAGGATTTTAAAGACGCTTATGAAATCTCAACCTTTCCCTATTCTCTCTAATCTATGATAATCTTGTCTTGGCCCACCCACTGGTAGTCTGAGGCTAGGAACAATAATAAAGAAAAATGAAAGATTGTTATATGTTTTGAAAGGGCAGAGATCATATCTTGTTCACTGTAACTCAGTACCTAGCAGAGGTCTGGCTCATACCTGCAGATCAATAAATATCTCTTGAATAAATGTCAAAAATGAATGGGGATCCAGGCACTGTGTCTCACGCCTATAATCCCCACACTTTGGGAGGCTGAGGCCAGAGGATCACTTGGGCCCAGGAGTGCAAAACCACCCTGGGCAACAGAGCAAGACTCCATCTCTATAAAAAAATTTTAAAAATTAGCCAGGCATGGTGGCTTATGGCTATAGTTCTAGCTCTCTGGGATAATGAGGGAGGATAATCGCTTGAGCGCAGGAATTTGAAGTTACAGTGAGTCATGATGGCACCACTATACTCCAGCCTGGGTGACAGAGCAAGAGTGTGTTTGCTAAAAGAAAAAAAGTGAATAAGGCAAAAAGAAGCCAAATTCCTATTTCTATTGATTCTGTTGACTGTACTTGTCTCAGAAACAACAATATCCTATACCTCCACTGTGCCTCACCCAATCCACACACATTCCTGTAATCTCTAACAGTAGCTGCCGATTCCCCAACCTGTAGTAACTGCCAAGGGCAATCTATTATACCCTCTTTTAATTTTCAAAATATGAAAAGAAAAACAAATACTTGTGTAAGATCCTTTATTAAAATCTTCTCTTGAATTAAACACATCTATAACTTAATTTTAAAAAATGGCTTTTAAAAAATGTATTAATATGGTACGTTGATGAGGTATCATAATTAACTCAACCAGGAAGCCTTAAATTTTATGATTACTTAAGGTCCCACCTTCTTACCCTTCCTCCTCCCAACATTAACATTTTAATAGTTTATTTATATAGCACCCAAAAATGCCAGTAGGAAAATACATAAACATTAAATGAGATGCAAATTTGACATCTGCCAGTTCAGTCTGGCACAGTTTTATTTGCTCCATGTTAGCTGAATTTGAAAATTTTCCTTAGGTACAAATTCATTCCCTTTTGCATACCATGGGTTAAAAATAAAACATAAAAAAAAAAAGAACAAACAGAACAGTAAAAAGCTGTGTTTCAGTACTGGAAAAGGCTAATATTATTGCATGACCCCTGATATAATAGTTTTTTTAGTCTAACACCAGAAATAATTACATCAGTAGCATTCTTCCTGCCGTCTCTACAGAGGTGTAATGAAGAAATCTTAGTTAATATGTACCAAATAAGAAGTAGCACAGAAGAAAGTGCTTTTAATTACTAAATATGAAACCAAAAGCAGTTGTGGGCAGGAATATTAAATAGAGATCATCAGTCAACCTTCAAATACAAGAGAATGACTAATAATTTTGTCAGTACTTTTGTCAGTATGGGGTTTGACAGAGATGTATAAGAAAGTTTATAATCCAAGAGGTACTGATCCTTTAACAAAAATAACATTGAGGCATTCACTAAGTTAATTCTTGTCACTTCAGTATAAATCAAAAGACATGTCAAGCAACTGTATTCTCTGAAGCATTTTCAGTAGAGTGAACTTGTTGTTTGCTAGATGCTTTATGATCTATTTAGAAGTTTCCTCACCATCACCATTAAAGACATTACATACAGTCTCATCTTCACATAGTATGGAATAGGACGAAATGCCAAAAATGCAGAGAATTAAACCAACATTGCCTTGACCTCTAGGGACTTAGAATCTAAAAATGTACAAACTCTGTAATTTTGGATATCTTTATGAACAAATCAGATCTACCATTTGTCAATCTATTAATGTCCTACTTCTTAACTATTCAAAACTGGTTGATGAATGACAGAACATCAACGAACTTGGGTAGACAACACTAATGCAAAAAAGGCATGACTGACAAAAACAAATCAACAAATCTGACGCTTTTTTATCCCATCAGCAAGTTAAGGTATCTGTATGTGTGTCTGTGTTTTAAGCGAAATAATGAATGACAATCTTTTTAAAGTTTACATATGTAGGTAGTGGGTAACTGACAACTCAGGATGCTGTTTGATTATAATTTATTTATGTTTATTTATAATTTATTTATATACTGCCTTGATTTAAGGCAGCTTACAAAGTGTGAAAAATGTCACTGAAAATTTTTTAAATGAGGAAGATAAAGTAGAGAGACTATAAAGATAGGAAAGTAACAAAGAGATAATAGTGAGATTAATATATAAATTGCAGTTGATGAAACCCTGCAAGAAGAAACTGCTAAAAACAGCTCACAGATTTCATTCTTAGCTTTCAGATATAAGGCTCACAATAGCTACAAGGTAAAATAAAATCTGCTTCTCTGTAGAAGCACAACTATTTGGCTTGCTAGTTAGCGTAACTCACCAAAACAGCAAGAGACATCCTTGATTTTTCCTTTTCCCACATTTCTTAGACTCAAGCCATTAGTAAACCCTATAGGCTTTATCTCCAAAATATATCCTCAAAATGTACCCCTCTTCATTTCCAGTGCTGCTATCCTAGTAAAATATATATGCTCTCTCATCTGAATTATTCAAAGGGTGTCTCCTACATGTTCTCCCTACAATTTATTCCCCTCATAGTAACTAGTAGGATCATTTATTTGGAAACACAAATTGAATCTTATAACTTCTCTGTATACAATTATTTATGGCTTCCTATTGGTACTTTCATTGAAACCCAAGCCCTTTTCCTATGACCTTTGTGATCTGAACCTTGACTACCTCTCTGAACCTTTCTCCTAGTGTCCTTAAAAGTGAAAGCAGGGGGCAGAAGAGTCAGTGTCAGACTGACGCACTCATGCAATCTAAGAAAGACTCTACAGGCCACTGCTGGCTTTGAAGGTAGAGGGGGCCACGAGCTAAGGATGTGGGCAGCCTGTAAAGGCTGGAGAAGGAAAGGAAACTAATGATGCCCTAGAACTTCCAAGAGGATGCGGACTCGTTGACACCTTAACTTTAGCCCAGTGAGAAACATCATACTTCTGATCTACAGAATTATAAGGTAATAAATTTGTATTGTTTTAAAACACTAAGTTTGTGGTCATTTGTTACAACAGCAATGGGAAACTAATACAGATTAAAGTAAGAGCCTCCCACACAAGGTAAGAATACAGAACAAAATTACACAACAGATTTTAAAAGAAATAATAAGAGGGAAGAACAAAAATAAAATTTGGAGAAGTGTTCATTAGAGAAAAATTGAAAACCTTAATAAAATCTAAAATGATTTGAAAATAGGGATATTTTAAAAACTCAAAAAGATAAAAGAAGAAATAAGTTCATAACATAAAGCATAAGAAATTTAAGACAGAAATAAAACAATACAAGTACAGATGAAAAAGCAGCAGTTAGAAATACGGGAATAAGGCTGGGCACAGTGGCTGACACTTGTAATCACAGCACTTTGGGAGGCCGAGGCAGGAGGATTGCTTAATGCCAGGAGTTCAAAACAAGCTTAAGCAACACAGAGAGATCCCATCTCTACAAAAAATACAAAAATTAGCCAGGTGTGGTAGCATGTGCCTGAGTCACAGCTACTCGGGAGGCTGAGGTAGAAGGATGGCTTGAGTCCAAGAGCGTGAGGTTGCAGTAAGCTATGACGATGCCCTTGCACTCTAGTCCGAACAACAGAGTGAGACTCTGTCTCAAAAAAAAAAGAAATATGGGAATAAAATATATATAGCCATTGAAATAAAAAAAATAGATTGAATACATTGTAAGCTTAGCATAATAAAATAGGGAATTAGTAAATTTTAAACAGCATTTAGCAGATACCCAGAACGCATCCAGAAAGATGATATAATAAAAAAGGTGATGGAACAATTGAAGGACATCAAGGAGAGATTGAGAAGCTCCCATATACATCCAGTAAGAGTCACACAGTAAAACAAAGAGGGAAAGAAAAAGAAAACAAAAAAAATAGGAGAAATAATGTATAAGAAATTTCCAGAACTGAAGAAAGATATATGGAAAAATATACACTGAGGACCAAGCAGGAAAACAAAAAAATAAATCCACCTGTAGAACCATGATAGGGAAATTGTAATACATCAAGATAAAGAGAAAAGCTTAATTGCTACCTGAAAGACAAAAATCATCTATTGAGAAGGAAATGAGATTGGCAATGGATTTCTCACCAGCAACAGATTATAGAAGATTATTAAATATTATCTTCTAAATGTGAAGGAAATAGAACTCTATACCAGCTAAACTATTAGTCAAGAATGAGCCAAATAAAAGATGTATATCATTTGGAGGTAGATTTACTATAAGCTAATGCAACTTGATCTTCAGGGCCCTTCATCTGCATA
>NW_012149729.1:14229300-14255930 GCF_000956105.1 Propithecus coquereli | reverse complement strand
TGCTGTTTGTTTTCTATTATCTTAAACCACAGGAAATGGCTCAACAGAATTGTCCAGACAAGGGTCACAAGATCATAATCACTGGAGATAAGGTCCACAGAAACCACCAATTATACTTAAACAATAGCCCGAAGCCATGACATGTGACATTGGTCACATAAACCAAAGCCCAAGCACTGAAACCCCCGCTTTAAAAAGTCCTGTTTTTCTGGTTAAAGGCAGGACAGCGGTCTTTTGAGACATTAGTCTGCTGCCCTCCTCATTTGCCAGCAAATTAATAAACTTCTCTTTTTTTTTCCCCTCAAATCACTTGTCCTTGTTGTTTGTTCTCACTGATTCTGCCTTGGGGACAAGTACAAAACTTTTGGTAACGTGTTCAGCATTTCATTGTAATACACTATGTATAAGCCACTGTTCTTCACTCAAGTCTGAAAAGTTGGGACATGAGATGCACTTGAGTATTTTACGACTGCCTATGTGGTATTTATTTAGTTATTTACAAGGACTATATAGATGTCAATGTTCATCCAAGGAAAAGTAAAGGAACCAGAGTGAGAAGATAGCCAATATCAGAGATGTTGACAAAAGGAATAGAGAAATGAAATGCAGGCATATTTGACTTTGCAAGTTGTAGGGTTATTTCACTTAGAACAACAGTGAATTAGCATTGAGAGTGATCTCACAGCAAGAGCTAAGTGACTAGTTCCATATTAGAAGATCATGAACAATTCTTGTCCTTGTTTAGGGAACCCACAGGCGAAAAGTGTTGGGATAATGCCAGAACCCCCTCCTCAGCTTTTGAGAGTGAATGAGTTTGCAGATCAGCCTTGATATACAACCCCAAAATCTGCAAGCCTGGAGGATTATTCTTGAAGAAGCACAGGAAATTTCACCCCCAAATACGACTCCCTGGTATAAAGAGTATTTTGAATTAAAGGCTCTTAGCAATTAGCAGGCCTTTAGAAGAGGCTTTCCCCCTAACTGCATAAACAGGATTGACCTGACCAAAAGACCAAAGGGGAAATTGACTTTCCTTCCTCTCCCGGTTATCTCAATATATTACAGAAAGCAGCCAGACCTAGCCCCAGTCATTTAAAACATAATACCTGTCTCTCAGGTTAATTTATAAGTCAATCTGTTTCCCCCATCCACACATTCTCCCTAGCAACCCTTTCTCACCCCTAAACAGAACTACCTACTCCTCATTTCCCCCCTCCCCTATAAAAGGCACGTATAAAAATATCTGAACTTCATCGGGATACTGGATAATCACTCTGTGCTTTCTCCCCGTGCGCACGGTAAATAAATCTTTCTCTTATTAATCTGTCTTAATTGTCAGTTGATCTTTTAGCAAACTTTTGGGGGCAAAGGGCAAGTTTCCCCTCACCCTATATTCTGATTTCTATTTAAAATGATTGTCAGCTGCCCCACAGCATAAAGCGCCAATAACTGTATCTTCTTAGTCTTCCTCAGAGTTAAAACTTCTACCTTCTTTATTCCACCATATGTGAAAAAAAGAACACAGTTATTATTTTTTTAATGAGTATGATAATTTGAGAAAGAGTAACTTAGGTAGAGCTATGTATTGAAGCTTATCAGTTTTGTGAACTAAAATAAAATCTTAACTACCCCCCACCACCCAGCTGACTGAATGGAACTCCTCTTGGCAAAGGGGACCCCAGAAATATCCTAAAGCTGAGTTGCTGGCCATGAGAAGGGAGGTCAGAAATGCCTCATACCCCCTTCCCTTCTTGGAGATATCCTTTGTAACTCATTAATAGGCCTAAGGATATACAAAACAGAGCTTATACCATACCTTCAGGCCATCAATTTACTCAACAGGTCACTTGAGTTTGGTAAATGTTCAGAGGTCTGTCTCTGATTAACAGACACCCTCATCTTGAATTAAAACATTCCATGCCTTTAGACAAAGCCTCATTTCTTTAACCAATTACAAATCAAAAAGAATATTTAAACCCAACTATAAGTGAAAGGGTGAATGACCCAAAGGACACATTTCACACACAGGCTATGTGGGAGCAACACGGCTGGTTTATTTACCCGGTGTGAGTGGGCTGAGTCTGAAAAGAGAGTCAGCACAGACGGGGGTTTAGTGAAGGTTTTTATAAACGGAGATAGCTGACCCCCTCCCACCTGCCCTGTTCAGTTCTTTGTTTCTGGGCCAAACTGGCAGGTGAAAAATTGCTTCTTGCTATGTGCAGTTCACGTATGGCAGAGGACGGTGGGCAGAACAGCTGTTTGTAGTAAATTGTTCTTCCAACAACCAATTCCTATGACCCCTTTGCCCCAGTCGCATCCATCCTTCTTATCAGGAGAGCTAGGGAGGGATAGCCTTCATCCCTATCTGGGAGGGAGGGGGAAGGAATGTTGGCTACAGCTGTCTGTTAGATCTACAAAGTCTGGGGACTCCCCAAACTCCTGCAGCTATTGTTTTATAAACCTAAATTTTGCATTAACCACATTCTGTCCTATACATACTTTTCAGGTTCCCACCTGGAACAAACCTAACAGTAACCTATTATACCCACACACACACACACACACACACACACACACACACACGTCCAGCCTTTTCGAGGCAAACCAATGTATGCCCTCCGCTTATTGACTTAGAGTCTTACATGTAATTCTTGTCTCTACGAATGTATAAAACCAAACTGTCACCCAGCTACCTTGGGCACATTTTCTTAGGATCTCTTGAGGTGATGTCCTCTGGGCCACTCATTTGGCTCAGAATAAATCTCTTTAAATTATTTTATAGAGTTTCGGTCTTTTTCTGTTAACAATTTCTTACTGAAAATGTACTTCTCTAGATTCATTGATTTAATCAATTGTAAGCAGTACTAGCTAAAAATGCTGCTTTCAACACTCAACTAACAAACTGACCTCAAGACCCCTTCTCTTGCAGAGTAAAGTACCCTCTTAGAAAAGCTGGTAAATAAATTTAAGTTTTCTCACAAACCTTTTCAATTCTGCAAAACAAAATACTTCCTTCTATCACAAATATTACTGTTGCTTTCCATGTTGATCCATGGTAAAAATACCAAATGAATTTGAAAGCTAACAGCATAATGTGATTTTTAATCAAAGAGGAAATTGAGTCACTGGCAGCTTACTTTTCCAGGGTCATTGAACAATTTGAGTTTTTGCTATCCTTCAACATCCCATTGCAAATAATTTGTCATCAAATGTCCCAAACCTGGATTAGGAATTAATCTTTACTAGTTTCTATTTTATCTTAATGATGAAATTAAGTCTATATGGACTAAAGGAAACAAAGGATGACATTACAACAGCAATACACATTTCAAGGTGTCTACTACCTGCCACACCTGGTGCTGGAAACTTTATATCCATTGCCTCCATTTATCCAGTGCTGACTGTGTAACAGGTATTGAGCCAAGAGCTTTACAGCATAAGCTAATTCTCCAAGAACTTATCAGACAGGCATTATGTTAAACATAAGAAAACTGAGGCTCAAGGAGGCTGAAGCAGTTGTTCAAGATCATACAGCTCTTCAGCTCCTAAGCAGAGAACCACTTGCTTACACTTTTGCTATTCCCTCTCTCTGTGATGGAAACATGCTGTTACCTCTGCTGGGAATGTCTTTTCTCATGGTTCTAGAACCGATTCAAATATCACCTTCTCTGTAAACTCTTTCCTGATCACCACCCACCAGTTGCTTGCATCCATCCTGTTTTCCCATTGAGGTATGTATTATACCTTAATTACAGTACTTAACATACTGACTCTGGTTATTGTTAGATGCTCTTTTAGAGGGATGGGGGCTGCAACACCACCACAGTCAATAAGTATTTGTTAAATAAGTCAACAAGCAAAATAACGTTTTAAAACATATGCTACAATACTATCTGGATGGTCAACATGTTGTGATTATTAAAGCAAAATCTCCAAGGAATATATTATACTTGTGCTTCATAAAGACTCTGAAAAGACAACTTGTTTACAGTAGGTAGGAAGAAGTCAACAAAAATAGAGTCATTTAGATATTTTATATTTCCTGAGCATCTATCTTCTGCAAAGCACTATTCTGAAGTACTACAAAAACATGAAGTTGGTCTCCGTCCTCAGAAGAGAATCTGGCATATCCAAATACTACATACATCAGTTTGCAATCTAGGAAAAATTGTCTATTAATTGGACCCAGAGTCATTACGTTGGCATGCTCTCAACCATTAGCAGAGACCAACTTAAGTAGATAACCAAATACCTCCAGGTATCTTTTAAAATTACAATGCTAAAGAAACAGCTCTCTTTAAGCTTAGAGCATTGATTTTTATGATACTCTAAAGAGTGTTAAGGGATATTAATATTTCAGACTACAGTTAAGTGACATTTCAGTTCCTTTAAAATTCCAAATAACTGATCACTCTTTGTAAGAATTTGGTCATTATCTTGGAATGTCTCTTGCCTTGATCCACCAATTAAATTCTATATTACTTAGTGAATTTTCTTCCTTCATAAAAAAAGTGTGCAACAACAGGATATTAAATTGAGTCTTTTTGTCAGATGAACTGGTCATCTGAAGCGCCAAAAGGTTGAGAACAAAAAACTATGTGCCAAGTACTTCCAAAACAAATTCCAAGCAAAAGCAAAATGCTGGATCACTTTTACAGGACTTGCAAAGGAAGTAGTCAAAACAGTTTCACAGTTCAGCATTCACTCTGAAGGTATAAGGATATTAAAGCAGAAATTGCAAAGAGTAGATACTTAAAGAGCATTGACTGACGTGCTGTGAGCCCCGCACCTCCCACAGGGGAGGGTGAGGAATTAAAGGACCGCTGGAATATGCCATCAGAGAGCACAGTGGACACAGTGGTCTGATCCTCACCTAACAAATCTAAGGAGCAGAGGTTGCCTGAAGATGACTGTAAGGTAACCTACCTCTCCCTAGTCAAAGGTTTGAGTTGTAAGTTTCTCTTGCACCAGTTGTGGGGAAGATTTACGGGTGTATGTATATGCTAGGGGGTATAGAGTGGGGGATTAGAGGGGCAGGCATAGTCTCAAATCCTTAAATTTATTTCATTCTAATAGTGTTATTAAAGTAAAATGATTGTGCTCCAACCGTTTCCTTTCTAAGAATAAAGTACATAATAGGCATTCATTAAGCGCTCATTTGATAATCATAGACTGTCCATTCACAAAAACCTTTTCTAATTTCCCCAGAAGCTTTCACTCCATAGAAACCGATGGCACTAGTAAAGAATCTTACAGATTTTGAAGCCAAATTCAGATTTCAAATTATAACTGACATTTCCCCCTTCTGAAACTTAGGAGAAATTATACCAACCTCCATGGGTTCAGTTACCCCTCTGTAAAACAGGGGTAATAAAACCTACTAGGAGGGTTGTGAGAAATAAAGAAAACATATGTAAAGTATCTACATAATACTAAAAGATACTGAAAATGTTAGTCCACCCTCTCTCATCCCCTTTGTGTTGATACATTCTTTAGGTATGTTAATGATATGTTGTTTGGTTTAGGCCAGGAGTGGTGGCTCATGCCTACAATCCTAGCACTCTGGGAAGGAAGCCAAGACTAGAGGATCGCTTGAGGCCAGAAATACAAGTTGAAGATATGATGTTTGGTTTAAAGTGGAAACCTCTTTTTCTGTTTTTACCTGGCAGATCAACGGTCTTTTTTAAGCAAATTTACCAGATAATGTCAATTACGTACCATGTGTAGATTTTATTTAGTAGCGTAAGTGTCTTCTGTTTTGTGAGTGATTCAGTGCTGGGCCTAATTACTCCCTATCTATGGATAGCAGCTTAGCAAATATATTCTTTTGGGTTCAACTACATTTTTTCCCAGTATGTACTACACTCTTTCAAAAAAAAATTTTTTTTTCTCCCCTAAAAACACATATCTGTGATATCCATAGGCTATAGAAAGGAAATCAGAACTGGGTCAGTTAAAAAGAAGAGGATGCATTCAAGTTGTTTTAGTCATCAGGCCTCTTGTCTAGAAAAACTCAGTGAAAGCTGTGTAAATTAACAAATGAGAAAGCTGACTTAAAACTTATCGGCAAACAATGGATAAGAGAAACAATATTCGGCACCCTACAACAAAAGGGCGTGGTTTAGTTTTTTTTAATGGTATTTAAAGTATTTTTATGCATCTCCCCTTGCCCAAAAATAAAGGCAAAGAGGGACTAGTATGGGACTGTTTATTTCTATATTGTAAGCATTTTTACTAAAACCATGCTTTGTTTTTCTCTTATGTCTTTAAGTTATTTTGTTTCTGAGACCACTGAGTATTTCCCCTGGGGAGCCTAGGAAAGTCTCCAGGCAACTGTCCTGAGTAAATGCATCTAGTGAACAGAATATAGGACAAAGAAACCTGAGAAGACCAGTCTTCATTCTGTGCCTTCTGAAGAGTAACCTCTATTCTGATTAGCATCAGAAAATATTTCTAAAGTGCTTCGAAGCCTTTTAATAAAAAGTTCTTTATAAATACAAGGTTGCTTATGTCAGTATAAAAATTCTCAGAGATTCACTAATAGCTCAAGCTTTCATGTTTACAAATTTCATGGGGAAAAATGTTTGAGAAATGTCTATCTTTGAGACGTAAGTTGGCTAAAAAAAGAATAGTGGATTCATTCTAATTGTGGCTAATCACAGAAGGCACTATAAAAAATTTCAAAGCATTTATATATCGAAACTTTTTTTTTAAATCTTAGGTTCTGCCATTTAAGAATCATGATTGATTATATCATAAACAGCCTGTTTTGTTGTTGTTGTTGTTGTTGTTGTTGTTGTTTTTTCAGAATAGGTACCAAGAATATTGGTGAGTATCAGTAGCCTGCAGAGAAAGAAGATAGGGATTTTATAGTCTAGTTTTCCCTTTCTGAACAGGTGCTTCTCCAGCTCTACGGTCTAAATGAGTAACCAGCTTCTATGTTTGGTCATTCCCCTGTTCTTTTCTCTCCTACTAGGTTTCTGTTTTCTCCCACCAAAATTTGGCATCACATAAGCTAAGCCCTATCTATATCACAGGACAGACAATATAGTCAAGAAAGAATTCCAAGAAACACGTGGATAGAAAATTCCATTCTGTGCCAAATGCACTGAATAATCTGCTGATAAATAAGTGTATCTCTGCTGTGTCAATCCCACAAGACTTACCAAGAGGGAACCATATCAGATTGTAGAGTAATAAAACCTTTAATTGCTAAACAAATTAAGCATTTTGTATTTAGTATTTTAATTCAAATTAATTAAGGTCTTTATGGTAGTGAGGTAAGGTAATCCAAAAAAACCCCTCATTTTCAAAGAGAAATTAGATTTATGTGAATCATTACTATGAGAGGAATCAGTGAAGTGGTAATTTGCAATAAAAGGAGAAAGAAAAAATGAGTCACTAGGGAAAGAAGCACACCAGTGCACTAAAATCTTTAAAACCCCCATCTTCTTTGTGAAAACGTATTTTTAAGACTACATTTAAAAAGAATTCTACTTGGTATATTTTAATATACAGGAATCTACAAATTCATCTGTACATTGATATCTCAATTTTCAAAAAATCTATGCCATTGAGAAAGAAGATTTTTTAATCGTTCTGTTGTTTTGACTTTTTAAATGTCCTTTTCTCTCTTCAGCTATTTTTTAACCATGATAAGAGCTCCCCTGTCTTGAAGACATTTAAAAATACTTCATTTTGAAGAAACTATCAAAGGGACATCAACTGGCACATATGCTTGGCATCAGGGCACACCAAATGGCCCAATTAAACCATTTGCAGTCTTTACAAGACACAATTTAAATGTACCCAAGAAATGTCAAATGGTTCCTGATGCAGAATTATCTTTACCAATGAGCTATGTCTCAGGAACTGAGCACATAAATCCCTGCAGAAACCCATGAGGGGCCGTTTGTCTCAGACACACACTGGGGGATGTTAGCTACCACAGAAGAGAAGGGGTTTTCAAGCTGAACATAATGACCAGAAATACCTTCTCAGGAGAGATGGTATGGCCAGAGGAAAATGAAACTGTGCCAGCACCTCCCACTGTCGGAATGTGTATTCCTTACAACAGGCTCTAAAATCAATCTCAGGAGGAAAATCTCTATACTTCTTCCTTTCTCCACTGGGCAATGCTTTAACAGTTCAGGATAAGTCTTCTCAATGTGATAAATTTGAAGAACAAAATAGCAAAAGATAGAAGTGAATTACTAGTAAAGTTACAGGCTCAATCTATATATTCTCCACTGGAAAAACAAAAAAAAAATAGCAATAAATTAATAGGAAACAAAATAGTTGGGCTGGCTCAAAAGTGACCACCAGGAGCAGCACTGACCTTGTCCTCCCCCATTTCTCTCGTCATGGAGTTGGCACCTTCCTGAATGTGGCTCTATGCCTTTGCCCACTTACATGCAGGAAGCTCCCACCTCAGAAGACAAGAGCTCTCATACTTCACTGTCCTTTCTTCCTCTTTGGAAGCTTGTTTCACTTGCTAAAATACCTGTCACGGATTTTCTTCCTAACTTGTTCACAAACCCTTGCCTGGGCCTCTGTTCTCTTCTGCATTATCTACCTTTCTCTGCTGGATGCTGGTTTCCAATCTGTTTTGACGCCCACCTGTCTTAGCAAACTGCTTAACTGCTTTCTTAGATTGGACCCTTGGGCCTTAGTTCTCTGCCACCCTGCACAAGCTTACTTGCTGTCCTTGGATAAGAATGGATAATGACCGAAAATGATCCATTAGGCTTCAAAGCACACAGTAGGCAAACGGATAAGGAAATTCAGGGGAGGAAGTAGAATGACTTGTAAGAATATAAAACCAGCCTAAGGGGTAAATGTACATATATGTGAACATGCCATCTTACAATCATGAGATACGATGTGGTAAATTCTAGTGGATAGTACGTGCTAATACCAGAAATTTGTTAGAATGATGTACATGTGTCAATAACATACTTAGGCTAGTACTTTTAGAATTGGCATGTTTAATAAAAATTCATGCCATTTAACTGTTTTAAATATTTTGCATAATTTATATGTTATCAATTAAAGCCTAATATCAATATGTTATATTATTTTAAATTCATCTCTAATTTTATATGTGAAGATGCATTTAAGAATAAGTTGTTTATTTAACCAACTAATGTATTTCTGAGTACACTCATACCTATTTAGCATGACATGGCATTTAAAACGATTACTGTTATTAAGGAAAATCTAGTAAAAATACAGTGGATAACATTAATACAGGGTTTATCATCTATAAATATTCAATTACACAGAACACTACACTAATGACATTCTACCAACCATAAAGCTTGACAGTGACTGGGACAATTTTGCTCAGTGGTATCTTCCTCCTGCCTCTTAAGCCTGGAATCAAGATGAAACCCGAGATGTAAAAAGAGAGGGAAAGAAAGCCTTTATATTTACACACTATATTTACTTGGAAAGACACTCATAGGGTTAAATCCCTTCCCTCTAACTATTGATACATCAACATCATTAATATTGTTCCAAATAGCTATAAATTTAAGATATTTAAAATGTTTGATGTGAAGCCCTTTAATAATTCAGGTGATCCTTGAATTGCATGGGTTAGGGGGATTGACCCCCTGTGTGGTTGAAAATTCCCATGTAACTCTTGACTCCCCTAAAATTTAACTACTAATAGCCTACTGTTGACTGGAAGTCTTAGTGATAACACAAGCAGTCAATTAACACATATTTTGTATGTTATATGCATTGCATACTATATTCTTACAATGAAGAAAGTTAGAGAAAAGAAAATGTTATTAAAAATCATGAGGAGAGAAAATATATTTACTAGTCCTTAAGTGGAAGTGGGTCTTGATAAAGATCTTCATCCTAGTCATCTTCATGTTGAATAGGCTGAGGAGGAGGAGGAGGAGGAAGAGAAGGGATTGGTCTTGCTCTCTCAGAGGTGGCAGAGGCAAAAGAAAATCCACATGTAAGTGGACCTGTGCAGTTCAAACCTGTGTTGTTCAAGAATCAACTGCAAATATGAGAACCCCAAATCTACTTAATAGAGTTTATCATATTAAGCTGGATTTCACTTCTAAATGTAATTATCTTGAATTCTTTCATTTTTGGTAACAAACAATTTTTCTAAATTGTTAATGACATTCTCTCTTGAGTTCATAAAGGACACATCACTTTGGCTTCCAGTGACAATAATTAATTTTAAAGTGTTCTCTCATGAATCATACTTCCCCTTCTCTGTAGTTTTCAGAGCCTGCTTCCTGCATTCGATTCATTGGCATGGCACTTTCCCCTTTGGTGCAGACTAATGCCTTGTATGAGGTAGACACTAGCCATCTGCATCTTCCATTCTTCCAGGATATTGGAGGTATTTATATTGTCTTGAGATCTCATCATCAAGAGAAGAGAAGCTGGTTTTTAAAATAATAGTCTTTTAAAATTGCAATTCTTATTCATTACAGTCTAACACCAAAACACATCTTCTTTTGCAAGTCTTACAGAAAAGAAATGTGAGAATTTTAAAAATAATATGACAAGTAAAAGTTATCCCTTGGTTAATATGCTATGGACATTTATTTTAAAGATTTAACAATGTTTATCATTCACAGAAAGCTGTATCCATATTAAATGCAACTGAATAAATGGTAACCTATGTCAAGATTATCAGTGAAATAATACCTGTCAGTGGTACTAGTACTGTTAAATGTAATAAATGTATCTTTTTGGAATCATGGATATTAGGCTTAACGGTGAGATCAAAATTCTAATCAACTGAATGCTCATTAAGTATTATTTGGTGCTTTCAAGCCCGATGAAATGTCACCTTTAATTATTCAGCAATAGAAAAAAATAATCAATAATCACTATAAAAACTTCCTTAATGTTAAATATGTGGTCATTATAAAATATTCTTATCCATGAGAATTTTCTACAATTATATACATATGACATGCACATTTATACAGCACATATATTGTGTGTATTATAATGTATGTATTCTAAATTAAATATTATCCAAATTTTGTTTTACAGGCTCTTTAGCAGAACTCTCATGATCACAACATAAAGGCCCAAAGTAACTAACATCTCCATTTCTACAAAAGGCAGAATTCGGTCAACTAAAAATTATAATGCCTCAAATTCCCATAAACACATGAATTTTTCTTCTTTTTTTTTCATAAAGCCATATAAATGTAGATGCAGGCACCCTACAGAGAGGATAAAAGCCACATCATTTCTAGCTCAGGCTGTCATCCCAAAGACAATCTCATTATTATGAGCTCACACAAAAGACAATTAATAAAAAAGATATCTACAACTTTTATACCAGGACTCTACTAATGTCACTACAAAATTATAATGTGTATTTTAGTCTTATTTCTGAAATGTTCTGGCTAATCTGTTTAAAATAATCCAAACTTCAGATTTAAAAAAGAAAACAATTCTTACAAAATAAGCTTAAGAATTTTTGGTGTTTGTAGGACACAGTTTGTTCCCATTAAATATGAACTAAGAACAAAATCACAAATAACATTAAAATTCAAGAGAACCTCGTTCGTTATATTATAAATTAAAAAAATAAATTTGTAGCATTTATGAAAATGAGACAATTAAGGACAAATGAATCCATATAGTTCAGTTTGCCACACTACCTTCTAACTCATCTTCCCTAAGTATGAAGCTTTAAAGAACTCACAAAGTAAATCAGTATATAGAAACCCATAAATAGTTATCCAAATTGTCACCTTTCCTTACCTTCAGAAAAATTAGCGGAAGTCTTAGGAAAACACTCACTTGGAACGAATCCAACATTTACAAACTTGAGGCCTACTACCAAATTTCTGCTTTAAAAAGACTAAACCGGCTGGGCGCGGTGGCTCACACCTGTAATCCTAGCTTTCTGGGAGGCCGAGGTGGGCGGATTGTTTGAGCTCAGGAGTTCGAAACCAGCCTGAGCAAGAGCGAGACCCCGTCTCTACTAAAAATACAAAGAAAATTATTCGGACAACTAAAAATACATAGAAAAAAAAAAAATTGCCGGGCATGGTGGTACATGCCTGTAGTCCCAGCTACTCGGGAGGCTGAGGCAGGAGGATCGCTTGGGCCCAGGAGTTTGAGGTTGCTGTGAGCTAGGCTGACGCCACGGCACTCTAGCACGGGCAACACAGTGAGACTCTGTCTCAAAAAAAAAAAAAAAAGACTAAACCCTTGAAAACAGAAATGGTTATCTTTTTTCTATTGAAAAATCATTATATTTTCTCACTCTGAGACTTTCTCACTGTGTTTTTTCCTTCCTTATGGCCCCTTTCTCACATCTTACCCATGGTAGGTAAGTACTGAGTACTTTAGCCATATAAAATAGTACCATAAACTAACATGAAATTAAGTGCATTGTTTAAAGGATTTGAACTTATCTACTTATACATATGATAGTGAAAAACTTAAGGCTTCTCTAATTGTTCTAGGGGAAATTAAGCATTTTCCCCTCTGTAATCCACAATAATAGCCCATAGTACCCAGCTTTTAGTTCTCCAAAATATTCTGTTATTACAGACATATCTCCTTTGCTAGACTAGACACTTCATGAGGGAAAGATTCTATCTTATTATCAACTCTGTTCCCCCAGGGTGTAAAATCAAATGACTGGATTGATTTTTATATATTTTGGCATATATATTTGTCATGTACATATTCTCCTGATTGAGTGGGATAGGCATTGAGCTACTGCTAAAAATTTTGACAGGAAACCACACAACAAATTCTCCCCAAGGGTAAACTTAATATCCTTTTTCACTCCAAGTATCTACAATTATGGCATTCTAAATACCATGAGAAGGTAGAGCCTTTTCATTCAGCATATGTATAAGTAAATATATTTTTGACTTTACAGAATATGGTAATAACTTTAAGATTAAATGCCTAATTGTGGGGGGGGGGGGGAAGCTGTTCTTGCCAGAATCCAAATCCTGTGAAAGTAGCCAGTGCTGTCTCATTAGTTAGTAAGCTAATGGAAACGTTGCCAGCATTTCTTTCAGTGTCTAGAAAACAGAGTCTGCAATGTGCCAAGTTTTCACTGATTTATTTTTGTAAACAGCAGTGTAATAAACCCAAGGAAGCCAAAAAAGCAAATTTAAAAAAAATAAATATTCATTTGCTACCAAGATGGATATGACCTTTTTAACCAAGCCTATTACTGACAATTCAGAAAGACTATGTGAACTAGTCATTCATTTATCTTAACTGCATTTGCAGGTACTACCACAACTCAAGTTTAAAAATGCCCTCAATTTTGCATTCCCACTTTTGTACAAGAAATCACATTATTTTACCTGCGTACCTTATTATTTTCTGACCTTTCAGGAAAACCCAATAATATAAATCTACAAATTGAAATAATACTCAAAAATGCCACTCTTTTCCCTCAGCATGCCTGCATATATATAACCTTCAGGTTTAAATTCACTGTATTTGATGGGAATTCTATGAACAGGCATCATAGTGGGGTTTGGAACAAGGCATATGCAGGAGTGAAGTTGTTTGAATCCTGGCTCCGTTACTTACTGGTTGTAAGACTTTGGGGCAAGTTATCTCAGCTTTTTAAGCCTCAGTCTTAAATCTAAAAGATGAAGATGATTTAGTATTCATCTCACTGTTTTTGCAAAACTGCTAAATGAATTAATTCATGTAAAACTCTTAAGGCAACTAAGAACTCTAGAACCCTAGAACAGTTTATTATGATGCATCAGTACAGATACTTATTTAAAAATAAGCTGCTTGGGAAAATGAATATTGTGTATATTTTCAGAGCTTGCTTTCTCTTCCTGTTTTGAATCAGATACTATCTTAAAAGTTTAGGTATTTCACTTACATAGATGAATTTCACTCTCACAAACTATAAGAAACCTATGACATTAGGTTACTGGGATTTAGATCAAGTTAGGACCAAATGCTCCTTTTGAAAACATCCCAACATTTCTATAATTTTTTATACATAAGAAAAGATAAAATAGAACTGGAAGAGAACAGTGCTTCTTTTCACGCTTTCAAGCTTCTAGTTGTACTCTTAAACTGCACGTCTGTGAGTGTGAAATCTGGTTCTTTAATCCCTGGGGTAGGGGAGGAGTTTCATGCAGGAGATGGTCTACCAGCTAATTTTCAAAACCAAATAAGAACTGAATGGTGAACAAAGCTAAGTCAGGTTCACAGACTGGAGAGAAGTGGGCATGTGATTCAGAGCACAGTGGCTAATCAGACTGGCTAGTGAACCATACACACTGGTGAAAAGGTGGTCAATAAAGCAGGTAACCCCAGGACCAAACCACAGAGGGCTGGCTGACTGGCTGAGCCTGGACTTTGTTATCCAGGCCAGGAAGAATGTTGGTCTTGGATAGTCTGCAGGAAGCCCAGGTAGCATTGCTTGTAGGAGCTGGAAATGATGAAGCTGTGAATCTGTGGAGAGTCTCCTCTGGTTCACACTGGTATCAACTGTCCAAAGTGAGGGAGTTGGCCAGAGCTCATGTTCCATTATGCCCTCTCCCTCACTTTCCTTATCTGCATTCCCTGTCAACCTACCTCCCAATACATCTCAAGTCCACAGGCTTTTCGCCATATGCACTGTCCCCTCAAACATCCATGACACCCTCATTTCTTTGACTGCTCCAGTAGATTCTAAGAGGTCTTTTGGGTTCCCCTTTGTTCTCATCCAGTTTACATAACACATCAATTGTCCAAAGTGCAGCCAATGTAATACGTACAAGTACAAACCGAATGATTATTTTTTTTGCACAAAGCCCTTTCATTGGTTTTCCTGTGACACTTCCATTAAAATCTATGTTTTCCATTTTTCATTGCTCTTCACTCAAAATGTTCTAGCCACATGAATATTCTTTCACTTACTCTTTGCACCAAGCTCTTTCCTGCCTCAGGAAACACTACTTCTTTGTGGAATGCTCTCCCACTGCCACCATCATTTCAGAGTTGGCTCCTTTACAACTTCAGCATCTTAGCTTTAAGGTTATCTCCTTCCCCATTCGATACAGTCCCGCTGTTGTTCTCTAACTCAGTACCCTTTCTTTTCCTTAAAGTTTTTCTATAATTTGGAGCTACTCTATTTTGTATTTACATGTGTGTGACGGGGAGGCTGGTTGGCTTAGTTGTTTGTCTCTCACACCAGGCTGTAAATTGTATGAGGACAGGAACCACATCTGTACTGGGATAAAGTAGGCATTCAATAAATACTTACTGAGTGAATAAATTAATGAACAAAGAATAAACAAATAAATGAGATTTTAAAATATGATCATCAGTAACTAAAATAAAGGAGAAGGCATAGAAACGAATGATACTTCTGAAAGAAAAGGAGAGAAGGATTAATGAAACTACTTAGGAAAGTTAACATTTAACAATGTTAAATGTTAACATTTAACATTGAAACTACTTAGGAAAGTAAAATAGACAGGGACCATGTTCTAGGTAGCGCATTAGGTGCTTTTCATTGGTTATTTCTGGTTATTTAATCTTAAGAATTAAGTAATTCTCAAAAGCAATGGGCCAAACAGCTAACTTTTGCATCTCCAGATCCACCTTCCCCTCTCTTTTCTACTGTATAGTACAGGATTTTACCTTACCCAGAATGAGGTCTGGCCTTTGTGCCCTTGGCGTCTGGCAGGTAACTTCTAGGCCCTTGGAATGTCACGAGTGTCTCTCGTTGCCTGGGGGACTTGGGTCATGCTGAATAGTCCAACAATATGATTTAGGGTAAGGCCTGGCCACACCATATAAACCAATAATGTGGCTTAGGGTGGAGGCTTCGGGTGACATGGTATCAGTCAGTCTAGAGACTGAGATCAACCACATGGGCAAGTCAGCAGTCAATCATGTCTATGTACATGGAGCCCCACTACAAATTCTGAACACCGAGACTTGGTAGGCTCCACTGGGTAGCAACAGTCCATGCATACTGTCACACATTCAGGCCAGAAAGGAATGTGTCCAGACTCCACAGGAAAAGGACAATGGAGGCTTCACGATTGTCACTTTCTGCAATCTGCTCTATGGGCTTCTTATGTAGGCTGACTTTAATTTGTGTCATTTCTCTCTGATAAACCACAATGAGTGGAACAGCTTTCGGAGAGTTATATAAGTCCTTCAAGCAAATTATCAAACTGGAAAGTAGTCGTGGGACCCTCCACCCAAATGCAGTTGGTGTCAGAGGTGAGGGCAGTCTTGGGGACTGTTACCTCTAACTTTATAGTTGTCTTAAACTCTTGCATTTGACATGATCTCTGACCTGGGAGGCTGAACTATATGGATTAGATACACAGGCTTAACCTCTAGCTTACGGTTGAGTGTGGCCAATGGGGAGCCCAGATGAGGGGTACAGAGAGGCGGGAGAGAGAAGCTGGCATCTATTCATGTGTTTCTCTCCCAGTAGAACTGTCTCAGACTGGCTGTGCCCCTCTTTGACAGAAAGTTACTCCTCCTGCACTTCTTCCTGGATAATTATAATAACTTCTTCCTTTGGATAATTACATTTGTAATTAAATAATTCCCTTTGTAAATAATCCTCTTCAATTTCTCCTCGTCTGATTGGTCTATCTTTTCTTTCCCTGTTGGGAAAGTCAATGACACAGGAAAGCATTATTTCATGGGGAAACTGAGGCCCAAAAAGGTAAAAAATAACTTGTTCAAAGTTACGGTTACACAGTTAGGAAGTGGTAAAAGTGAGATTTGAACCCAGGTTTATCTAACAGCAGAGAATATGCACTTTCCACCACAACAGGCAGGAGAAAAGTTGGCAAAGAGAATAAACAAAGAAAAGTAAGAGAAATAGGCAGTGAACTAGGAAAACGCAGTCATAATCTCCAACAGATAAGAGAATTTCAGCAAGTGACTGGGGATGTGTGCAAAAGAGACGAGGTCCTTCAAAGAAGCCTGAGTGCTTAGTAATCCTTGAATTAACCTAGGTACCAACAGGATATTTGAAGTGTCAAGCATTAAAGATATATACACATATACACATACACACACACACCCCAAACAAAATCATACAAACATGCATTAGAGGTCAAATAACAGTGAAGAATAGTGTATGTATGTATCAGCATATGTATACATGCTCACCTACATACACATGCATGTACATATATAAAGAGACCATAGAGAATACAGAATAATAGAAGGAAAGTGTGTGAGAAGATAGGTGGCTAAATTTATTTCATGTATCACTAATTATTTTGCAAAAATATTTATGACTGATGGGCAGCATTTTTCATTGTAGAAAAGAAACATTTCACAATAGATTTCGACAGAGAAAAATGTATTCAGCATGAAATAATTTCTCACATTTCCAAGCTGATAGAAATTAATATGCAAGGAGCACCAAGAAAAAGTAAATGGTCTTCATATTTTCATGAAATCAATATGCAGCTTAAAGTTGTCATTTTATACATATTTTGCAAAATAATACTACTTCACAGTTCTGGAGGGAAAATGATAAACTGCAGAAGGTGTGGGCTTTAAAATTTCACAAAGATTCTTTAATCAAACAATAAAATGTTTTGTAGGAAAAATATCAAGTAATAAATTATGATCATTCCAAGTTATTATTGTTAATATTTAAAATAGCACTATAGCAACTTCTAACAATAGAAAGAAAAACCTCTTAGTGCTACCACAAGCCAATTAAAAAGTTCCCTTTAATTTCCAACAAAAATTTAAATATAGAAAATAGCAACATTAAAAGACTATCTATTCTTTCAACTTTAAATTTCCCAGAATGAACCATGAGGTCATTCTATTTTTAGAAAAGACATCTCAGAAATCTAGTTCAAATTCCTTTTGTTGTTCTGTCCATTGAATTATTGGGCTAATCAGGGAATGAAATTAGCTATCTCTTTGCCAATAACAATAAAAGACTAATTCCTTGAGAAAGTTGTGGTTTACTCAGTACTCAGTCTGGTACTCACCTGGGCATATGGATACGCTCTGGCAAAGTAGAGTGGACGGTCTACCAAGACTCAAGAGGTCTGCTTGGTAAATGATTCCTTTTGTAACTTAAGCAAATAAATTCATTATTATTTTTCCTTAATAGACCCATCTTTAAATTGACGGGACTATACGAGATCTGATAAAGCAAATAACTTCCTTCCCTTGTACGAACTCCTTTTTACCAGTGACTGCTGGGCATGAAGAAGGATGCTCTGTGCTCAGTGAGAAGGAGTATTTGATCAATTAGCAATGTCTGCCACAGCAAGATGCAGCAGAAATATTGTTTACTTGACATATCTGGACTAGATGATTGCTGGCTGTCCTTTGAACTCAAACATTTGATAAAATGAGGAATAATAATCAAGTAATCTATAATAATAGGCCAGAAAGAACACTGGATCTGAGTTTTAGAGCTATAAAATTAGAAAATTATAGTGGATAATATCTAAGATCTCTTAAAATACAACATTCTATGTTTCCAGGCCCGCCCCCCAAAAAAAAAATTCTGTATGTCTCTTCATTGCTATTTAGGGATTAATAATTATAATGGAGATGGATGATTATATTTACTAATGTTTAGTAGCATTTGGATTCCAAACACACAAATGTATATGCGAATATAGAAAGCAGTGAGTCTCCTGAGACCCTCTGAGGTACTGTTCATAATTCCCACCCGATTACCATTTATGGCCCAGATGAGAGGGGGAGATGGGGTCATCTGGACCTGGTCTCCTTCCTGGAGAGAAAGCTAAGGGGGGAGGACAGTGGCACAAACACTAAAAAACTGACCCCCAGGCTCTCTTCCTATCTTTCTAGAATATGCTACTACTGACCTAGCTTTCATGGCCAAAGACAGGACAATGTCCTACGAAAAAATGCTTCTACTATTTGCAAATATATCATGACATAAGCCACATGTCAGCCTTAAGTATAGCCAGCCCTGAAGTTTTACATGCAGGGTGCCCTCTTGCAAAGATAGTCCATATATAACAGAAGAAAAGTGATAAATATTATCCAGAACCTCACAACATAGATTTATAGGTTGGAAGGAAAACAGTTTTTAGCTAAAGTAGTTCACATTTTTGTCAGGAATGTAGAACTAGATGTAAAACGATGGTGAGAAAAACACCTGCCAATGTGTAAAGTCCAAAGAAACTTTGAATAATAAAAAGGAAGCTATAAATTCAATTGGAAAAAATATTGAGCACCATGAAACTCTAAATGGTTTTGGGCTTTACCTCAAAAGGAAGATTTTGCACCTGAAAATGTCAGCAATCCCATGTGCTCCAAAACATTCCACCAAAGTGTAAATTAGCATGCTTCATGGCTGCATTACAGATGTTATGGCAAATAGCGGTCAGTGTTTAGTTCATGAATAATAGTAAACAGGAACGTAGTTATATATGGAGACAACAGCTAGAAAATACTTTGGATTTTTTTTGATTAAATAAAAATGTTATCTGTTTAGAAAGGAACTGGTGATCGGACATTTTTTATTAACCAAGGTAATTTGTTTTCAGAAACTAGACATTGTAAGTTTGCGAAATTGAGCCTCATCAACGAAATATTAACTGAGTTGAAAATGATTTCCCTAGGGAGTTCAGATTACTGATTCACTGGGGGACTCCAGAATGCTCTGTTTCATCATGGTGGCCACAATGAAGGTACCTGAGACGGCTGGTAAAATATCATTTGATATTTTAACTGAACCCTAGATACATAAAAATAGAACAACCCTACACTTCTCAATGATATACATAAAAATAGAAATATCTTCAAATTTCAGTTAATTAAAAGTATTATCTATTTGATATTTTTCTTGGTAGGATTATTCATTCAAGTCTCTCACTTAAATTTCAGACCAGAAAAAAATCATGACTTTAAAAACATTTGTACTTTTTGTTTTTTAATATGATGTTATATATTACTAAGAGTTTATAGCATATAAAAAACTCTTACAACTTAACAAAAAGACAAATAACCACTGTAAAAATGGGCAAAGGATTTGAACAGACATTTATCCAAAGAAGATAAGTGGCCAACAAGTACATAAAAGGATTCTCAACATAATTAGTCATCAGAGAAACACAAGTCAAAACTACCAGATGCCATTTCACATACACTAGAATTGTAAGAATCAAAAAAAAAAAATAAAAAAAAACAGAAAATAATAAGTGTTGGTGAGGATGTGGAGAAGTTTAACCTTCATATATAGCTAGCGGGAATGTAAAATAGTGCAGCTAGTTTGGAAAAACTGTTCAGTGGCTCCTCAAAGAGTTAAATATAGAATTACCATATAATCCAATAATTCCATTCCTAGGTATATACCCCTCAAAATTGAAAATAGTTACTCAATCAAATATTTGTACATGAATCTTCATAGCAGCACTATTCACAATAGTCAGAAGGTAGAAACAACCGAAATACCTATCAGTGGATGAATGGATAAAACAAATGTGATATAAACAATAGAGTATTATTCAGTCATAAAGGAGTAAAGTACTGATCCATGCTACCATGTGGATGAACCTAGAAAATATTATACTAAGTGAAAGAATCCAGACACAGAAGATCACATATTGTATAATTTCATTTATATGAAATTTCCAAAATAAGTAAACGCATAGAGACAGAAAGCAGATTGGTAGTTACCAAGAACTAGGGGAAATGGAGGACAGGAAATGATTGCTTAAATGGGTACAGAGTTTTCTTTTGATGTGGTGAAAATGTTTGCAACTTGATATAGGTGGTGGTTGTATAACACTATGAATATACTAAATGAATTGGTACATGGTACATTTTTAAATGGTCAATTTTATGTTACATGACTTAAACTTTTTAAGACTTTTTGTTAATTTTTGTTTTTAAATTCTCAAGACTCTGTTGATGATAATCATTCATAATAAAGAGATGGGATCATAACAAATGAATGAAAAAGAATTTTAAAAGGAAATATTGCACACTGGTTAATCTGGGACAATTTAACAATCACAATGATTAATGATGCTAAACAAAAAGAGAATAGAAAGCTGTTCCTTACAATAAGATGCCAACTAATAAATACAAAAAGAATGATAGAGTTAGGAACAACTATTTTTGCAACATCATAAGAGTACTTGACTCAGGCAAGAACCATCAGTGGATGCTAAAACTATCGCATAAGAATTTACAAGAAAATGAATATTTATACAAAATGTATTACTTAATACCAAAAAAAGTTAACTCTACAGTAAGGAACCTGGCAGACACTACCTCTGCTAATTAATGTCACTAGACCTGGGGCAAACTGGCAACCTGGGCCTCCTGATATGACGTACTTATATTAATTTCAAAATGCATAACCTCAATACATGCATGAGGAAATATTAGAAAAACCCAAGAAACTTTGTACAAAACTCAAAAAATGTCAGTGTCATAAAAGACAAAGAAAGGCGGAAAATTTTAGAGTAAAGGGGTCTAAAGCGACATTACAACTAAAGGTGACACATGATCCTGGACTGGATCCTTGGCAAGGACAACGAAATGGCTATAAAGAAAATTATTGGAACAATTGGTGAAATTTGATTATGGAATATATATCACATAATAGCATTGTACTGATGTTAAAGGTAATCATTTTGATAATTGTACTGTAACTATGAAAGAGATAAACTTCTTAGAAAGGATTTAGGGCTAAAAGGTCTTCATATTTGCTACTTATTTTCAAGTGGATTAGCAATAATGATAATAAGAAAAATGACAATAATGAGTACATATACATATAAATACACTCACATACACATCCATATACCTACATATATATAGAGAGAGGTGGGGTAGGAGGGAGGGGGGAGAGAGAGAGAGAATAAATGTGCTATAATATTCTCAATTGCTGAAAATTTGGGGATTCCTTGTACTATTCTTATAACTTTTTTCAAGTTTAAATTTTTTTCAAAATTATAAGTTATTTTAAAAAAATAGCATCTCTGAAATAGTTTTGTTTTGTTTTTTTATTCAAGCCAGTATGTTTGTATAGATCTGAGACTATATTCTTAGTCATATTCTCTCTGGATTGCCATTTTCCTCTTAACAACATGACAAACAGAAATGAGAAATGCCATTTGCTAATCAAGCCTATCTGCCTCCCAGTGCCAGATTATTCTCTGTGGCATCATATTTACTGCTATTTTGAGTTCATTTTTAGGAGTCTCAAATGTGTGGGATTCCACCACTTCCCTTAAGAGGCATCAGAAAACTGTTGTTTTCTGAAATAGAGGTCACCCTTAAATGCTTCTTTAATTGTGTTACCAATTATGTAGCAGAACTGTGCCATTCAGGAAGATAATACTTAATTCTAATGATCTATACACTAACTTCTTTTAATTATTAACCTTTGGCTTCTTTGTAGGGAAATTCAAGAAATGTTTTTGGGATAAATTGCTGCATGTGAGTTTCTGTTTACTGGTCGGTCTTCTGTTCCTCTCTATCCCTTAGCCTGTCCCTAAAATCTAGGACAATGTCCAAGCTCTGATATCTAACCATTCAAATGGAAATCATTTTTGTGTAAAAAAATACTTCCTGAATTCTGCTTTGTTACCCAGGGATTTTGACCTTTGAACTACAGGTTCATAAAACATCAGAGCTGGAAGAGACCCTGGAGACAACTAGGTTTAATCCACTCATTTTATAAAGAAATAAGGTCTAGAAAGCTTAAATGACCTACGCAAACTAGTATATTAAAATTGAGGTCAGAGCTAGAATTAGAAACCTGGTTTATTCACTCCCTGACCTATAATCTGTCCACCTACCACGAAGCCTCATCAAATGCTTTGGGGTCTTTTAGCTGCTTATCAATTTAAATGTGTGAGAGAATTTATAGAATACTAATTTGCTTTTCATAAACACTACACTTGCAATAGACTTTTAAAGCAAGGTTTATTTCTAGCAATGCTGAAAAAGCTTTATTCTTAGGGTTCGGAGCAAAACCCAGTTAATCTTGGTCTCATGTAAAATACATAGGCACAAGAGATATACCTTTAGTCCTCTCGTTTTTGGACATATTTCTGCCTAAATACCTGTTCCTCTGCCAACTAACTAGAATTCTGTGGGCAATATCTAGATCACTTTGGAAAAAGGAAATTGGCTCACAGAGATTTCATTCCACACAGACACTGCTGGGAACCAACATTCTAATGTTCTTGCTAATAGGACTTGATTACTACAGGAGAGGGTGCCAGAGTCCCCATTTTTCTTAGAATGCCTTTTTAACTTTTAGAAACATTTGAATACCTGTTTTTCCTTTCACTTCTGGTTCTGGCCAAGATTGTAATCACATATCAGATTTCACCAATAAGAGTATTTTACAGTACTTTTGGCTATGACCAAAAACCAGAAATGCTGAAAATCTCAAGAGAAAAACTACTTGCACATAGAATCTTTAAGAATAAAGAAATCTGAGGGAGTCCGGCCACATGGAGATGACTAGTAGGAACTATTCAATGCAATGACAGAGATCAAAGGCCAGTTCAAGTGGACTGAAGAGATCCTGGGCAGTAAGGAAGTAGAGACAAAGGCTCTAAGGCAACATATTCAAGAAGTTTCCTTGTAATGGGAGCAGACAAACTTGACAGCTATATTTTTACAAGCTATTTCAAACTCTGAAGTTATGTATGTATATGTACATAAATGTATATAAAAATATATTTTATAATATATATATACACACACACATAAATAAGTAGTTGCCAGATCTGATGGTTAGTATGCTGATTTCATAATACTCAAAATTACAGGAACACTTAAAACAGTTAGCCACACCTTTCCTCTTGAGAACGTTTCTTCTCTGAGCCTCCATAACACTAAGTTCTGGCTTTCCTCCTGCTGGTTGCTCCTTCCCATTTTTGCTTCACATTAAAGGACAGAGTGCTCCAGGTCCAGATGCTCAGACCTTACCGTCTCTCTGTACCCTCTTTCCCCATGTTCTTATATCTGAAGACATGCTGATGACTAATAAATTTTCACATTAAACTCTGATCTCTCCTCTGAGCTCCATGCTTACATATCCAAAATGTGATGTGTCTATTATTTGGCTAAAAGGCACCCCAAGCTTAGCTCACTATTCTGGAATACATGGTGAAAAAAAGTAATGTTTTACGTTGTTTATAGCCAATTAAATTGTTCTCCCCAGCCTTCCACTTGCTATCAGAAAATCAAATGAAGTAAATATCCTATCTGGTTTAAATTTGGTCTATACTTAATTTCTCTTGAGAGGAAAAAGGTGTTCAGTTCTCCAAAAAACTCCCCTCATGACATTGGAGGAGAAGGGTCCATTGGCTTTCATCATGGTGCTGTGAGTATATTAGCTCTTCCCTATTCAAAGTATGGTCTGTGAACCAGCCGCATCAACATCTCCTGGGAGGTTGTTAGAGATGCAGAATCCCAGGCTAAACTCCAGCCCTACTGAATGATAATTTGCATTTTAACAAAACCCTTAGGTGATTCACAAGTCTGAGAAGCACTGCAGAGGTGAGAGCTACTCAGTGCGCATGTGGGTGCTACTTGCCCTACTGACACTGGAAGCTGCAATCTATGGTTGGTACCATTTTGGAGGGTTTTATTTGGATGGTTGGGTGGTGTGGTTGGGGATTTCTTGTCTCCATTGGTTTGCCGGGAGCTTGATAGTTCTTTGTAGCTGAATCAGCTTCATCTCACCTCTCACTGGTGGCAACCTCCTGGATGACTGTCTTTTCTTCCATTCAGTTTCTAGCTAAGGAACCAGCCCACCTTCTGCTGCTGGGACTTTTTGCCTACTGTTTCTCAAACCCAGAATTTGTGGTTGAGGAAAGCTGAATCTTAGGGAATCCCTCTATTTATTTTACAGTGTGGTCAAATTGCTATGGCAAAGTGTAAGAGTGATGGGAGAGCAAAGAGGTAATATCTTACTGGACACCTAAGCAATGATATTATTGTTTACTTAATGCACCCACCCATGTCCAAACTAAAGCCACAAGGGCATTTTGGAAGTCACCTCTCCAACCACCTTACTCTCATCCCTTTTCCCTCTTTCTCCCTAAAAATCCTCAGGGCAAAACAAAAGGCTTTTCTTTTCCTTCTACTATATTCTATTTTTTCTCTTTCTGATTGCAGCTAGACCTTAATAGTAGGTGGGGTCTCTCCTTCAACTATAGAAAAATTGCATGCGCAGAGTCACCTGGGCTCAGATGGAATCAGGAAAATCTTATCTTAAGATGAAAGCCTGGCTTGTTGTATTTGGTCCAGAAATTCACACCTTAGGGCCTTTGTACTAGTTATTTCTGCAGCTGGTTGCATAGTTATATTTTTGCAAAACAGAGCTGCATCTTATACTGACTACTTCTTGGAATTTCTTCTGTTGCAATTTTAATCTCCCCTCAGGGAAATGAATGACTAGAGCTGATGAGGGAGAAGTTTTTTGTTTGGTTGTTATTTTATGTTGTACACAGTAAAACAAGAAATCAAAGAATTTTGAACATTTTAAAACATTACCCCTCTATTATATGGGGAAAACAGAACTCTGCTGGGGAGGAGGTCAACTTTCTTTTTTCTCAGAATCCCACATCTCAATAGCACCACCATCCACCTAGGCAGCACCACTGTCTACCACAATATAGGAGTCTTGCTTACGTTGCCTTTTTCTACATCCCCTACAAACAACCCATTCGCGGTCCTTTTAGTCTAAATTTAAAGTATCTCTGGAATCCCACCATCTCTCAGCTATGTAGAAGTCCAGCCATCAGGATCGTTTGTCCTCTTAACTTCTACCCACCTCTAATCAATTCTCCATACAGCAGCTCAGTGATGCTTAAAATAATGAATAAAAAATTGTAAATGCAAAAAAATCTCTACCCTACTTAAAACCATCAAATGGCTGTCCATTGCAATTAAAATCTAGCTCCTTTTGGTGGTTTACAAGACCATGGTAAATCTCAGCCCTGGTTACCATTCAGGCTTCCCATCCTAACACTTCCTCTTTGTTGGTTACTCTCATGCATACTGGCCTTTTTCTGTCACCATAAAATGCCAAGCTCATTTCTGCCTTGGGAACTTTCCATACACTGTTCCTCTACCTGGAACACTTTGCCCGTTTCTTAGGCTAATGAACTCTCCTTTCAATGTTCATGTCTGTGATGAAATGTCACCTTCTAAGGGTAAGACTCTTTAACACTATATGTTAATCATCCCTCTTTGTTATTCCTTATGCTATTTCTCTGTTTTAATTTTTTTTAACAATATTTACTCATATCTGAAATCATTACTTACTTGCAAGTTTACCATTGCCTATTTATCACCAATCACCTAGATTTCCCCAACAAATAACATTTGTGAAATCAGTGACCTTATTTTTTACTTTTATATTCCTGTCACTTAGAATGCCTGGACAGGTGCTCAAATATATTTCTTGAATGAATGAATGAATGAATGTTGGCAAGTCCATGGAAGAAAGGAGACTCATACCGTGCTGTGTGAATTTGCTATGAGCTTTCAGGAAAGCAATCTGTAATATATGTCAGGAGTCTTAAAATGCCCAAATCATTTAATCTAGAAAATCACTTAAAGCAATCCTATCCTATGATGTTTACCATTTCATTATTTACAATATAGAGCATTGAAAAAACATT
>NW_012149729.1:14227314-14228930 GCF_000956105.1 Propithecus coquereli | reverse complement strand
AATATATTTAAAATGCAAAGTGTCAACAAAATAATCCTCCCAGATTGACTGGCACAAATAGAACATTAGTAAGCCATAAGGGATAAACTGACAGCTGCTAAGCTTATGATTTAGTTCTAACTTTACCCGCCTTACTGGCACTACTACCACGAGAGGCTGGTTGGTGAGAGTTTATGGGGGTCAAGTATGCCGCTCTTATCAGCTTTTCACAATGGTGCACTGTGTTTCTGTTTGAGGTATAATTTGTGAATAGTTGCACAGCTCAATAGTATCTTTCAGTTCTGTCTGCTTAACAGCCCATGACAAGAAGAGCAAGAGAACGGTGAAGGAAGAAAACAGATTTTCTAATGAGGATTGGGAATTACAATATTATCTTGTTTCTGCTAAAGATGATTTGCTTGCTTTGTGATATTCCAATATCAACGTTAAATGATTTAATGTTCATCAGCATTATAATACTCATAAGGACCACAGATATTTTAAATTAGGGGGAGAGATGTGAATGGTTGTATTGCAGAAATTAAAAGATGAAAAACAAAAAGAAAGACAATTCTTTCAAGCAGCAATAAGACCTGGAAATAATGTCACTGCAGCAACTTACAAAATAGCTTATATACTCAGGAAAAAGGGAAGCCACTCAGTGATGGAGAAATTGTGAAAGAGTGCATTGTCAGAATTGTAGGATCCATAGACCCCAATAATATTTCAGAGTGCAAACAACTGCCTCTTTCAAGGAGAGCTACAACTGATCAGGAACATGAATTACCCTTCAACTGAACAGAACTTCTTGCAATAGTTCAAAAGGAAAATATATATTATTCAATCACTTCAGATGAATCAAATGATACTAATGACTCAGCACAGGTTTTATACTTCATTTCAGTCATAACAGAAGATTCTCTATGCTATGAAGAGTTACTCATTTTGGGTACTCCTGCAAACAGAACACGGGGAATAGATATCTTAAATAACTTTCAAGATAAATGTTGTAAAGTTGAATTGAATTTGGTAAGTTTAGTGAGTTGATGTACAAATGGTGCACCTTCTATGACAGGAAAACATGAGGGGTTTATTGCACAGATAAAAAAAAAAGTATTAAGAGATCCAGGTGCTCTCAATTCTTTTCATTGTATCTTGCATCAGCAAAATCTCTGTGCTAAAGCTACTGTTTTAAGTGAACTTTGAACAAGTTGTAAGTATTGTTAACTATATTTGTGCAAACACAACACTGCATCATCAGTTTTGTAACATGCTAAAGTTGAATGATGAGGTATTCAGTGTAGATTTGCCCTATCATTCTAAAGTGTGTTAGCTATTGCAGGGACAGGTGTTAGCCAAAATTTTATCTCTGCAAGAACAGATAGTTAAATTTTATGAAGAACAGAATCAGCAATGTGAATTACTGAAAGAAGATTTCTACAGAAATACAGCATTTCTGTGTGATATCATGTCAAACCAAAAAGACTTACATATTTCCTTGCAGGGTAAAATTAAGTCTATATAGGATATGTGGCCAAAAAATCCAAGCATTTTGAAAAAAAGCTATCTTTTTTCAAAACACCTCTTCTTCAAAAAGAAATTTCGGATGAACATTTTCCCCAGTTAGCAAAAGTGAG
>NW_012149729.1:14209762-14225504 GCF_000956105.1 Propithecus coquereli | reverse complement strand
AATCCACTCATGTATTGATGGACACTTGGGTTGTTTCCACATCTTTGCAATAGTGAACTGTACTGCTATAAACATTCTAGTGCAGGTGTTCTTTTTATAGAATGTCTTTTTTTTCTTTGGGTAGATGCTCAGTAATGGGATTTCTGGATCAAATGGCATATCTACTTGTATTTCTTTAAGGTATCTCCATATTGCTTTCCACAGAGGTTGCACTAGTTTGCAGTCCCACCAGCAGTGTATGAGTGTTCCTATCTTTCCGCATCCATGCTAACATTTATTGTTTTGGGACTTTTTGATAAAAGCCATTCTCACTGGAGTTAAGTGATATCTCATTATGGTTTTGATTTGCATTTCCCTGATGATTAGAGACATTAAGAATCTGAGACTTCACTGAATTTGTTTATCAATTCCAGTAGTCTCATGGCAGAATCTTTGGGGTTTTCTAGATATAAGATCATAACATCAGCAAACAGCGATAGTTTGACCTCTTCTGCCCCCATTTGGATGGTCTTGATTTCCTTCTCTTGTCTAGTTGTTCTGGCTAGAACTTCTAGCACTATGTTGAACAGAAGCGGTGATAGAGGGCAACCTTGTCTGGTTCCAGTTCTAAGTGGGAATGCTTTCAATTTTTCCCTGTTCAGTATGATGTTGGCTGTGAGTTTGTCATATATGGCTTTTATCATTTTAAGGTAAGTCTGTCCCATCTATGCCTATTTTGTTAAGCATTCTTGTCATAAAAGGGTGCTGAATTTTGTCCAATGCTTTTTCTGTGTCTATTGAGAGGATCACATGGTCTTCATTTTTGCTTCTATTTATGTGATGAATTATATTTATACAGTTGCATATTTTAAACCATCCTTGCATCTCTGGAATGAAGCCCACTTGGTCATGATGGATGATTTTTTTATAAGCACATAAATTCGATTTGCTAGGATTTTGCTGAGAATTTTTGTGTCTATATCCATAAGGGATATTGGTCTGTACCTTTCTTATTTTTTGTTGCATCTTTTCCTAGTTTTGGTATCAGGGTGACATTGGCTTCATAAAATGTGTTTGGGAGGATTGTAGAATAATTTCTGTAGCAGAGGTACCAATTCTTGTTTGTAGGTCTGTTAAAATTCAGGTGTGAAACCATCTGGCCTGGGACTTTTCTTTTTAGGAAGGTTTTTTATTGCTGCTTCAATTTTGGTACTTGATATTGGTCTGTTCAGGAATTCTATTTCTTCCTGGTTGAGCCTAGGGAGGCTGTGTGTTTCTCAGAATTTGTCCAGTTCCTCCACATTTTCAAGTTTATCGGAACAGAGATTTTTATAGTATTCATAGATGATACTTTGTATTTCTGTGGTATCAGTTGTTATTTCTCTTTTTTCATTTCTGATGGAGCTTATTAGAGTCCTTTCTTTTCTGCTTCTCATTAATCTAGCAAGAGGTGTGTCAGTTTTGTTTATTTTTTCAAAGAACCAACTTTTTGTTTTATTAATCTTCCATAGTTTTCTTTGTTATTGATTTCATTTAGTTCTGCTCTGATCTTTGTTATTTCTTTTCTTCTGCTGGGTTTGCGGTTGATTTGCTTATCCTTTTCCAATTCTTTGAGACAATTCATTAGATTGTTGATATGTGATCTTTCTGTCTTTTGGATATAGGCATTTATGGATATAAACTTTCCTCTCAGGAGGGCTGTAGCTATGTCCCACAGATTTTGGTAACTTGTGCCTTCTTTATCATTTAGTTCAAAGAATCTTTTGATTTCCATCTTAATTTCCTCCTTAACACAATAATCGTTCAGCAGAAGGTTGTTTAGTTTCCATGATTTTGTGTAGAGATGAGAGTTTCTGTTGATTTGTAATTTTATTCCACTGTGGTCTGAGAAGATGCATGGTATAATTTCTATTTTTTTTTTAATTTGTTGAGACATGCTTTGTGGCCTAGGATATGGTCAATCTTAGAGAATATCCCATGAGCTAATGAGAAAAATATATATTCAGTGGTTTGGGGGTAGAACGTTCTATAAATGTCAGTAAGGCCCATTTGTTCTGGCATTCTCTTTCTTTATTTTCTGTTTGGAGGATCTGTCCTGTTCTGTCACAGGGGTGTTGAAATCCCTGGCTATTACGGTGTCGCTATTTATCATTTTCTTTAGATCAACTTGGGCCCCATTCTCAGTCTTCTCAAACAGAATAATGCCCAGCCTAGAATCTTGTACCCTGCAAAACTAAGTTTCTTATATGAAGGAGAAATAAAGACCTTCTCAGATAAGCAAAGACTGAGGGAATTCATCAAGGACCTGCCCTCCAGAAAGTACTCAGAACAGTGTTACACATGGAGCAGCACAATAAACACTTCCCAGTGTAAATATCACCCAAAAACTAAAGATCAAAGGCCAGATACCACAATGGCTCAAGAGAGAAAACAAAGCAACAGAGTTCAACTCAACAGGATGAACAGAAATCTGCCCCACTTATCAATTTTTTCAATAAATGTGAATGGCTGGAACTGCCCACTAAAGTGACATAGGCTGGCTGAATGCATAAATATATACACAAGCCAAGAATCTGCCATCTTCAGGAAGTACATCTAACCCACAAGGATGCATTCAGACTTAAGGTGAAGGGATGATAAACAATATTTCATGCAAATGGAAGCAAAAGAAAGCTGGCATAGCAGTTCTGATTTCAGATAACTTAGTCTTCAAATCAACAAAAGTAATGAAAGACAAAGATGGTCACTATAAAATGGTGAAGGGTACAACTGAACAAGAAGACATAACAATCCTAAATATTTATGCACCTAACTCAGATGCACCCAGATTCATAAAGCAAATCCTACTTGACCTAATAAACATTTAAAATCCCAACATTTATTTAGTTAAATAATATGGAAGGAATCAAAATCAATACATATTTCATTCAGTTAAATGTGACATTGATTTTTTTTTCCTAAATCCACTCTTTCTAAACATAATACTGTACAAATGGGCTTTACTTATATTTAAATTCACTACATTTTAATCATTCTTACAATTTTATCTTTAATGGGAAGGTAAGTTTTGTCTTGTGACTTAACACAATGTCTCAAGTCACATATAACTTCATAATTCAACATGCATATATTTGCTTATATATACATAGTAAAAGTAACTTTTCAAATAGAAATAGTAAAGAGCATCTAACTTTACATTTATAAATATGTACTAATAATTTAGATAACTAAATTCTCCGTTCTTATGCAAATTATAATCTGCTAATGGTTTAAATATGTCCCTAATTTCATGTTGGAATCCTGATCTAAATTCCCATGTTGATAGTATTTGGAGGTGGGACATTTGGGAGGTAATTAGGGATTAGATGAAGTCACCAGAGTTGAACCCCCATGATGAGACATGCTTTATAAGAAGAAGAAGAGCGATCTGAGCCAGCATGGTCTTGTCCTCTCACTATGTGATTCCCTCTGCCGTGTGTGATGCAGTAAGAAGGACTTTATCAGAGATGGCCCCTCAACCTTGGACTTCCCAGCCTCCAGAACTGTAAAATATAAATTTCTTTTCTTTATAAATTACTCAGTCTGTGGCAATCTGTTCTAACAACTGAAAACAGACAAAGACATAATCTCTTTGATCTGAGAACAAATTTCAGTCTTCTAAACAGGACTTACTTCTCTAAATAAGATGCTGCTCGGTGTTAAGTAAAATGTATGAGTATTACAGTAGACTGAAGATCTTATTGCTGCAGGCAGAAACAGAATTATAATGACTATCTGATGTTTCATGGTACCTGAAGACATTTTGAGAGTTCTCCCAGTGAGATTGAAATACAATATAACCATTGTAAGCTTGAAACAGAACAAGAGCTGTTAGACTCAATCCTTTGAATGCAATTTTATCACTTATATACATATAAATATGTATGTATATATACATACAAAAAGAACATTTCAAAAAAGGTTATAGATGATTGAAAGGACATAGAAAAATTATATTTTCTTAGCTAAATGTTAAAGAAAGTGAAATAGTTGCTGTTTCCATCATCTTACACTCAATTATGTTAGGCTAAGGGTTACCTATAAATGCCGAGTTTGCTATGTTTTTCTCGTATCAAACAATTCAGTTCAATCTCCTCTTACTGAATTCTTACTGCACACCAGGCATTGTGCTAATTACCAGGAATACAAAGATGCAGACATCCTGTTTTCTGCCAAACCTTGACAGGGTAACTTATAAGGGGCCTAACGTATGTTCATTTTAAAAACAGAAACTTCATAAAAATCTCAGTGTTAGAAGAATTTTCTCAGCAGCAGCCACAATATCTAAACTGCTAAGTATACACTCTAAGTAAATATTCTGTAGACACATCAGCTCAGAAACAGCTGGCAGCTTCTGGCCTTCTGTCTGTTCATTTCAAAATGAATTGAAAACCCATAATCAGAACTAGTCAGGATATTATTGACAGGGTAAGTATTTGTGTACTTCCACGAGAAAAAACTTTCTTCTGCCATGCTTGCCCATCTAGGGCCTTTCTAGTGGTGTTAGGATGCTATATTAAATGCTAGAAAACTACTTAGTTCATCCTGACTCAATTCTACTGAATTTGGCATTTCTTAAATTTAATAGGCAGGAAATCTGAAAAAGACAACTACTTGAAATATATTTATTAAAAATGCATGACTGCCAATATATTTAAGAGAACTTGAGGAAAAGGAAAAAGGTATTAAGAAAAAAAGACTTCCAACAATGCTGTTGTTGGCTTTTCATGTTTATTAATTTTATACTACTAATCTTTAAAGATCCATGAAGGAAATAAACTTGTGCTTGTTTATTATTCTTGTTTCTAGCTTTTAGACATGCTAGCACCTCTTTGCAACAGTGGTGCTTCAAGGAGAGACTGGAGCAGCCTCTGCTCACAGGGACTGTCCTTAGTGCAGGGCAAAAGCTCTGGACTAGGAGTCCTAGGATCTCATTTGATCATGGACTCTTGTGCAGAGATGTCACCTAACTGCAATGACTGTCAGCAAAATCGTAAAACAAGTAATCTATAAATACTTATTATTTTTTCCATTTGTGGATTAATTAATGTATTAACAAATCTTTTGTTTGCTGAAAGGATTAAAGTAGTTCAAAATACAGGTAACGATGCCTCCCCTCCCCTGACTTTCTATATCAGTTTAGAGGCAGCAACTTCTGATTGGGTGTCTGCATAGCCCTTTATGTACTTTATAAGAAAATGTCATTTTCTAGATAGACAGATAGATAGATAGATAGATAGACAGACAGACAGGGAGGGAGGGAGGGAGGGAGGGGGATAATAGAGAGCATGCTGTAATCAAAATCCCACAAACCCTACTTTCCAGGGTAAGGGAGAAAGAAGATCACCTGCTTTTTTAAAGTAGTAGCTATTTAATACTTTCTTTGCTGTGGGTTGATAGGAGCTGGAGAGTGAAGCAGGAGCCTCCCAGAAGCAGTGTTTTCTCACTTGGAATCTGAATTGAATGCTCATTAAAGAGCACCAAGCACCAGTTTGCAGTAGTCATTCTGAATTTAACAGTGACAATTTGGAGGCTGCAAATCCTGAGGTCTGACTCTGAACATGTGTTTGTTTATTGGTGCAGAGATAGCACTACACCATTTAGTTATAAAGCACAACGGAGCAAATCTAGATTAATATGAGAATCCATATTTTGTCCTTCCTGTGCTGTATGTCACACTTCTCAGTGAGACCCTAACAAGAGCAGGAATTAAGATTAGGTCAGAAGAACATCTGCTTTTCTTATTTTGATTACGTGGGCAGGCAAAGGAATTTGCTTTTATAACACCCAAAATAACTTGGAATGCGGCAAAAATAAATGCACCTTCTGTCTCATGGAATGTTATTACAGTACGATGCTTTGTGAATGCTTGGTGGCATTTTCAAGCATTTTTTGTTCCCCTTATTTCTTTCTCGGCTCCATAATGCAATCCTCATGGTTTGAGCACTAGACTTCAAATGAGACATCTATTCAGAGTGTGTTCAGACAAAACGAGTGGTTTCCTTAGTAATGGGAACTATGTAAAAGCCTTCAGCTCAGCCCCTCCAGCCAGCCAGGCTTCTCCCGAGCTTGCGGTTCACACGTAGACTCTCAGTGAGCCTTATACAGCTGGGGAGCACCCCCAAAGTCTAAACTGGCCAAAGCACTGAATATTCATTGCATTTCTAATAAAATGTACCCTTTATAAAAGGTTAAGGATGTAAGAAGTACTCTTAACAGCGAGGGTTAATTTGCTCTTTTTCTGCATGTCTATGGAATGGAAGGAAAGATAAGTGATTTCACGAAAGAGACACGTGTTATTCTTTTGTTTGATTATATTTTACAATATTTCCTTACCTTAAAAACCTATGCTTGTTGTATTCTTGTTCTGTCTATGCTTGAAGATTATTTCTGATTTTCCAGTTTTCTGCATAGCAATAGTCTTCAAAAAAGCTTTGAAAGTCTGTTGTTAAAATGGGGTGCAAATTTTGCCTTTTTATAGTCTCAAGTATATATACATATATAATAAAATAGCCTTATGTATAAGTTTTATGTTGAAGTTTTATGTGTATCTATTTATCCATTTGCTTATTTAGTTTTAGGACAACATGATGCTTAGGAGAAGAGCTGGTTTCTCTAATTGAGTTATGCAATTGCCATTCATCTTAAATATTGAGTCTCAAGTATATATACATATATAATAAAATAGCCTTATGTAGAAGTTTTATGTTGAAGTTTTATGTGTATCTATTTATCCATTTGCTTATTTATTTTTAGGACAACATGATGCTTAGGAGAAGAGCTGGTTTCTCTAATTGATTTATGCAATTGCCATTCATCTTAAATATTGACTCTCAAAAGCAAATACAGACAACTATCCAAAATAAAAACCAACGTTAAAATTATATAAAAAAATCTGAGTTGATATAATGCTTGCCTTTCAGAATAATGGTTTATAAATATCTTAACACTATGTCAATCATCCAGTTAGGAGGATAAGAATATAGTCAAAGATTCTGAGTTGAGAAAAGTGTGAGGTACAGCTAAACTATGTTAGCAGTCTACCAGGAACATGTCGTGTCAATCTGGTTATAAACAAGCACATATAGGAAGCAAAAGTTGGGCTGTAAAACATGCAAAGGAGAAGAGAATAAGGGCCTTCAATGGTAAGCAGAGAGAAGAAAGTACAGTTTTAAGATTGCTGGCTTTGCAGTCTGACTTGTATTCCAGCTCTAGCTCCTCACTCACTTGATGACTATACAAGTTAACCAACCTCAGCTTCCTCTGAAAACAGGAAAGGCCCTCACTCCCTCACAGTTCAGTACTGTATTGTAAGAATGAAACCACACGTATGCAGCGCTTACCAAGCTTCAGAGTCTTGCATATAGTTAAATGCAACAAATGCCATTTATTATTATTCTAGGTACCTTTATTTCAGCATACATAATTTCTGCATTTGCATAGCGAAACATATTTCAAATTATGATCTATTCCATTGTGTTTTGTGGATAGCTCAAGGAAAGTCATTTGTATTTTCCTGAATAGTAATAATAAATATAACAACAAAAATACAATAATACTAAATTTGCTATCAAACAGAATACTGCTTCCCCATCTTAATGGCTGTGTGCTCTTTTTTCCAGAAATTGTGATGGATTTTCCCTCATGGCTCATACTCACCACATCAATTCTCTACGTAATTAACAGCAAATATCTCTGACCCAGTTGGCCATGGATTATGGCTAACTGTCTCACACAAGTATCAAAGCATAGCCCTACTCTCATTTATATGAGTCTATATATCCACAATTATAAAGATATAATGCTACTACTTTTAAAGAATTTGCCTTTTTAGTTTCTTACCCATGAAACCTGTACTTAAAATTTATTCATCCATTTATTCAACAAAACATTCTGATCCATTACTCTGTATTATGAACCCAGAGGCAAAGCACCAAACCCAGCCTCTCATGTCAGGAAACAGATTTCTTAGAAAAGGAAATAATTGAGCTGAAGATTAAAGAGTGAACAATGAGAGGCAGCCTTGCTAAAGGCAAATGTGTGCCTCGCTGTGCTGTTGGAAGGAGAAGATGGACTAGAAGGGATGAGTCTGGAAGCAGGAAGTAGGAGTAATTGCAGCAAACAAGGTAAGAGGCCTAGCAGATAGAGAACATGATTCAAGAAAATTTGGGAATAAACATCAGCAGGATTTAGGCCAGGCACAGTGGCTCATGCCTGTAATCCTAGCACTCTGGGAGGACAAGGTGGGAGGGCCGCTTGAGGTCACGAGTTTGAGACCAGCCTGAGCAAGAGCAAAACCCTAACGTCTCTACTAAAAATAGAAAAAAAAAAAAGCTGGGCAAGGTGGTGCGCACCTGTAGTCTCAGCTACTCAGGTGGTTGAGGCTGGAGGCCAGGCGTTGGAGGCTACAGTAACTAGAGTGCACCACTGCACTCTAGCCAGGGCAATAGAACGAGATGCTGTCTCAAGAAAATAAATAAAGAAAGAAAGAAAAATGAATAAAGAAAACCAGCAGGATTTAGTGACTGGTTAAATGCAGGATATGAGGCACAAGGAGGGCCAAAGATCCTGGACTTCTCTGGGTAACTAGGCGGTGATACCTACAACAGAAATAAAAATAAAGGAAGAAAACCTACTTTAGGGGAGAGCTTAAGAGATCAGTTTGAGACATGCAGAGTACAAGGTGTCTGAGGGTCTTGCAAGTAGAGATATTTATCAGTTTGAGGAATATATAGACAGATATGGGGGAAGAATTTTATTTGCAAAAGTACTGATATAGGTTTGAAAGTAGTAAGTGTGTAAGTAGAAGAGATAAAAATCATCTAAGAGAGCATATGAAGAGCAGTAGGCAAAACTGCTTAAAATAAGTATTTAAGAGGTAGACAAGCCAACGATGACAGCAGAATGTGCCGACAAGTATGAGTGTGACTCGGAGGCTTTAGTATGCAAGAACCAAATTTGGAGGGCACTGGTTCCCCAAAGCGGAATTTCAGTAGCAGGGTTGGATTAGAAGCCACATAAAGGTAAGCTGAAAAAGTAAGTAGAAAGTGATGGTGTGGTTGTAGCAAATGGTGACAGCTCTTTTGAGAAACTTATATGAGCAGGACACAGATGGAAACATAGACCAGGGTTAAAATTAAAGGGATGATTGTTATCATTTCAGTGACAATTAAGCATATCTATGAATTTAGTGGAAACATGTCAGTTGTAGGGTAGAATGGAGAGAAAGGCTACTAGAGACAAGGCTACTAAAGACAAATTCCTGAGAACACAAAAGTTGATGAATTTGAAGAACTAAAGGGAATGAGATAGAGATTAGCAATGAGAAAAGTCTCATCCTTTGAGTCTAAAAAAGAGAGATAATGACAAGTTTGGATAAAGATATATTAGGTCAGGAAGTTGTGAAATTAAGGGAGTTTGTACCTAAAGGCCAAGTCCAATAAAGTTAAAAGCAATGACATTTTCATAAGAATAGTCAGTGACTGAGAAGGGATGTTAAAGAGAGTGCTAAAGTTCGGAAATGTCCTTGAAGATCATGAATGAAGTAATGACTTAGGACAAATATAAGGCTGGGAGGGTGCTTCTGAGGACTCGGCTGAAACCTGGCACTACATTTATAGTGCACACAAGGTGCACCACCGTGTGATTTCTTCCAGGAACACTCTGCCTCATGGCGAAAGGAGCAGAGACCCAAGATCACAATATTGTCCAGGGGTTCTGACTGGACAGGTATGGTAGGTGATGAGAACAAGAGAATCAAGGTGACTGATAACTAGTTTAGATGATCAACTTTAGTAGATAGGAAAGGGAGAGATATGAGGACAACCAGGAGAGAACTGGCCTCAGAAGATTTGAAGGATCTATGATGTCAAAAAGCAGATGTAGGGGGAGCACAGTTGTGAAATAGCCAGATGGATAGAGGGTTATGGTCAAAAGCAGAAAACTGAAGTTCAAACTGCTAAGGTAGAACAATTGCAGTCACCAACAAGATCAAGGGAGTATCCCTGGAAATAGGTCTTTGAAATGAAGTGAAAGTGAAAGTTATTTTCATTTAAGGAGTTCTAGTAATTTGGGACTGGTTTTATACTTAAAATTTGATACCTACCAAGATTTTAGCAGCAATTTAGGTGGGAAAGAATATTGTTCAACAGATATGAAGTCTAGAAGCTACTGAGAAGTAGGTAGGTAATAGCACAATGGGAAGGTAAAGAGTGGAATGTGCCACATGGAAGAGTAAAATAATTAATGGATTAAAATTGGTATTTGGAAGCTAGAGGAAGTGCAGGAACATGATTCCCCATAAACATGCATGTGCCCAACACATGCAGCCCTAAGAGGTAAGAAAATGAGTGGTCTGCAAGCAGAGAGAATAAAAATTATCAGGTACTTAAAGCAGATTGGATGTCAGTTAAGGAAGGAAAACGAAGAACGGGTATGGGGAATAGTTAAAAGTATGGCAAATCTGTTTTCAACTGAATAATAGGAAAAAAAAAAAAAAAAGAATTGGGAGGATTTGTGTAGTCCTAGTAGAATATATTAGGATTGTAAGATAGAGTTGAAGATAATTTTAAGATTTAAAGCTAAAAACTCAGCAGTGGTGTTGATGTGGGCAGTAGCTACAGGAATCTCCCATCCACTCTGCTGTCCCTAATAGCTGCAGTAGGTGGCTTTCATTCTGGAAAACACCTTCCCTACACTAAAAGGAACAACTCTATGAACCATCGCTAACAAATTAGAGAATTTTAGCTCTGGGCCTTCTGTATTCTCCATCAATGAAGAAAGAGAATCCGATGAGAATGATAACAGCCACCTTGGTTATCCCTCCTAGTAGAAGTCAAGTAAAAGTAACATAAAATATTCATGAAAATTCAAATGACCCTTTAACTTCTAGATGGTGCAATGTAACTCGATTCCTAAGCATTAATATTTTACTTAAAAAGTTTATTTTTTCTTTCTCAGAGATCACTGCCCTGATCTCTTACATAAATGTAAACTCATGATTTTCATAAGCCCACCTTTACTAAAGAACCCACGTAAAAGCAAAGAAAATACCGACAAACTGTGCGTAAGAATACTGTACCAAGGGAAGATGAGATGTCATTTCATTGCTATCTCGGTTCTTAAGTTTTGCCTAAAACTTATATAAACTTACATGCCATCTTGGTTCTTGCGGTTTAATTTTTCCCTAGAAGTTACATGAATCTTAGTAGAGTTATATGAACCCAAGTGCATTTAGTAAGTACTAATCAAAGATGATTAAAAAAATAGGACATGATCAGCAAAGAAAAACCCGGGTCAATAGATATCTTCTATTCTCCCACAACTAATAGCTCTGTTATGAATAATCTCATGCATAACTTAAGTCACCATTCTGACAACATCTATCCCCTTGATGGGACTGTTTTCATTTAGGTTTTAAGTAAATGATTCTCTGATTTTACTCAAATATTTGGAACAAAATGAGCACACAAAAGCAAGTAGTAAATTACTCCTTCAGTCATTCAACAATCTTTTAACATGTAAAATGAACTGTTGGAAATACAAAGCAAACAGGACACATTTTCTGCCTTCAAGTTGCTTACTATCGAGGCACGAATAAACCATAAAGTGAAATATATGTTGGAACAAGATAAATAATAAAAAGTAAATTTAAAATGTGATAAATAAGGAAAATACTCATTTTCATTGAGATAGAGGAGCCTTCTTAAAGGATGAAGTTTTTGAGCAGAAGCTTTATATAACTGGTATGCTTGTAGAATAAATAAACACTTAAGAATGCAAAATGCAGGATATGTTTAGGAAATGATGAGGTATTGGAAGTGGCAGAGGGATGGGATGTGTTGGGAGAGAGGAAAAGAAAGACTGCACAGTGACATGGGGAATATCTCAGACTTAGTGTACACAGTGGTTACGGACGTCAGCTTTGGCATTAGATACAGATTGGTTTGATTGCTGACTCTACCAATGAGTAACTGTGTGATTTTCTGCATACTCAGCCAAACTTTCTCAGTTTTCTGATCTGTAAAATGAGGCTAATAGTTATCTAGTACTCTAATAAGGAGGACTGAATGACACAATTCATGAAAAACTCTTTACAGACTACTTGGCACAAGACAAGTACTCAAAAAATGTCTACTATTATTGCTGTTACTGTTATTATTTTTATTTTAATTATTAAATTGTAGATGGAATTGAATACAAAGTTAGGAAGGTTAGATGTTTTATTTAACAAGAAAGCTCCAATTTATGGAAATAAAATGCTACCCAGAAGAAATTTATACCTTATTTTTAAAATAACTATTATTTTTATTATAAACACAGTATGTATTGATTATAGAAAATTTGAGAAGTATTTAAAAAAAGAGAAAAAGGAAAACCACCCATTATCCTCCATCAAAGAAAAAACTACTGGTAATAGTTTGGTATATTTAGGTTTTCAGTATATTTCTTTCCAGTCACCCCTATGTAACTTACAAACTGTGTACCTACCTATCTGGCTATTTACCTATCTACCCACTGTACTTTTTAAACATTTTAATTTACAAATCTGGATCAAACCATACACACAATTTCTATCCTGTACATGAGAGTTAACAGCACCCAAGTTTTTTTCGCATCACTAGAGAAGTGGTAAAAGTCAATCATCTGAGAGAAAAGAATGGACAGAGGCACAGAGAAAAGCCAAGATGAGGAACCTTTTGGACCTACAGAGAAAGACAAAGAGAAACAAGGGGAAGAAGAAAGGAATCTGAGGAAGAGATGGACAGAGAAACGAATCTATCTCTTTGATTTCCAACATCTTGTTCTTGGTTATGAATTTCCTGGAATGGTGAAATTACTTTTGTTCTTCAAATGAGTCACATCCTTCAATAAAAATAAGACCTATAGTTAAATAATGATCTCATTTTCTCCTTCCATTCTACTTTCCAAACACTTTTGAAAAAGAAAATGAGAACTCTGACCCAACTTGCTGTAGTTCAACATTCTAAAAAACAACTAATGCTACTTACCTTACATCATGTTTCTAAGTTAACTGAGAGCTAATCTGCAATACAAATTTATACCACAAAGGACAAAGTCGCTGAAGACCTTCCTAACACAACGTCAGCCCCTCACCATCAAGTGCCTCATTCATATGTATTTAACTTTCTGAGCATATAAACTCATCTTTCCCACTAGGAACCGCATTTCTTCAGAGCTTTATTTCTCAAATCGTGACAGCAATAAAAATTCTGTCATCAACACTGAACAACCCTAACTATATAAAAGCATCCACTGTCTAGTGCATAAAATTCATTGCTTTTTAAAAATAGTATTTTATTTTTGGCATCCCTAGTTGCTGACTACATTGAATTGGTTGGCTCAGCCATCCGTCAAGCATTCGTTTATGCTACAAATGAATATTGAGTGCCTTGTGCAGTGGAAAGAGCCTGACTCAGTAAAGAGACAGAACTGAGTTCAAATTTTAGCCCCACTATTTAATAGTTTGGGGACATTGGGCAAGTGACCTAACTTCTTTCAGCCAACATTTCTACACTGTCAAACGGAGATAAAAATATCTAACTTATAAAGATGTTGTAAAGATTAAACAACTTTTAAAACACACACAGACATATGTTAGTGCTGAACAAATGTTATTTTCTCCATTTTGTGTGCATTATGGAGCTTCAAGACGTAATAAGATATACTCCCTCCTCTAGGAGAATCTTACAAGCTAAAAGGGGAAATGGGTAAAATTATAGAAACACTTAGAATAGCAAAAAAAAAATGTTGTAAGAATTAAGAAGGATAAGGAGTGCTAGAGTGGGTCAAATGAATGATCGCATCTTGTAAGAGGGTCAGAGAAGATTCCATAGGGAAGGAACATTTGAACTCAAATAATTTATATAACCATAGGTAGACAGGCAAAAGTCAAGGGCTTGGAGTAGAAAGCAGAAAGGGCATTTCAAACAAAGGGGAAAGCTGGAACAAAAGGAAGAACAAGAAGAGGAAGAGGAGGAGGAGGAGGAGGATCACCATGATAACAATGACCACTATGATAATAATGGCAATGATGATGATGCCAAACACGTGTTCAAGCTTACTGTGTTTCAGGCACTTTTCTAAGCTCTTGGGTATGTATTAACTACTTTAATCCTCATAACAATTCTAGGAGAAAAACGAGATGCACAGATGATACTCAAATTGAGATGTACAGATGATACTTAAAATGATTCTCAGGGGTCACTAGAAGTGGCAGATAAGGGTTTAAACCCAGACAGTCTGTCTCTAGAACCTGTACTGTACCCACTCCCCAGACTACTTCTATAACAAAAACACACAGGCAAATAAAGCCCAGGATTTGATGAAATAGCAATGAACCAATCACAAGTTAATAACTTAAACCAATGAATACATAGAAAGTTAATAAAAGAGTGAATATAATGAGTAAGAAAATACCACATCCCAATATTTTCTTATTTGATGATGAAGAGAGAACTCTTTCAACATAATTTAAGGGTTGTGATTATTCATTTATGTTTTAAAATCCTTTCAATATATTTTCTCTAAAACCGAACACTCATTTGGGAAACCCTGCAGACATTCACTACAGTGTAGCTAACACACACATCCATTTAATACGGTGGATTTGCAATGTGAAATTTCTCTGAAGTTTTAGTGGGTTCTAAAGGAACAAACTTAAGAAAGAAACACAAAAGAAGGGAGAGAAAGAGGGAGGGAGAAGAAGGAGAAAGAAAAAAAGAGAAGGAAAAGAAAAAATAGCAGAGATCTGTCAATTATCTAGTAGATGACAGGGTGATGTGGTGGAAAAACCTTGGAAGACCGCAGGGGTTCTATTCCTGACCATCTTACACCAGCTGCGTGCACCTAAACAAGTCTCTTGATCTTCTAGAACATTAGAGTTCTAAGATCCCATGGTTCTCCTTTGACCACTTGCAATTGTACTCATTTAAAAGCCCTAAAATCCTTACCCCATCACAACTGCATGTTTTCATATGATATTTCATTATATAGATGTGATACCTAAATATTAATCATGTTTTCATGTATCTTTGGGATAGTCATTCTTCATATTTCTAGTAAATGACTAAACTCCCTGAGAAGTGAAAAAAAAATACCTGAAACACATGCTGATTGTACTAAGCTGCTGATGCTCTGTAGCAAGATGGAAACTCCAGCCAAAGGAAAGAATCCTCATCCTTTTCATCCAAAGCCAGAGTTATTTTCTGTCCCACACTGAAATCTCATTTCTTATGTTCCGTGATATTAAATTTGTAACAATGAATATAAAATCTTTTGAATTTATCATGTACCTACATTAAAAGGACAATTATAGGAAGAGCAATCTCATCATCTCTCACCTTCAAAAAAAAAGTAATCATTGATAAAACTTCCTATGAAATAATCTAAGATAGCATATAATTATCTTTATGAATTTTAACTAAATTAAAACTTAAAATATTTTTCTTTGATTTCTGAATGAGACTGAGACTTAAAGTATTAGATATGATTGTTAGTTTTATTTAAAAACTAAGAAAGTATTAAGAGTTTAGTCATGTATCTGACTATCACAACTTACTTTCATTAGGCTAGTGCGTTTCAATTGGTTTGATTACTAGATTTGTCAATTATATAGTTGATATCAGTCAACCAGAATGAATCACTTAAGAACTCATGGTATAAAACTAAAACTCATTTTTAAAATTGTGTGTTTTAAGTTTCA
>NW_012149729.1:14205540-14208391 GCF_000956105.1 Propithecus coquereli | reverse complement strand
AAAATCCCCAACATTCCCCTGAAAAGAGAGAGAGACAGAGAGAGAGAAGGGAAACGATACCTAGGAAAATATGCAAGCCTGTTTCATTTATTTGTATCCTAAGCAGCAGTGTCATAGAACAGACAGGTTGTTTCAGCCAACCAGACTGGAGCAGCTGCGAGTGCTACATCTTGGCAGTCTGAAGCGATTGGCTCCTCTCTGGGGAGTGGAGGGTGTTCAGTTATTAATGACCGCTGAGCAGGCAGCACCATGTCAGTGTGACAACTGATCGGGTGAACGATGCACCACTAACCACCATGGAAACAAGGAGAAATAAAGCCAGCTCGCAGGATCTCTCTTCACGGGATTGAGAGCCTCAGCCTGCCGACCGAGAGAAAGAGTTCCAGGAAAAAGAAGGAATCCTAGCTGCAGCTTCCTGCCTTCCTTTATGTTTTAAAATACAGAGATAAGATTGCTTGCATGTGTGCATATCTATAGTACATATTTGTGGATATTACACACACACACACACACACACACACACGCACGCACGCACCTATTTACACCCCGGCAAGAACACAACCATGTGATTATCTCAACCAAGGAACTGAGGAATCCAGCACGCAGTGACACGGGAGGTGGTCTAGCACTGAAACTGCTTTTCAAGGTAAGTTTAAAATACACATATCTTTTAAAATGTGCTCTATTTCTTGTTTTGTCGATGCTCATGTTTTTATACCTAAATTTTCCTTTGATATTTTGTTCTTGTCTGAATTTTAAGAGCATTTTTCTTTACATTTTACTTTTGAGAAGAAATCCACATGCAAAACCTCGCTGGCTCTGTGTGTGCCTAGCTGTGTTTGTGGGATTCTCCAGCATGCATTTTACTAGCTTGAATGCCCATCAGAGGATGTGAGTGGGAGAGAAAAAGCAGTGTTGGGGGGAGGAGAAAGAGGAGGGAGAGAGAAGAGAAGGGAACACTGGGGTAGAAAAGAGAAGGAGGGTGGGTAGGGAGGGAGAGGGGGAGAGAGAAGGAGACAGAAAGATAAGAGAGAGAAGAGGAGAGAGAGACATGGGTTGAGGGGGCAATTTTCCCTTTTCTTCACTTAATTTGTAATGAAACGATGATCACATATTATTCTGTGTTTTGAAACCAACCCCCCAAATGGGGCATTTTTGTTTCCTCTCACCCAGTGGATGGAAATTAAGGCAAATGCTGTTTTATATCAAGAGCTAAAACCACTAGGCAGAGTAGCGGAATGAGCATATCACAAAGTTATTGAATTTCTGCCAGGCTATATCTTACGGATTGGGGTAAATGACTTCCCTTTAATAACATCCCCTCGCTGGTCTGGAGGGACAGTGCGAATGTCTGATTGCTAATGCAGCTGGAACTGCCACACACTAGGTACAAGGATCCCATGAACCAGAAGAGTTCTAATCTTCTTTGGTAATTAACAGGATCACAGCAGGATGGCTTTAAAGTACATTTCCTATTTAAGAAGATTGTTTGTTCAAACCAACTGCTATATTCCCCTTGCTGTTATTGAGCTGGATGGCTTAATTCAGCTCTAATTTATTCATTTTTAACAATATGTCCTTGTTTCCGTGCCTCTAATTTCAGTGAAAGCAGGCTATGAATATGAGTAGAACCTTCCTAATTTACTAAAAAGGGGATAATGTGAAAAATAAAAAGAGAAGTAAAGATTCAAAATTATCTACGTAGAAAATAAAGTGCCCTAGTACTATAATTACTCATATCCTATATTTCTCATCTTTACTTTCAGAAGCAATGCCTTTGAGACAGAATTACTTTCAGTAAACTCTATGGGCATCCATGTAGCGATGATTCATGTAATACAGTGTGGGTTAATTTTTACTTCCAATCTCATAAAAAGAAGCCAGCTACTTAGAATATGCTTTCAAACAGACACCACCAATTGATGATGTTCACAGAAATGTTCACTGCAGCGTTTAATGGATCCTGGACAGACATTAAAACAAACCTAGTATTTATATTTCATCTTCTGGAGCTCTCTCCTCCCTTGCCTTTGCTTCAACTAACCAAATAGTTAATGGAAGTCTGCTTCTTTGAAATTGTGTGCTATTTTTTTCCACAACTGTGATTTTAAGAGTTATTATTGGTTTCCTAGCTTATAATATAAGCCAAAGCCAAAAGACAATAACCAGCCACTTAGATCCTGCCACTTTCCCATAAACGTGTCAAAAAATGAATCAGTTTACAATATGTAATGTAAGAAGTCAATTAATTCCAATGACCTTTGTAAATGATTACAATAAAGCTGCTCTGACAGTATGCCAGTGGCTTCGATTTTCCCTGTGTAAAATGAACAAGTTTAAGAAGAGGGTTACTGCTCAGAGTGAAAAATGAAAGGCGCTGAAGCATCAGCTTGCGATATTGGCAGCCTTGCTCGCTCTGCCTCAAACAGCACATGCAATCTATATAAAAAAAAATGATTTATGACAAAGAGGAAAAGGTGTTTTATTTGCCTTTCTGCTATTCATTAGAAGTGCTGCTTTTGAAATAGACCAGATCTGGTATATTGAGGTACCTCCTAAGTTCCTCAACAAAAGGAAAAGCTTGAAGTAGATATTCAATCTGCCGATTTCAAACTCCTATATAATGTAGCATTGCAGTATTGATTTCAGTTTTTCTTAGACCTTTTCTGGGGAAACTTTTCATACCATACACACACACTCTTAAATCTTACCCAGCCTATTTTAAAATTGCAATCGATGACATCTAAGAACAGTGGATTCACTCTTTAACCTTAGTAAAGCTCACATACATATTTTGTGGATTACAGAGATCAGTGATATGCCCACTTGAGTCTGAGAAATACAGTCACTT
>NW_012149729.1:14203381-14205490 GCF_000956105.1 Propithecus coquereli | reverse complement strand
ATTAAATTACATGTAGACATTCTCCAACACAGTAGCCCAACGCTCAACCATAATCCCTAATATCTAGAGAATTGACTACGTGCTTTCTGAGCAAACCCTAGTATCTAGTAGAGAATAAAACCTTACAATAACATTCTGAAATAAGTGTTATTAGGTTAACTGAGAAGCTGCTTTTGACTTGAACTATATAAAGGGTTAGAAATCATTTGAATACTTACAGGGAAAAAAATAAAGCATTTGGAAACTATAGACAACTATAGAGTGAGAATATTTAGTTGTTAAAGACAAACATATCATTTTTAAAATTTCCTATTATGATTATAATTACTGCAAACTATTGTCTATGTCATTTCAATAAACACTTAAGGAATATTAGATGTGAAGGCTATCCCCCAAGTAAATCTAATAAATGTCATTTCTTTTTACTCCACTAGAGGGTAGTCTCTCAAAACTAGGGCTAGAGTCATGAATCTAGCCTGCTTTTGACCTGTTGATAAATTAATTCTCATGTTCCACTCTTCTCAACAAAATGTTTCTCTAGCATGCTAATTTAGGTTATCAAACATACATTTTTAAAACTGCTATTTTTTCATAGGTGTTTTTTGAAAAATATAAACTGCTATGCTTTTCTGTTTTCCATATTTCTGGTAATTCAAAAAATGTTTTACATATATGGCTTATATAGACTATGGTAAATATCCATTCAGAGTTAATAGGACCAATAATAAGGATAAATCACTTTCTTGAGACTTTATTTCAGTTGAAATATTTCCCCATAGTAAAACATACATCCTAAAAACACACAAACAGATATACACACAAACACCCCTGCACATGTACCCATTCATACATGGCTGGCAGATTCACTGCATCACGTAAGAAGTGAGTGAATGTAATAGAAGTACACATTTTTAAAAATTATTCCCCCAATGTTATGAATTAGAAAGGCAAATATATCTCTTATTTTAAAAATCTGGTCAATCCAGTTAAGAAATGTCATTGCTTTAAAAAAAAGTGTTATTTAACAGCAAGCACATATGTTAAATTAAGTAGGACCTATAGCGAACCAAATGCCACTCAAAACAGTTTCAAGCTGCTCTTCTTAAATAATACAGCCGTTGCTGAACTTCACAGAGAGGGAGCTGGAGACTTGCGTCTCTCCCAGGTGTTTTTAATATTTGGGAAATCCTTAATAGCAGTGTGCTCTATTTTCCGAGTGAAAACATAGTTTCTCTGAATGACCGATAACCTCAAAGTGGAAAAACTTGTCAAAAATCCCCAACATTCCCCTGAAAAGAGAGAGAGACAGAGAGAGAGAAGGGAAACGATACCTAGGAAAATATGCAAGCCTGTTTCATTTATTTGTATCCTAAGCAGCAGTGTCATAGAACAGACAGGTTGTTTCAGCCAACCAGACTGGAGCAGCTGCGAGTGCTACATCTTGGCAGTCTGAAGCGATTGGCTCCTCTCTGGGGAGTGGAGGGTGTTCAGTTATTAATGACCGCTGAGCAGGCAGCACCATGTCAGTGTGACAACTGATCGGGTGAACGATGCACCACTAACCACCATGGAAACAAGGAGAAATAAAGCCAGCTCGCAGGATCTCTCTTCACGGGATTGAGAGCCTCAGCCTGCCGACCGAGAGAAAGAGTTCCAGGAAAAAGAAGGAATCCTAGCTGCAGCTTCCTGCCTTCCTTTATGTTTTAAAATACAGAGATAAGATTGCTTGCATGTGTGCATATCTATAGTACATATTTGTGGATATTACACACACACACACACACACACACACACGCACGCACGCACCTATTTACACCCCGGCAAGAACACAACCATGTGATTATCTCAACCAAGGAACTGAGGAATCCAGCACGCAGTGACACGGGAGGTGGTCTAGCACTGAAACTGCTTTTCAAGGTAAGTTTAAAATACACGTATCTTTTAAAATGTGCTCTATTTCTTGTTTTGTCGATGCTCATGTTTTTATACCTAAATTTTCCTTTGATATTTTGTTCTTGTCTGAATTTTAAGAGCATTTTTCTTTACATTTTACTTTTGAGAAGAAATCCACATGCAAAACCTCGCTGGCTCTGTGTGTGCCTAGCTGTG
>NW_012149729.1:14202417-14202782 GCF_000956105.1 Propithecus coquereli | reverse complement strand
CAAGTTTTAAAAAAAATATGTAAATTAAATGTTATTACTGAATTAGCATCCCCTAAACATAGTCACAGATGAGGTGTATGTTGGTAAATCTGGAAAAGATCACTAAAAGGAAGCTAAAAAATGAGTCCCTACTTTTAGGTTCAGTTAGGATGCCCTCAAAGAATAATTTAAAATTATTCGTGGCTGTGGTTCCAGCCAATCTGGAAAAACAGTGGATATGTCTGCATCCCATTAAAATGTTCCATGTAGACCTGGTTATGAGGGTTTAGCTACTTATGTATCACTCTTTGGTACCTGAAACTAAGCAAAGCATGTAAACCCTAGGCAAAACATCAGTACATCTTGTCAGTACTGTCAAAGATAAA
>NW_012149729.1:14178583-14200657 GCF_000956105.1 Propithecus coquereli | reverse complement strand
ATCTACACAGATTATATTTGATTTTTAATTTAAAGATATTAAGGGGGGTACAAATGATTTTGATACACGGCTTGAGTCAGGGCTGTAAATGTGCCCATCACCCAAATAGTGTTCACTGTACCCCTTAGGTGAGTTTTTGTTCCTTCCCTCCTCCTGCCTCTCCCTCACCCACCGCCTTGATCTCCTAAGACTTTTACTTCCCTCTGTGCACTTGTGTGCCCATCGGTTAGTATATTTTGATTTCTACAAAGGCCATGGGGTTAACGGTCTTACACCGCAGGTGCCCGAAACACTGAGAACAAAAAATAGAGTAGGCGAAGAGGAAACTGAGTCTAGGTCACAATGCTGCATCACTGAAGAGGAAGTGCAGTAGTACAGAAGGGAAAGACCACCATATATGGAACATACGTATGTTCTAAGAACATACATATGTTCTAAGAACATACATATGTTCTAAGAACATACAAACCTTGGAAGCTCTATTCATAGTAATTCTTGAATGAAAAACACATGCAATGTCATTACAAGATATGAGCCTAAACTATATTCAACCAAGTCAATTTGTTATGTGAATAGCTGAACTCATTCACTTACCAAGCACATAATTCATATTTGTTCCTCTTATTGTAGTTTATCACCTACACGATTTTTTTACACAAACAATATAGCTACTCAGAGTGCCATAAGGGGATGTTCAGCTAACTTCTTCAAATCAGTGAGGCATCTGCCAAACTACCATTTCCTTAATCAGTTACTTTATTTTTAACAAAGAAGCAAAAGCCATGTAGATATCAGTCTTATTTTTACATTTACACCATAAATTGCATAATATGCTGCTGTTAGACAAAATGGTCAAAGAAATGAAGAATTAAAATAAATACTATGACATAAATCAATGTAAGCAGAGACCTTATCATCTCTCTTAGACAATCTTTTACCAAAGGAGTGATAAATATCAGCCATTCTCATTTATTATATAGAAGCATTTTCCGTACCATATGTAATATGCATTTTCTTATTTAATCCTCATAATAACCACATGAAGTAAGTTCTATTATTAGCCCCACATTACAAATGTGGAAAGTAAGGCTTAGAGAAGAAAAGTAACTTGCCACAGCTAATTAAAGGCAGAACAGGAAAAAAGAACCTAGGTCAGTTGGCTCTGAAGAACATGCCTTTGTGTATGAGGCAACACTGCCTCCCGTTGGTACCGCCTAGATACAGCGAGTCTATACTGCCTTCCTGAAGTCAGATTCTATAGCAAAATACAGTAACTCCATTTATAATTTCGTACTATAGGCTCTGCTTATACTAGAATATCGTCTCTTTGCCGGATTCATTCATACGTTTTTCTTCTTTCATTTCTGAGAAAGAAGTTATGAGTTACTTATTTATATTTGAGTGTTGCTATCCATTAACTAAAACGATTTTTGCAGTTCAGTTCACAGCTGGACCTGTGAACGGGCGGCTTATGGTCCGCTTTCAACATTTTTCCATAAAGGAGGACTCAACATGCTTCTTTACCTGAGGTTATGCAGTGCAGTAAGTGGCACAAAGAAAAAATGCAAAGCTTAGCTCATGGTCTCAAATTTCATTATTTATAACAGTCTTTCCATGGATCCAATTTTAATTTATGGACACTATTTTTCCTCATACATTCTCTTTTAACTGATGAAGATGAAAACAGTCTGAATACTATTTCACTGCTAGTATGATCATCAATTTTCAATGCAATTCATCAATCTACCTCAGTATTAATAAGCCTCCCACCCTGCAAAGTTAATTGATGTAGGCTGTAATTTGGTTTTCAAACTGTGCATGCTGAGCCAAACCTAAAACTTCAGCAGAAGTGTTCTACACCAGCTGTTTGTAAAACTTCAGCATTTCTTGCTAAGTGACCTCCTCAAAGGGCTATCAGGGGAGTCCTTCGATTTGACTGTCCTACATAGAAAAGGCTGAATGTAAAATTAAGGCAAAAATCTTACTGAGGATTCCTGCAATGATTAGAAATAGGGTTTAGAGAGCTCATGTCGACATACATCTGCTTCTCAAAATGAAGATTTTTTTCAAAATTGTAAACAATTAGACAACTGAAAAATGAAATTCAATTTTGAGGTGATAAAAGATTAAAATATCTATGCATTATGAATAACCTATGTTAGAGATAAAGAAGGACATGTATAATTTCAAACTTTTGTTCATTTTTCTCTTCCTGCTATTCCTTATATTCATAGAATACAATGAGGAGGAAGAGGAGAATAAGGAAGAAGGAGGGGGGATGCTGGGCAACATTTGTTAAATACGCACCACGGCCTGGACCCTGGTTAACTCTTTGAACACTTCATCTCATTTCACTTCACGGTTCCATGAGGGAAACGAGGCTTAGAAAGAAGTGGGATTTGCCCAACTCCATTTAGTGGCAGGGTCCTGATTTGAACCCTGAAGGTCTAACTCCAGAGCTCATTCTATTAAAAATAATGTTATTCCATATCACATATTTCTTAGAATAAGCATAATATATTTCTCATTGGGAATCATTTGACTTCTTATGCAGAAGCCTCCAATAACAGGTTCTTTCTATAGCTTTACGCTGCTCAACAAAGATCAGGAAGCTAATATAATAATTTATCAAACTTTACAGTTTATAGCACATGGTACAACCTGATTAGTATAATCTTATTTCATGAATAATATAATTCAACCAATCTAAAATAAAAGTATTACTTGTGGATTTTCTACTGAAACATTCTCATTAATCTGTGTAATTTCAGAAGTGTAATATGTATTAAAAATGATCATGGTTGAATTTCATAAGGACTTGTGAACATCTAAGATCTTTATCATTTCTCAGGGAATAGAAAGCAGAAATGAAATACAGAAAATTTTCTTGACCATAAATATCTTGCAAATTGACCCAGTAGAATGGTGTTTCTACCCTTTCTTTCAGCCCTGAATATTGCTCACCAGATTGTGAAATATTTTAAAAGATGATTTTTCCTATCTAGAATGATAACTCCTCCTCCTTGATCACCTCATTCAGGTTCCACTCCTTCCCCACACCATGGTGAAGGTAATGGTATATTAACACACTGCCACACTAGAAAAAAATTTTTTTTTCCTCTGGAGCCACAGTGTTTCATCATGAAAATAGAATAAAAACTTTGAAAACAAAATGAACCTCTGGAATTAAATGAAACATGTATTTTTTTATTGTTTTCTGCGTGTGAGTTATATATAACTTGAAAAATAGTTCTTGCAGCTCCCAAAGTGAAGAGATGTGTGAGTTATGTATGCTTCACGAAGCCCCGGGTTCAAAGCTAGCATGAGTTAAATAACTCACATGACAGTTGATGTGTTAAATTCTTAACCCCACATAAACATGGGGCTTTCTTTTTATGTCATCATGTTTAACTATAAAGCAGTGTGCTGCTGTGTATTTTACTTTATAGAGACTTCTATGAGTCTTTGAACAGAGAGATTCTAAGATATTTTGCCACTTACTCATTTAGATATGTCATATTATGGTCATTTAATCAATGACCATGGAGACATTCATAGTCAGTAAATAGAACTTTGGCATATTGATAAAGAATGATGTATGCATGACATCTCAAATAAAATCAAGTATCTGTAACTGTGATGATCTACACCAAACTCACTTGGGTGCCTACTTTTAATGCAGAATCTCAGAATCTCTGAGAGTGACACTTGAAAATCCATAGTGATTTTCGGCACAAGGTTTCATAATTGGCAAGTAAAGATTCAAGACCTTTTTGTCTATTGTCTACCATTTTTGTTTTAGGTTTAGTAAAAAAATTTTATTTGAGATAAACAATTACTCGAATTTATACAGAATATGCATACAATAATAGGTACATTACATTGCATTTTTCCCAAGACTGGAAATAGGATATTGCCTAAATGAGTTAGTGGTTTGTATGTAAGGGTTCTATGACATTCAAGAGGATGACCTTTTAATATGTAATAATGTAAGGCTGTGGTAAACATAACTGCTATCTGTACTTCCCACAGTTTAAAAAGGCACACCATCCATAGTCATTTCTTGGCTCTCAGAGGATGTCTGTTGGGTGTTAGATTATGTATCCTTAGGAGAAACGTCTACCAGGAATGGACAAACCTTTTGCCCACATGTTCATGAGCTCCAACTTTCATATACAATACCACATTCCATATGGAATTCAACCAAGGGTCACTCAGAAACTGCCACAAACACATAATTAATGAATTCTACATTGCCTGTGGATTTGCTTCCAAATGCCACTGAATAATACAAAGAGTCAGAATTGGCATAACAGAATCTCTAAACTGAGACAGAATTTACAGCTATTAAGCCACTCGGTCAATGAGACCCCACTATTTAAAAACAATTGGAGCCAAAACCAGGAGATTTAATACTTCAACAGTGGGTATTTCACAGCACACTATGATAATAGAGTTTCAAAAAGATTAGACTATATGCTTCTATCAAATCATTCTTTTATTATGAACCATGATGACCAACAGTTCCCAAATTCAACTCTCTAGAGTAACTCAGCAGTGCCTTCCCTGTGAAAGGTCCTTGTTTGAGCCCAACTCACTATCACCCAGTCACTCTTCAAGATGTCCCTTTAGATTGGCATTTTATTGACAGTAATGTATTGCTGCTGCTCTGTATCAAGCATGTTAATTACTTGGGTCTGGAGTTTTGAATTTTTGCCCTAAAGTGATTTTAACTGAAGAGTTGTTTTATTTTTTAAATCGGGCAAATATATAGTAAAAGAGAGGGGAAGAGAAATTAGTAAATGAAAACCCATAAGAAAATGGCAACCATAAAAATAGTGAGTTTCATATTTATCCAAAATATAAATAGAATGATCCATGTTCTTTGTGGTATTCTATTTGAAACTTCTAATGCCCTTAGACATTCCATCCCAAATTTAAAAGGCTGACACCATTCTGCCCTAATCTGCTTTGCTGGGGTCATAAAAGTCTTTATAACACATACAAAATAATTATGTTATTTGAAATTATAAATCTCATGACAAATTTTTTCTAAACTTTTATTAAAACTTTGTTACAAAGTTGCCTCTCAAAAGAACACGTGGTATTGAACAATGAGCACTCCAGCCCGAGTTGCTAAAATACTAAAATTGCTGACAATAACATGGTCTTCTTTAGGACTACAGTGTCCATCTATCATAGTGACTTCACATAGAGTTTTCATTTCTCTCATTTGTACACTCATTAGCAGTTCTTGTGTGTTCTAACAATTTTTAAATTAAATTTTAACAATCTAGACTTTGTTTCCCCCAAATATAACCACATCAAGAAAATGACAACGGTGTAATTTTATCAACTCAAAAAAACATACTGTATTAGCATTTTTGCAGATCTATAGTTAAAAACTTTACTTCTGTATCGCTATCTATTGCAATGCCAACAAGTATGCATGCACACATGTACACTTTCACACAAATACTACATTTTTTTGAACATTTTCTAACTGTTAATACTTCTTAACCAATTTAAGGATATTAAATTAAGTCTAACCACACTTACTTGCACCCAGTTTCCAATGACCTTTTTCTTCTTCTAAGACATGTCATATAATGGAGATGACAAATATTGTGGTACATTTTAAGAGTCATTTTCATAGAAATAACTGAAAAAATCTACTAGGCAAGCAAAATTCTACAACCTTTTATGATAATCAGAGTCAAATGCTGTTCAAGTAGTTTTGTTTTGTTCCACCACTCCTTCTGCTCCCACATCTCTACCTCTAAACTAGGTTTAAATTATAACAAATTCTAATCAGTTATCATCACAATGATGACTACTCTAAATTTGGTAGTGATTAACATTTAGTTAACATTTGTATGGTGCAGAACAAAGAACTTTTTTTCTACTAAGAACTTTTAATGCATTATTTTATTTAACTTTCAAAACATCCCTATGTGGCAGGTACTATTATCACTCACCTTTAAGTAGAGTAAACAATTACATGGTAGATGTAGAGAAAGAACTAGAGTCCATGTTCAATCCCTTACTCACTAGGTGTTCTACGGAACACCATTCTGAGAGTGCCAGAGAGCAAGAGAGAAATAAAGCATTTGCATTTGCTATTTAAGAAATATTGGTGTGAACTGTGGAACAAAGTGGGAACCCTGAAAAGTGATTCTCCTGTAATAAGTGTTCTGGGAAAAAAGCTACATTTTCATATTCACTTCTCCAACATACCACCCCTCGTATCTCTGGGTGGGGGCCTATTTTCAGGCAACTTTTTCAAAAGCCAAAGTTGCTATAGAAATGACCCCTATTGTTGAAGAACTCCTTCTCTCCTTTATTCATGCATGCACATACATGCCTTTACTTTTCATATCTTGAGCCAGTTTTGCAGAGTTGGAAATGATAAAAGCCATACAATTTTCCTTCTCCTACTTCTTCTGTGTCCCATTTTTCCATAAATGTTTAGTTCTGTAATCCACAGCTCATTATTATTGTAGAGAATGAAACAATTTCTTTTCTCATCTGCTTTAGATTGACCAAACTCTACCTTCTGTTCTAGAAATGTTCTCACTCCTGTTGCTAGTGCTCCATGCATATATATTTTGAATACTCTTATGCTGTCAGTTTAGTAACCAATACCACTACTTCTAGTGATGCTGATATCAATCTTAAAAAAGAATGAGGGGGATATTATATGTGAAACTACTTAGTATGGTTGCCAGCAATAGTGTTAAATAGTGCTAAATAATAGAAAAGCCTTATCACTAATCCTCCTACCTAGTCTTTTTGATTGTTGACATTTTGGAATAAATGCTAAAGAAAGACTTTTAAATGTAGGGAAAGGAAGGTTGCTAGTAGGGAAGGAAAATGTGAGGACTTGCCAAGGGGCCACCAGGAGAGGAGATATTAATCTATTTCCAGTAAACTGTAAGCTGCACTTCTTATCAAATTAAAAACATGCATACAGACCAGGCACAGTGGCTCATGCCTGTAATCCCAACACTTTGGGAGGCCCAGGAAGGAGAACTGCTTGGGGCCAGGAGTTTGAGACCAGCCTGAGTGACATGGTAAGGCCCTGTCTCTACAAAAAAAAAAAAATTTAAATTAGCCAGGCATGGTAACATGAACCTATAGCCCCAGCTACTGGGGAGGCTGAGGTGGGAGGATCATTTGAGCACAGGAGTTTGAGTTTGCAGAGATATGATCATGCCACTGTATTCCAGCCTGGGAGACAAAGCAAGACCCTGTTTCTTAAAAAAAAAAAAAAAAAAAATACATGCAGACGGGCTCTCATTCCATTAGAAGCGGGGACAAAATCTATTCAGAGGGTAATGGCTTCTGGAACAGTGGAGAAGAGAGAGAAGGGAATAGTTTCATACAGAAGAGAGGAGGAAAAATAAAAGCAAAGGATGCGGAGTTGAAGATATAATAGCTATTAGAGTGAATTGGGTCTAAAATGTAGGTCCACTTGCCACAACACGGAGAGCAGAGAGAGGCATGACCATAGACTTTCAGAAGCTTCCAGTCCAGAGCTGTTTCTATTTCCACAGCAAAGGTCTGACACAAAAAATTTATTCTTATCTCTGTAGATTGCAAATATGTGTTTCCAAATAAAATAATCAAAAAACTTTTTAAAGTGCCCTTTAAAAATTAGATTCTTCTCTGTGAAATAAACTAAAGAATTTGACTGTCGATAGGCTGAAAAATTACAAAATAGATGTCAAATAATCTTCATTTTGCAACAACAATCTTCTATGAAGCTGACATCTAGTTATTCCAGTTAACATCATGTATAAAACTCAGAAATTCAGATAATGCAGCCAAAGAATGGAATACTAATTCATGACAGCATGTTGCATAGAGAACAAAACACCATAGAAGTATATAAATTGGCCAAATGAGGCTGCATATGTTACCATCTTCCATGACAACAGAAACTTATTGATTGACAATTTACATCTGGTTTACTCTCTTATTCTGCAAATCACAAAAATGGGTTGCTGTAGCAACTGCCACAGGCTTTTTATTTATTTAGCTTACTGGGGGAAAAAACACCCTTAGAGTACCTTCTACGATACAAATACAGCATGTATTTTTATTGTTCCTCCTGCCTCAAAAGAACAAATCTCCTGACAGTAGGTCTATTTTCTCATAGCTTTAAAAATGGGTTTGCTTTCTGTTGTTTCCATTTATATTACATACTACCAATTTATGCAAATGGAGAAAAGGAAAAAAAAATCCACACAAATACGAAAGAGATAGATACAGATTGCCTAAGTCACATGAATATGACAGGCTATAGTCTTCTATAGCATCCCCACTTTTATCATTGACAGCTCTTTTTGCCAATTTAACTCCACTGATGCAGGTATCAAATCCCGGTAATACGCTACAACTCAATTCTTAACGTACCAGTAAGGGCAAGCTTATTTTTCTGGACCAGAAACAAGAGAAAGTACAAATAAGTTAACTTTCTTGGAAACCTATTCTTAATCTCACAGTAACACATACCATAATCTGTTCACAATGATGCTGCTCAGGACCTTAGAACACACAAAATCAACACGGGTGTACACTGGAGCAGGCAAATTAACACCTCCATGCTAAACAAAATGGGAAGAATCCTCATCCTTTACTTACTTCTCTGTTGGGACCTAAAAGAAAAGCAGCAAAGTATTTGGAACATTTAAGGCCCTGAATATGGACCAATAAAAACTCAAGTCACTGTTCTCCTTATTCAATGGCAAGTCTGACAATTTTCAAACTCTCCAGGTATTGGTCTGATGTGGGAAGGTCAATTTTTCTAAAAGAACTCAATTATCAGTCCTCAAAATAATGTAAGTCTCTTCTCTCTAAAAGCTCACTAATTTTGAGAAATCTAAGAAAAACAGTTCACTTAAAAAACAAATAGAAAAACAGATATATCTTCCACCATCACCACTTGCTGCCATGTGGAACCTTCTCACCACTCTAAGCTTGAGTGAAGGGCTCACTATTTTGGAGGAGACAATCAAATAGGGCAAGGTTTGGTAAAATATGGCTACTAAAAGATACCAGGGATTTATCATATAAATAACAATAAGATAACAGGAATTAAAGTCTCAGTGTGTGAAAATACAAAGTCTCAAGGATGCGGATAAAAACTGCCCTTACCGATCTTGGAGGGAAAAGGGCCTGACTGTACACTGTGTTAGTCTTGTGCTACTCCATTTAATCATACCAAAGAAATGGAATCAACATACAAACTCTTTTTTTCACTGTTCCTTGGGCAACAATAGAGAACAATCAGTTTAAAAATAATTGGAGAAATTTGTGTTTTGTTAGAAGAGTAAAGAAAAACATTCACTCAACAGTACCACATAGAATCATTTGCTTAATAGCATTTCTAATATGTTATGCATTTATTCAATCTACTTCTTTCTATATTAAAATGCAAAAACAATTACTCTGGATGTAAGTCCTAGAAAACAATCAAAGTTTCTATTAAATCAGAGAGGAGACAGTTAAGCTGCAATGTGATTTGCAGATGCTCAGGAATAGACAATGCTCAGAATATCTCTCACTAGAATGTGAAAAAGAATCATGGTAGATATTCAGAAATCCCCTTCCTTCCCCTCTCTGTCTTCTCTTCCCTTCTCCCTTCCATCCTTCCTCTCCCTTCTCTTCCTTTCTTTTTAGACACACTTTGAAGAAGAGATTTAAAGTCTAATAATTTAAATGATGTAGACATGTAAAATTGCACCATGTAAATTCCAGCCCTAGAGCAGGTAGAAACCTCCTTTCAACATTGCATTGCAAATAATTTACATTCAGCTGATCAGTCACAGGGAAATATGGACAGCTTCAACCTCCTAGCTCCTTTGTCTCAAAAAAAAAAAAAAAAAAGAAAAAAAAATTCTGGGTAGCTGTTTGAATACTTACATTAAAGCCATTTTGTTCATTAAAAACTCAAAGTAAACATTTTGAGGAAAAGGCAATGGATTATGAAGCAATGAATAAAAAAATTCTGTGCATATATAACAAGCATTTTGTATTTTACTTCATCTGAATGGAATTTTAAAATTTGCATGCTTTAATTGGGGAGCTGTTGAATAATAATCTCAAATATGAGATTCAATAAATGTGTTGCATGCTCTGATTAAATGTCAAGGCCACGGATTTGTTATTTTAGATCTAGTGAGCAATAACTTTGTTGGATAATAATGAACTCCCAAAGATTTATTTGAAACACTCAGCTGTCCATTTCAAAGCTCTGAGTCATAATATATTTCCAATTCTACAGATAATATTATAGAATTTAGCAGCATACAAAGTTTAAATTTTCGAGTAAATTTTACTAGTTTTGTATGTGTTGCATGGAATGAGTTCCTCTGCTGAAATTTGGAACCAAAAATATTTTCTCAATCTTAACACAGAGCAGATATTGCTTTGATTTGCATCAACTTTTTTCCTTAACAGAGTATGAATTATGAATATGAATTTCTTTATAACATTGGTGTTTTCCTACCTTAAAGTATACTGTCTTCTGTAAGTATCACTTTCTAGTACATATTCTTAACTCCAATCTAGACTTACTAAGGCTGCAGCTTCATATTGTTGCGGTAATAATTATTTTCCACTATCAGCTGAGAACAAGCACAGTCTGGGCTCCAGGCACAACCAATTTTCTAGCAGTGGTCCCCAACCTTTTTAGCACCAGAGACTGGTTTCACGGAAGATAGTTTTTGCACTGAAGGGGGAGTGGGAGAGGTAGGGTTAGGCATTGATGGAGCGATGGGGAGTGGCTGCCAGTACAGATGAAGCTTTGCTGGCTCACCCGCAATCATCTCCTGCTGTGCAGCCCCCCACTCCCACCCCCGTTCTGAAGTTTCATGGAAGACAATGCTTCCAAAGACTGGGTTTGGGGCTGGGGAGCATTGGAGCTCTGCGGCCCTTTAGCAGACTGGTACTGGGGTTTGGGGCCCACAGTTAGAGAACTTTTCTCAACGCTTAACACTCAGTTACCTTAAAGTTTATTATTACCCTTTTTGTTGTTGCTATTACATTTTACATTAACTTTAAATGTCTGTGGAACTTCCAGACATTAAGAACATATTATAACCTAATTTACATTGCTTCCTCTGTTCTCCAAGCAGAAATGCCAGAAATGCTTAAAAAAACTGTATACGTTACACCCTCACCACACTATGCTATTATATAATTTATAAAAATCAATTGAAAACCACATCTTAAGTGAAAAGATATACAAATAAAAATATACTATCTCCATTAGTTTCCTCACAACAGATTTATTCAGGATATTACGAGGGTAGATATTAGATTGGAAGTAGTTTTATAATTCTTTTTAAACAATCTATGTAATTATACCCTTTTAAACATGCTAGTGTTTTCAAGTGAGTTTTGTTACAGTTTTGTAGTCTCCTGAATTCAAAAAAATAAATGAATACACACACATTTATTTCTCCATTTGCCAAGCTTATATCCTCACTCATAGTTCACCTGCAGAAACTGTGTCAGTAAACTCAGCATTCATCAGCAAAACCAGGGTCACAAATGAGTATCTTGTACAGCAAATTTTTTTTAAAAAAATTTATTATGATATTATAGGAATTTATGTTAAAAACAACTGATATTCATCCATTCATTCAGTAGATATTTATTGAACTACAATTCCAGGCACTATTCTAGCTAAGCATTGGAGATACAGTTGTGAACAAAACAGGAAACTACTCTAATAAAGCTAACATTCTAGTGGAAGTGATGGGAAGCAGGCAATAAATAAAAAGGAAATAATCTGTGGTAGTCGTAAATGCTATATAAGGAAAACATCATGGTGGGAGTGACTCAAGGGGGGCACGTTAGGTAAAGTGGTCCATAAATAAGGTATTACCGGGTAGAAGACTTAAAAAACAAATTAAAGAACAAACATCAAAAATATCTAAAACAATTTTAGTACAATTTAACAAGTTCATTGTCAGCTATCTGATAAACCATTAACTTTTCTTCCTTAATTAAGTTTTTTCCATGTCAGACAGGTAATGTGCTGCCATCATAACAAGGTTTGAGGGAGGCATATCTCACACTTGAGTGTGAAAACTCAATCATCATGCCTATGAACTACAAAAGGATTTTAATTAAGTTTTGAAGGAAAGCATCATTTCATTTCATTGTGCAAAGAAGAGACTCAGCATTGTGTATACTTTTTAGGGCTAGACTTGAAGGCATTTCATTAACAACTAGTAAGGGGACAATCAAGTACCTATGCATCTGTAACACAAAGCTTTATGCAGCACAGACTAACAGAAAGATGACTGATAATGGAGCTGTCACTTAGGACCCCTTTCAATTTTGATCGACTCATTAAATCTCTCTGAGCCTCACTTTATCACCTGTACAGTGGGCATAATTGCACATGCTGACAGGATTACTGTGGGAATCAAATAAGACCATGTATGAAAACTGAGTTGAATTTTTGCAATGTAGCTCATTATGACTGTGACTACTGTTGTTTTTGTTGCTGTTGTTATACGACAGAAAACTGAAGTTAATGGAAATGACAAGGATCTTAAAGATTCTTTAGGATCTGAACTACAGTAAAATAAGCAAGGACAAGTAAACCAAACAGGACTCTATCTGTCCATGGATATTGAAATTAAGTCTGCATCAGAGAAAACGATATTCTTTTTCTAATCTATGTTTTGTCATACTATGGATGGGAATCAGTCATTAAAGAAAATCTCGAAACTAATATTTTTCAACTCCATATTTTTCATTATCCTGACACATTTTAATTATTCTTCTGATATATTTAGGATAATTTTTTTCACTGAAACAATACCTTACCTTCCAAGAAAACCTCAACGACACTAGGAATGATTACAAAGATAGACTCTATCTTATTAACCAATATAGTGCATTATAATTAACAGAAATCATGAAAAAAGTTGTGTTCTATTTTCAGTTTGGATCTTGAGCTTGAAATCTATAGTGGTTTAATATAAACATTACTACATGGCTATCTTAAATAAAATCTATAAAATGTAAATATAATATGAAAATATTATATAAGTATAGAATACAAACTTTTAAGCTTCAAAGAAAGTTTCTCGATAATATAAAATTAATGTGGAATAATTCTTGACTGAGCAATGTGAAATATTCCTACAACAGACATTAATGATAAATTAAGTAACTTTACTTCATAAAGTAATTTTGTTTTGGCACACTGGAACAAAGTTAAGTGAATGTCCCATATCAAATTTAAAGGATTCCAGATCTTGAATCATACAACTGTGAAGGGAAAAATTATTCTCATAACTCAGATCCGATAATCAAACACTGTTCATTTTATCCATAATAATGTATTAAATCCTACCCCATGAAACTGCTATGACATAATGTAAAACCATTTGCTTTTCTTAGCCTAAACTGGTACTCTGAAATATAATCCTAAATTATCCAGAGAAAGTTTATCTACGAAAAAATTCTTCCAAACAGATGATTTGTCACTTAGTTTTCACTTAATCCACATAGGAGATGACTACCAGGCTTCTATGGGTAAAGGAAATGCAAATTTACAACGTTGTGTTGAAAGAATCTTTTTTCTCCATTAGGATTTAGAACTCCCTTTGATCCTCCAGCCTTGTGCAACCTTGAAAAAGGATGTTTAAATAGGCATGTTGCCCACGCTCCTCATGAAGTTACCTGTTGTAAAAGAAGTAATGCTAGCAAGGGCCTATATTGCCCACTGACACAAAATTAAAATTTGATAGGCATCACAATTATGCTGCTTTTCATTCCAAAAAAATGACCCTTTAGTATTTTTACTTCCCCTCTTAACTCTATTCAACACTTATAAGGCAAAACATATTTCCTTTTTTTATGCCACTGCTTTTAGGGATCTCATATTCCCCAAATGTTCATAACCCAGATGTAGTCTATTCCTTAAATGGTACGGTGGTCAAGTATCATTGGAAACATAGTAAAGCAGAATTCACCATACAGCCCATTATGAGCAGGTATAATGCGAATCAATCCATGTCCCTCTGTGTCAATAGTAATTTAAAATAAATTCAAGGGGGTTTTATGCAAGCAAATCTTGCAAGGTCATCTACATAAGGCAATCCTACATAATTAACTCCAAGCAAAGGTCTATTGTGAGGCTCTTATTAAGTGGCTGTAAGTTAGCTGACAGGAAGAAAGGAAACTCAACTTGCAATATGACGTCTTTTATTTCCACACATGAAATAAATAATAAAGCTCCACTGACCTGTCATGCAACAAGAACTAACTTTGCCCCTTCAGACTTCTTCAGAGTGCCACCAGGTCATTACACATTAACCATTTAACACAAGTGTTAGGGAAAGAACCCACGATCTGTATGGTAATGAATTTGTACTCACAGAAAGATGCACAAACATGCACATAGACGTAAAAACTGCCTAAACGTCTTGTTAAAAAGATGACTTTTGAGACTCAAAGCCATAATTCAGAAAGCCTTTTGCAAGCTTTCAATGGAATTTTTGTTGTTATTCTATTTTAAAATCTTTCTTGTAGTCTCTGGACACAAATACAGCAATGTTTCTCTAAGCAGACTGTCAAAAGAGCGTATAAGGGGGAAACCAAAGAGCATGAGGGAAGTTTGGTATATTTTGAAATGAAAATCGGCAAACAATTTCATGCTTGTTATAAGGAACTAACAATACAGACCACATCTGTATTATCAGCTCCCTTAGGCATAGTTAATAGGAAAGCATCATCCATCACTGAACCCATGGCGGGCATGGGCTCACCCATGGCACAACTGAAAATGTGGTGCTATAATTTATTCTCTTGTTTATTGCCTTTGGAGAAGTTCTTTGACCATAGGAGCTCATTTTATTTCACTTCCTTTCAAAACATGTTTTATCTTCCCAATTCTTGGTAAAAATATATAACACTGATATTCACGCTGTTTAACAGCAATGAGAAACAGTATTTTATTTTATGCAGAACAGAAACTAAACTACCTGGAGACCCTCTACTCTGAGTTCCTGACAGAGGAATGTTCTTACCTGAAATATAATTTTGAGATTTCTGTAATAGTATTATAGCTAAAATATTCTTCATTTTCTATTCATAGTACATCATTGGACACTTGTCCAGAGGCTTCCTTATCTTCTTTACAAACCAATGACTTTCTGTTCTGCCAAACTGAGTTAATCAAGGAGTACGAATGGGATGAAAACCTTTTGGCTGTCATCCTTTTACAGCATATCTCTGTGTTGAAAACCATCTCTCCTGAGATTGGTATAAAAGCCTTTACTTGTGGCAATCAATATAGAACAAACTTTTGGGGGTGGCGCATGTGCCTTTCATGTCCTCCCGTGCATAAGACTCTAGGGAGATCATAAAGCATAGGGCAACATAGACGTGTCTGCCCACAGAATCAATTCAAGCTGGGATCACTGTGTTTATTTCTTTTCTTCTAACTATACCAGGGAGATGGGCAGTCTTCAGGTGTGACTTAAAGAATGGAGACTTCAAAGACTTAGGATATCTGGCTGTCTTCCAACGAAGAAGAAAATGATTTACAATTGCTTGAATTATCTGGATAATTACTCCAAACTGTTTTCATCTGAAATGTAGGATAATTGAAAGTGGTTTTATATGAGACATGCATTTCCAAACCATTGTATTACCAGGCATAATATGAGACTTTCTCCTGTCATTCAATTACGGGAATTTGCCAGAGAAACTATCTCCAAATATAGCTGGAAATTCCTTCAAAGATAAAAGGATGGATCATTTATAAATCATCTCACTGCACTAGCTTCTGAAATACACTGGAATTGGATGACAAGAATGAGCTTTTAGAGGTCAAAAATGTCAAGGGAATAAATGAAGCATATTTGGGGAGGCTTTTCCTCTTAACACATGTGAAATTGTTAAAATACAAATTAACTCCTAATTAAATGAACCACCCAAAGCAACTATTGATAGGAATAAAAACTGGAAGAAAATGGGAAACTTTAGTGCATAAATTTAGTCAACTTTATCCAGTATTTTCTTGAACAGAAATAAAGTATCTCAGTATGTATATGTATACACGTGTACACATACATACATTTTGCCAAAAGAACAATCATTTCTCTGACAAATGTATATAAATTATTCCTACGTACAAGAAAATCTCCAAATTTTCCATGAGTGTATATAGGTCCTAGGAATCATTTCATAGACTACTCTTATCCTAGTGAAATTAGCACCCTACCTATCTCTATGCCCTAGTCTGACACATGCAAAACATGTGAATAAACATGATGAAAACCTGATAATACAATGAAATCTCTGTGTAAATTCTGTCCATATTTATCAAGTACTTTATATTATGTCTGCACAAAGAAATATATTGAAATAGTTTTGGCAGTATTTAAGGTTATTACAAAAAGTATGTAATCATAGAGCCCAAAGGTAACTTTCATTTTAGAAATAAAGTCACTAAAGGGGATGAGGGCTCCTCCTAACTCCTCTGAGTGCATACTTTCACAGTAACCTTACTGCACATGTGTTGGTATTTAACAGTTTAACAGAGGGGCATCACCCAAATGGAGATCTACATTTTAATTATAACATGAAGCAACTTTGCCATCACTCTGCTTCCCAATTTGGAAAACAAGATGATTACACTTCGATGTAAGATGAGTGAATGTTAAGGATAATGTGTAAATAAGTGTTTTTCCTCCAGAGAGGCCTACACCTGGGACTATACAAATGACAAATAACAAGGTGATGATAAAAGGGAAGTTGAAACAGCAAACAAGGCAATCAAAATCCATTGGCTCTCAGAGAATATTGAGTAAAGTACTGTTATGCCATACTGTAAATTAGAGTTCTCCAACACACGAAGTGATGTTCATAGAAGAAAATAAGCATAAAGAGACAAGTTATGGCTTAACAATATCATTTGTTTTGCTAATCATGTGCAAAAATCAACTTCACATATAATGCTATTAATAAAGTACTCAGTTGAGCAATAACTGTAATTAAAAATTAATACAAATCAGAACTCTTTTCATAATGAGAAATGACAGTATCATGACAAGCAGGTAATTTATGACTACACAGAAATTGCTACATCAACATGAAACACTTTTGGGATTCAGATTTCATTCCCCACTGTTTAAAAGAAAATTCTAAAAGAGAAATTTCTATATTGCAAAGTATCCTTTCTGAATTGGAGCTATGCTATAACTATTAATAGCTTCCAAAAATCTGATGTATTGGAATCAATTGTAATTATTTGGAATCATTCTTTAAAGAAAATTATCCCTGTATAGAACAAGCCTCAAATTCTGAAAACAGTAAAAGAATGAAGATTAAAAGTTCAAGATTCACTCAAAATCTGGCCAAAGCGTATTTTGAGACTTGGGAGAGGAAAGAATTGTGCTAAGTTACTACTGGCTTCTCTAAAAGAACTTTACTACAAGGCCTACATTTTAATCTAAAGGAGTCATCTGAGCCTAGTTTCATGAGGAATGGAAATACATGATTTGTTTATGATCTACATTAATGTTCTCTGTGTTAAAATACAAGGTTTTGACTGTGACAAGGAAACAAAGTGATATCAAGCCCCCCCTTTTAAAAATCTATAGCTATTCCTATAATAATAATGAAAGAATCTTTGACAGTTTGAGAATGTCAAACTATCAGAATCCAGTCTAAAGTCACTCTAAAAGATAGCATCCATTAAAGAAAAGGGTATAAAAGCCATACATTCTACTACACAAATTCTGTACAATAATGGAAAAAAAATTTGTGATAAACAGAATTCTTTATAATGGCAACTACATAAGAAATCTTTGGGATTTGATAGAACATTAATAATCAATTTGAAAACAATGAAAATTTTGTCCAAACCCCACATTTTGTGGGAAACTAAGACTCAGAGAGCAAAGTGATTTGGCTGAATCACCACAGCAAAACTAGGCCTAGAAAACAATTTTTCTTCTTTTATTCCTCCCACAACACTCAACTGCCTTATAAATTTCATCTGAGTAAAATTTCACTATCAGAGGAAGAAAAACACTCAACAATAACAACAAAAAAGGCAGCACACCCATACAGTTGGAGGAAACACCTTTCTAAAAAGAATACCAAGATGAATGGTGCTTTTTAATACACATTTGAGAAGAAGTAGAACTTAGTGCTTCAGACTGGGCTTTCGAGGCAAAATGATGGGATTTGAATCCATGTCTGAATTTAGATCAAGTGATCTAATCCAGACAATTTATCTTCCTAGTGGTTAGTTTACCTTAATTTGATGACTAAAGTAACTCTCTACTTCATTTACTACTATGTAGACACAAGCATACACAGAAATAATAGCAGGTAATTAATTTGATAGCCTTTAAAAGCCCCATAATGACTAAAATCCACTGGCCCTAATTTGTTAATGGCACAGTACTAGAGTATTGAATATAAACTTGTGATCAATTAAAGAACACAAAGGTTAAGATCAGATGAGTTTTCCCACATCCAGTTGTTAGACATCTTTTAAAAAATCTTTCATGTTCACAGAATAGTATAAATCTAGAAAATGAAAGAATCTTACATTTAGATCATGCAACCCAATTCTAAATTTTAAAGATTGATAACCGGAGGCACAGGAAAGTGAAGTATCTTGTCCAAAATTACAAAATCATCTAGTAAACCTGGTCCATGTTTCTTAATGCAAAGCAAAATTTCTTTCCCTATATCACTCTGATTACAAGATCCATGTTTTAATGATAACATTCATTAAACTATTCTAAATAATTACCAATTACTACTATCTACTTCCTGAAAGTTGACATACATATTCAAATAATTAGATTTGAAAAACTGGAAAATAAATACTTCCCAAGGAAAAAGAGAACAGTCTTTTATGGGAAAGTAATTTAGTATAACTCAACAATACCTTTGGGATATGGAACCTTCAATTAGAATTGAAGAAAGACTTGAGTCTTACAAGGGAATATAAAGCCAGATAATGGGAGAATGGAATTTAAGTTCTTTATACAAATGAACTTAGCTAGCAATTTGCTAAAGAAGAAAAGGAAAAACTGGGTTTTTACGTAGCCATGGCAATTTTCTAATGTCACCAATTTTTTAACGTAAGTATCAAAATGTTTCTCTTCTGCAGACTCTGTAGTCTTTGTAATACATATAATGAGGTACACAGAAGAAGGCACACTTTGTTCTTAAGCTTTAGCATTGTGAAATCTCATCTAAAAAATAGTGGATTTTATATATTTTTATCCACGAGTTTCCCCACTATACTCTAGTTGATTTTTTATAAGCATTACAAAAGACCATAGAACATTCATGTTGCTCCTTTTAGAGGACAGAACTAAGCATTCCTTCCTTTGTGCATTCACAAAGCACTGCTCACAGTTTTATTGTAAATCAAATCTACTGTGCAGCATTCTGCTTAACTATTTCCTACATTGATAACTGAGAAGTTGGTGAGCAGATATTGTATCTTATTGTCTACTTTCCAGTGTCTAAAACGGTGCCTGCCAAAAAGTAGGTGTTCAATCACTGTTTCATATATGATGAAAAGCAGATGAGGCTAAAGAATGAAGACCTCTTTACTAAGAGCAGCTTTTTCCATAAAAGATTTCACACACTATTATATCTAGGGAAAAAAACGGTATTTTTAGATTAAATAAATCTGATTATGAGTGTCCACAAGTATTAAAAATGTAATAAAATATGATAATTCTTAAAATTGTTTTCTTTTAATGGCCTAAACTGGGTTCTAATCCCAACCATCATTTATTAGCTGTGTCATCTCAGGCAGATGGGTCTCAATACCTTACATTAAAAAACAGGGATTAAAGCACCTCGTAAACCTATCTCTCACAAGGTCATTGTTAACATGGAATAAATAATGAATAAGGATGGACTTTGAAAACTAAAAAGCACTAAAGAGATATTATTATGACTGACTGACTAGCTTGCAAAGAAAGCATGCCAAGTAGTCTATTAGTGAAAGCATCATAATCATTTCCACAGATATAAGAAAAAATCAATATTATAACAAAGAAAGACTAGATTTCTATATTCTCTATTGTGTTTCCCATACTATTTCTTCCTACAGACCAGGTAAAACAAAATTTTAATTGTTCACTACAAGAATTCTAATTTTAAAAAACTTCCAGAATGTTTCATCTTTAATATTGCTGATCCTATAGTTAACTTAAAGGAGGATATAGACGCCTCTTTGCTCTGCTAGAGAAAGTAGACCTAACTGATTTATTGGCAGAACTTAGGTTTTCTCTGTTCTCAGCTGAGTGATTTATGGAAACATATAGAAATGTATTTTGCACTTTGCGCCCAGGCTTTTTCTTCATTTGGGACATAAAGAAGCAATGAATTCTTATTTTATTTTTATTCAGGGGGACCTCTTATATGCTCCCATATGAGTTCTCAAATGGAACTATAACCATCTGTTTACTTATGTTTGTCCCTCCAGACTGAAAGTTTATCAAAGGAAGTAACTGTATCTAACTCATCTTTATTTCCTCTAGCTATTAATCCAATAACTGGCGCATAGAAGGTGTTCAATAAATGCTGACTGAATAAATTAAAGAATAAGCCACAGATATAATAGTAGCTTGACTTTTCTTTTAAAGTCTAATGTTCCTTTGTATTATCCTCAAATCTAATCTTTAGATTTTAGTAACACAAGTAACACAAATTGTGTGTAAGTAAATGGACCTATGAAAGTTAAAGCAGCTAAACTTACTGAAGGTAGGAAATTAAACAGATTGAATTGCTTGAATTATATGTAAAAAGATGCATATATAATTTTATTAATCAATAAAATTCACTTATTGGTTCATTGAAAACATTTCTTGAGCATCTACTACATTCTGATTACCATGCTCAAGAACTGGGGATGAGAAATTATACAGGCTTGATTCTTTCAAGGAGGTCAGTGCTTCGTTAAGGAACAAATAGAGTAAATACTCTGATAGTGGTGTGTACTAGGGCCATGGGACCACTGTGGAGTGTGGAGAGGCAGCTAAGTACATCTGGAGGGAGGAATTACACAAAAGACTACCTAGGAGGGAGATGCTTGAACTGAGGTTTGAAAAAGCAGTAAAAGTTAATTTAAAAAAAAGAAAGAGGCATTCCAGGCAGTGACCAGGGTGAGGCAACTATAGATCTACCAATAGAGAGAAAGTTGCATGCAGGAAAAAAAGCAGAAAATGAGGATAAACACAGGAAAAAATGGATACCAGATTATGGAGGGGTCTATGGGCTAAGAAGGATTTATCAGGCATCTTCGTTGAAAAAAATCACTGTGTCAGAGTCTTTCCTCCAGGGGTTTAGAATCCACTTAAAACAGATTTGAAGTAATAGCTGAAATGTTCAACAAAAAACCCAAAACTTTATTTCAGCATAAAGTAATGAAAAAATAGCAAAGACACTTTAATTCAAGATAACTTATCTGAACCTCATGATTCAGTTTTCAGATAAAAATCACATCTCTGAAAACAAAAAGTAAGAGGCATAACAGGTAAGACTTTGAACTGTAAATGATTTACAATGTTGAAAAAGAACTTTTTTTACTTAAAAAAATGAATGTTTCTGTCTCTCTGTAGAGACTACATCACCAAATATATTTACCATATCTCTGTTAGTGAAAAGCCCACCTTATCTTAGACTCAGTCAACAGTGTCATTATGAATATCAGTATTGGGCAGCAGTGAAAGGAGGACAATATTCACAGACTGATTATTCACTAGAACATCATTGCTGGTAGGCAAAAGGCCCCAGAATGAAGGGGATAGCTGTTCTCCGCCTCTCCCATACATTTGAAGGGAAAAGCTCACCAGCAGTCCAGCTGAATGATATACATCCCTAAAAGGAGCATGATATTTTAAAACAGCATATATCAAAATTGCAACTTTGTTTTGGAATTGCTTATTTGTCTGTGATAAAGACATCAGCATTCACTTAAAAGAAAAATATTTAAGTGTCTGGTTTACTGATATAATAAAGTTTTTTTTTTCAGTTAGTAAGGAATGTAAATTATTA
>NW_012149729.1:14172618-14177738 GCF_000956105.1 Propithecus coquereli | reverse complement strand
CACTTATTTCCATGAAGAAAAACTTTGCGGTTCTATGGCATTCATCATTTGACAAATTCAAGTATTTTCCTTATCAATCAGCTATTATTGAATTTACTAGCAGTGACTGTGGAATCCTTAAGGGGCCACTAAATCTCTGAAGAAGAAAGCTAAGATGAAGGACATGCCACTCCAAATTCATGTGCTATTCGGCCTAGCTATTACTACACTAGTACAAGCTGTAGATAAAAAAGTGGATTGCCCACAATTATGTACGTGTGAAATCAGGCCTTGGTTTACACCCAGATCCATTTATATGGAAGCATCTACAGTGGATTGTAATGACTTAGGTCTTTTAAATTTTCCAGCCAGATTGCCTGCTGACACACAAATTCTGCTCCTACAGACTAACAATATTGCAAAAGTTGAATACTTCATAGACTTTCCAGTAAACCTTACTAGCCTGGATTTATCTCAAAACAATTTATCTTCCGTCACCAATATTAATGTAAAAAAGATGCCTCAGCTCCTTTCTGTGTACCTAGAGGAAAACAAACTTACTGAGCTGCCTGAAAAATGTCTGTCTGAACTGAGCAACTTACAAGAACTCTATGTTAATCACAACTTGCTTTCTACAATTTCACCCGGAGCCTTTATTGGCCTACATAATCTTCTTCGACTTCATCTCAATTCAAATAGATTGCAGACGATCAACAGTAAGTGGTTTGATGCTCTTCCAAATCTAGAGATTCTGATGATTGGGGAAAATCCAATCATTGCAATCAAAGACATGAACTTTAAGCCTCTTATCAATCTTCGCAGCCTGGTTATAGCTGGTATAAACCTCACGGAAATACCAGATAATGCCTTGGTTGGACTTGAAAACTTAGAAAGTATCTCTTTTTATGACAATAGGCTTATTAAAGTGCCCCATGTTGCTCTTCAAAAAGTTATAAATCTCAAATTTTTGGATCTAAATAAAAACCCTATTAATAGAATACGAAGGGGTGATTTTAGCAATATGCTACACTTAAAAGAGTTGGGGATAAATAACATGCCTGAGCTTATTTCCATCGACAGTCTTGCTGTGGATAACTTGCCAGATTTAAGGAAAATAGAAGCTACTAACAACCCTAGATTGTCTTACATTCACCCCAATGCATTTTTCCGACTCCCCAAACTAGAATCACTCATGCTGAACAGCAACGCCCTCAGTGCCCTGTACCATGGTACCATTGAGTCTCTACCAAACCTCAAGGAAATCAGCATACACAGCAACCCCATCAGGTGTGACTGTGTCATCCGTTGGATTAATATGAACAAAACCAACATTCGATTTATGGAGCCAGATTCACTGTTTTGCATGGACCCACCTGAATTCCAAGGCCAGAATGTTCGGCAAGTACATTTCAGGGACATGATGGAAATTTGCCTCCCTCTTATAGCCCCTGAGAGCTTTCCTTCTAATCTAAATGTAGAAGCTGGGAGTTATATTTCCTTACACTGTAGAGCTACTGCAGAACCACAGCCAGAAATCTACTGGATAACACCTTCTGGTCAAAAACTCTTGCCTAACACTCTGACAGAAAAGTTCTATGTCCATTCTGAAGGCACACTAGATATAAGTGGCATAACCTCGAAAGAAGGGGGTTTGTATACTTGTATAGCAACTAACCTAGTTGGTGCTGACTTGAAGTCTGTTATGATCAAAGTGGATGGTTCTTTTCCCCAGGATAACAATGGATCTTTGAATATTAAAATAAGAGATATTCAGGCCAATTCCGTTCTGGTGTCTTGGAAAGCAAGTTCTAAAGTTCTCAAATCCAGTGTTAAGTGGACAGCATTTGTCAAGTCTGAAAACTCTCATGCTGCCCAAAGTGCTCGAATACCATCTGATGTCAAGGTCTATAATCTTACTCATCTGAACCCATCAACTGAGTATAAGATTTGTATTGATCTCCCTACCATCTATCAGAGAAACAGAAAACAATGTGTAAATGTCACCACAAAAGCTTTGGATCCTGATCAAAAAGAGTATGAAAAGAGTAACACCACAACACTTATGGCCTGCCTTGGAGGCCTTCTGGGGATTATTGGTGTGATATGTCTTGTCAGCTGCCTCTCTCAAGAAATGAACTGTGATGGTGGACATAGCTATGTGAGGAATTACTTACAGAAACCAAGCTTTGCATTCAGTGAGCTTTACCCTCCTCTGATAAACCTCTGGGAAGCAGGTAAAGAGAAAGGTACATCACTGGAAGTGAAAGCGACGGTTATAGGTGTGCCAACAAACACGTCCTAAAAACAACCAACTAAATCTACTTCAAAGAAAAGCTCAAGACTGCAGTTGTGCTTAAAACAAACAAACAAAACAAAAAGGCAGAGAAACATTACTTTCTTAAATAGAAGTTTAAGCTTCACCAATGCTGCTCCTGACAAATGGAAATATGTACAAGTTCAGCATTTTAATTAACTGGTTTCAAGGGGTACTGTGGCAACCAAATAAAATAACTCCATTTTCTAGAACTTTCATGTAACTTTTATGTCTGGACTACAGTTCACGTGGACAAAAACATTTCTGTATTTTTTTTAAGTCTATAAGAGTAGTTGAACTGAGCAATACCTCCTCCTGTGTTGTATTACACATATTAGCCACGAGTTTTTGCAGTGACCAGATAAACTTGAATTGACACGTTGTGTAATAAAATGGTCAAATTCTGTAGAGTAGACACAGTGAGTATGTGGACCTCTTTTATAAGGAAAAATACATTTTGGATTAAAATCAATTGCTTTTGTCTTGTTTTTGTTTCTAAATAAAGAATAATTTCTGGGAAATATCATCTGACCAGGTATCATTTAAATGATAAAGTTTTGAAAAGTGTTTTTCTATAATGGCATTTGGAATGCTAAGAGTAAGATGGTTTTATTAGGTATGTAACTACGTGTTTATAATGCACAAAAATGGATTTTAGAATGCATTTTATCGATATTAAAAGGCAAGAATAATAATAATACTGTATTTAACCCTTTAACTATTGACAGAAACAAATCCCCTAGAAAATTATGTATTCACTTAAAGATTTTCTTTTCTCAACAAGCAGCTTTTAGAGTGGATTTAATTATTAGGTTCAGATAACATAAATCCAGTATCTTAGCAACTGAAAGTCTTATGTCAATAATTAGTGGTAGCTAAGCTTTAGGCTATTTGCTTTGCAGAAAAATGTTGCCATATTTCAGTAGGACTTATGATCTAGGTGTAATGTTAAATCTCTCTGTGATAAACACTTATGAGCTTCACAGAAATAACAAGCAAACAACTTAATAATTTACTGCATTGCAAACATGGCAAGGAAATATGACCCATTCCCAGACTAGGCTTTTAGAATTTCATATAAAATATATAGCATTAATAGAAGTTTACCAGGTTCAAGTTTCTGAAATTTTCCCTTTTATTTAGTTCACCTCAGTATAAAAATGACATCATTCAGATAATTTCAGAGTTCAATAAAAATTAAAGAGGTAAGTTTTATTAACTAAAGAAATAGCTTCTGAAACTAAAGTAAAAGAAAATAAGTGCAGTCCTCTATGACTACATTTAAGGCACCTAAATACTGCAGCTTAAAAGATTGTAAATCATTAAATTGAAGTGACAAGAACACTATTAGCTATTTAAAAGTCTTATATAGAAAATATAAGTATTTTGCTCGGAAAAAAACTAAGATTTTTGAAGGTTTTAGTACTTTTTACAAACAAAACCCCAAAATCCTGCAAAAACAAATGCATTTTTGTACAAAAGAAACATCCTGGAACAATAAAAAAAAAACCTAGGATAATAATCCGTAGTTTTGCTAGGCAATCACTTATCTCTACAAAGCTACAGGCTTCCATGTTAACTGTCATTGTGCCTTTTCATAAGCAACTGTTGAACTTTTCTTACAGTAGCTTGTTGCATATTATCAACATGTCGCTGGCCTGCAAATATTTCCAGCACTGTAGTCATATGAATTTATTTAATATTACACATTTCTTTTGTGACAGCATTGACAATTTCTAATTAAATCCTAACTGTTTTTGACAATGTGTAAGGTAATTGTTATGAACTCTTTAAAATGAAAGGACAAACTGTGTTAATTTTAACACAACCAAAATATATAACTTGCTAATTCAATGTGTTTCCCAAACACACATTTTACAACCTGATGAATCACTATCACACAGAGGCTGACATTAGAATTTATCAGCCAGACATGCTCATACATCATGAGAGGTTTCAGCACCACGGACAGAGCTTTTTGGAGCTCAGCTATTTGTCAAAAATATAGGAGCTGAAATACGACCTATTAGGATGCAGGCATCGTGTAGGTCAGCAAGAACTTGAGCAAGTATCTTGCATGTTTCTATTAAATCTATCTGCATGAAAAACCACCATAAACGTACCATAAAACTGAGAATCTATTTCGAGCTACATATTTCTTTTAAATTTTTTTGTGAAATAAGTACTCTGAATAGACATCTAGTAGTGAGCAATGAAATAAAGTATTTTTGCTACAGCTAAATAAATATAGATGCTCACAGCAAATCAAGATCCTATTTGATTAAATTTTAATTCAAATTGCTAGTGAAAGAGAAAAGACATTTGCTTCAATAATAGGAACACTATTTCATATTCCCTATGTTACCTCCTAAACCTCACATAAAATTAACTATGCACGGGTCACAGTACTCAAACTGTATAGCTTATAATTTTGTGATACATTATGGATTCACCTGTTGCAATCAAAGACTTTACCTATAATACATAAAACCCTAAAGTTTATACCTCTATCGATGCCAACTAATCTGTTCACCTTGTATGGAGGAAACCACCTTTTCGCAAAAACGATTTTAGAGGAATTACATATTTTATAATTTATACTGCAAAATAAAATTCAAATTTTAGTAAAATAAGCATACCCAATTGAATAAAAAATATATAAAAACAGTGTGGAACAAAACTTCGAATTGTCGGTAAAGCCAAGCAACAACATGTTGTCAGTCATATGCTAAGGATTTTGCCTCAAAAGAAATGAAATAGATTTATGGTATATGCATCAGTGTTTTTATACTTATTTCAGTGCTCAAGTTTTTATTATTACTAGACA
>NW_012149729.1:14170003-14170921 GCF_000956105.1 Propithecus coquereli | reverse complement strand
GAAATAGAATGTGATGCCTTTTCATTTGCACTGAAATTAGACAAGCCTAAAGAGGTATGAATTTACCTATTCTAGTTTACTTGATGTATACCTCAGAAGGCTCTTTGCTCATCTTTGAAATAAGCCACATAGTGTATATCAAGGGATTAAATACCTCACAGATACATTAATGGGACTTTCTTTTAAAAGCGAACTGAGGTCTTTGAATAAGTAATACATTCACAGCAAATATCATATATGATTTCAAAATTATTGGGAAGTGGTCCAGAGTAACAAAGCATAGCAAAAAGAATTATGGTTGACCTTAGTACGCTTTTTAGAAGAATGAACTATGACAACATTTGGAGACCTCATAGTACTTTGTGTGCTTATATTTATCTTTTCTAACTCTTATATATCTTTAAGAAACTAATAGCATTATGCCACCACTGTAAGAAAAATCCAGCTTCTCATTAAAACATATGGTTCAGTGTCTGAAGTTATTGATTCAAAATCCAATTGTGATACCCCTTTATAATGTTTACCAGGCTCTGGAACAAATAATGGAATAAGCTTGGGACATAAATTGACCCTCCTAATCCTCACATTGAGAGAATCAGAGTGTAATAAAATAACCTCCCTGTCATTTGTGGTTCCCAACTCAAGGCTGGTAAAGACAGAAATGGTTCTTAAACCATCAGAGGTGCCATTATTAAAGCAATATAGCTAAACACACCAAAACAGTTCCTCAAAAGAGTACTATATAAAAATTGAAATTCATTATCAGAACTGGGATTAAGGTGAGATACTGCTAGAAAACATTCCTTTAATAATGGTTGCAGGGGACAGTCACCTATTCAATGAAGAACAACAAATCATGTCTCCAAAATAACTTTAAGGTTCAAAGCTTCCCATTCCCGTTTGCTAGTCAGTTAATCA
>NW_012149729.1:14156321-14158448 GCF_000956105.1 Propithecus coquereli | reverse complement strand
ATTATTTTATCTTCATATACTTTGTTGCAAAAGTAATATGTGCATATATAAAATTAAGATCCAGCAATCCCACTATTAGGTATTTACCCAAAGGAAAAAAAACCATTTTATCAAAAAGACACCTTCATTCAAATGTTTATTGGAGCACAATTCACAATCACAAAGATGTGGAATCAACCCAAGTGCCCACCAATTCATAAGTAGATTAATAAAATGTTGTATATGTATACCATGGAGTACTACTCAGCCATAAAAAATGATGAATCAATACCTTTTATAAAAACCTGGATGGAACAGGAGACCATTTTCCTACGTGAAATATTGCAAAAACGGAAAAACGAACACATGTGTACTCACTGTTAAATTGCAACTAATTGATCAGACCTCCTGGGAACATATGGAAGTAAAACTCAATGGAAATCAAGCAGGTAGAAGGGAGGAAGAGGGAAGAAGGGATGAGCAAAATCACACCTAATGGGTACAAACACTATCTGGGTGATGCACACACTTGTAAGGTTGACTCAAGCTGTACAAAAGCAATACATGTAACCAAAACATCTGTACCCCCATAATATTCTGTAATTAAAAATAAAATCAAGAACATACACAAAAGCAGTCTCACATTCTCCCTGTCCTCCAAACGCACTCTTACAAAAGCCTGCCATTCTGTCTTCAACAAATTTTGTTGACTCCACTATTTTCACTCTTAATGCATACTAGAGCTGCCCACACTGTAAAAGTGGCATCAACGACCACCAATCTCAGAATGAAAGACATCTTTGGTGATCACCCTTTCATCACCAACACAGCCCCCAAACCTCCCAGCGACGTGACCAACAAATGTGACCATTCTCTAGTAAGTAGGTCAGTCCCTTATGTGTCAGCCTATTACATTTTTGACAAGCTCTAGAAGTAAGTAGATTTTTCCCCCTCTCATGTTAAACCCAAGATAGTTGTTTATTTCTAATCTTTACTAATTTTAGGAAGCAAAGAAGAATAAGTTTAATCTATGTTCCATAGGGTAGCCCAGCAAGTTGTTGATTATGCTAGGCTGACCCTAAGTTATCTTTGCTTCACACTGAAGAAAACCATGTCCTTATAGCAATTCAGGTCACTCTTCTTTGGACATAATCCAAGTCATTAAATCTCTCTTAAAATACAGCATAAGAAATGGAATGCAATCCTCCAGGTGTGCTAATCTCTACTCTCTTTATTTGGTTGGAGAGTAGTGTTAACCAAATTCCTAGACTATTTTCAAATGGAAGCAGAGCCAACTCTAGGCAAAGGTAATTATACCTGCTGCCAAATTATGTCATTAACAGTGTCGTCAATATCATTATCACCAGAACTTAGTAAATGCTAAGCCTTAGCAGGTATATAAATTCATTTAACCTCTATGAGAAAGATTCTATCAGTAACCCTATTTTATATTATAGGTAAAAAAAAAAAAAAATAGGTTAAGGAAGTTTAAGGAACTTATCAAGATGTCGCTAGCAAGTTTTTAGGGGCAGTAGTGCAAGGGATTTGGTCTCCATATAAAACAAATTGACAGATCGTTAGCTTGCTAACACCTACTGTAAATCTTGGAATTTCTCATATGTACTATTATGACCTCTTAGACAAATGTCATTTAGCAGGTAGCAGGGGTGAGTCTTATGATAACTTCTTAGCATCAGTGATTATCATAAGAGCAAGAAAATTAGGAGTATGTATAGCTAGAAATCATCTTTCATTGATTACATACTTTATGAAGTGAAGTCTGACATAAACTAAGAACTGGAATAGGGAAGCAGAACAATTCCACCTCATCAACACCATGGTCATTAGAGAAACCAATAAAGTTACAAAGCTTTCAGTCACAACCAGAAAAACAATATCTGCCACTAGAAAACAAAACTAGTGAAAGGTATTCTCAGTGACCACACATTCTGGTTATTTTATTGTTCAACTTATTAATAGTAGTCAAACACCACCATGAGTTTATGAGAGTGCTGGGAGGTAGAATACAGATTAGAATAACCTGATGATTTGTATTTGTTTAGACACTTGGCTTCTAAACCTTTTTTTAAACTATGTCCCATATTAAAATAAATATAGAACATTACAATACACACACATTCCATGAAA
>NW_012149729.1:14154253-14156271 GCF_000956105.1 Propithecus coquereli | reverse complement strand
TATCATACAACTTATAGTGAAGAGACAGATACCAGCAAATGAATCGGGCAATTGCAATATAGGGTAATAAAAGTATGATAGGCATACGGACAGCTTACACAGATCTGGGGGGTATGGTGTTATTTTAAAGCAGCCCAGCAAGTCTTCTAACTCACAACTGAGACTGCATTTACACAATCTCACTCCCAATTAGAAGGCAGAGAAATGTTGGGGGTAGACTAGGGATGGCATGAAGATGAAAATAGGCTGAAGAATTTTATTAGCAGAGTGCTGAGTAACTGGGAGAAAGTTCTGAAGAAGGAAAAAAGAGGAGCTGGCTTCAGAAAGAAAAATAGGAGGGTGTGTAAAAACCAAACTTAACTTCTTACTCAACATGGTAGAAACTAGTATCTCAGGAAAAAAATGCTATGTCAAATTTAAAACACCAGAACTAATTTATAAGAGTACAAAAGGTTTTCCATATTTCAATATTTCCATATTTCAATCCAGTCTCCCTCTGTAGCGCAACCCCATCTCACATCTGATCCGTAGTCCTCCGTAGCTAGGGATACGAGAAGTGGGACATAAAAGAGAAAAGGAAATACACATAGGCACACTTCATACTTACCCTCTTGGATCTTCCCTAAAATCTGAAACCACCCACCTGCCCACGCTCAACACCCTCACAGGCAAACACTCAGATATACACCCTTTATCTTCAGGGTTATTAAAATCCAGTATTTGTTAGATATCCTAATTTAAGGTATTTTAAAAATACATGAAATTAGAAAAGGGTGAAAATGTCACTCCAGTTGTCTACTTTCTCCCCAAAGTTCAAATAAATGAAAGAGATCCTAGGTATTCTGAGTAGTTTTGTATATAAAAATCCAAATGTAATGTAAAATTGTGGCCTGTATCTTTGAATTTAACACTGACCTAGTTCTATTTCCACTGTCAATTGTATTTCTCTTTCAGAAATTTCACAAATATGTTACATAGAGTTTAATAAGTATGTAAGTATAAAAATAGATATGGGAAAACCAGGAAAAAGTACTGTGTTTCATTTCTTTTGGATTATATTTTGTATAATACCAGACATACTTCTAACTACCTGGATTTTATAAATAACATTTTCTTCACATAATATAAAAAAAATTGTGTCTGTTATGTTTCCAGTTGGAACCTTGAACTCAAGACAACTAAATATAGAAAAGAGTATTTATAGAAGTACTAACCCACATAAATAAGATATCCGTCCTGCATTTTCTGCATTTTCTATAGTCTTTCACCATTATACTCCCTTAAAAAGAAAAGTTTTATTAAGATCGTCTAATATAAGGGAGCCTAGAAAAGATGATTAGAGTAATGAGGGTATTATATCAGAAGATTTTAAAGCTTAATTAGAAGATGCATTTTTAAAGCATTAGCTTATCTCTTCTATGATAGAAAACATAAAAATTCAGAGATAGTATTGCTATTAAATTTTCCCAAGAGTGTTTTGGGGAAGTGTGGTACAAAGATTATTAAAATATTAACAATTATTAATATTTTTCAATTCTTGATTATTTTGTTTAAAAACTTTTGAAGATTTTCTCCTGAAACCAAGGAGAAAATTCTAAACAAAAAATAAATTGGATAAAAGCACATCCACCTTCCTATTCAAGATACTGTTGTCTGAGTATACCCAGAAAGACATTTTTAATGTCCTGATGCTAGCTCCTCATTTGGTGGAAAAGTTTCCACCTCACCATGGCAAATGTTATCTGTTCCATTTCACTGTGATATACATAATAGAAAAGAACCATGTAGGCTTTTAGACAAAATATTTACGATTATAAATCAATGTAACAACAGAGTGATAAGGGAATTTTGCCCCAGCACTAGGCTGTAGTACTCAAACCAACTACTACTCAGTGTGAACACTTAAGCACCGGGTAGAATAGGAACTCGGCACAAACTGTCATCTCATTCTGGAAAAATAATCATGTTTTGGCTTCACTGAAGCCAGAAGATATAAAACACCAGAATATCTATGAGAG
>NW_012149729.1:14148796-14150423 GCF_000956105.1 Propithecus coquereli | reverse complement strand
CATTTTATCATTTCCTAATCATGGAGAAAAAAAGAAGATGTTAAGCTAGAATCACAATTTTCTATCATGTAAAACAAAATTTATACAAAACACTGGCATATTGGTTTATATACTTAGGAAGATCAATTTTTTTTCTATTTCACACTTTCAGACCACAATGCTCAAAGAAAAGGCAAATGTAATCAAGCTTGATAAGCCAAGAAGCAGAGTAAATGATAGGAAAAAAATAATTTGATTTGAAGGGTAAAGATATTAAATTACCACCTCAATGCTCTGAACGATAAAAGCAGAGTCAGAAACAGTTCGGTTTCTTAAAACCAAGTTGTACTGCAACAGCTTTACGAAAGAAGAACAAAAATTAGTGTTGGTTTGTTGTGAAAACTTGAAGGGATTAAGAAAATACATTTTTAAAATCTCATTCAGTTAGAATACAGATAGATTCACTACACCTTTGTATAAACATACTTTAAAATACAAAACGGTATTCCATTAATTTTTTCAACATATTTACTGAATATGGATAATGTCATTGTCTAGAGTAATCCTGATGCTTTTGTTCTACTGGAAGAAACAAGGTCCCTTTAGCTAAAGGTTTTCTGCTTTTGTCTCTTCAGCACTTGCACAACTAGGGTGACAGTCTCATAAAGAAAATAATCAAAGGCACTCACTTTGGCCAGTGACTTGGCATCCCTCCAGCACTGACATTTCATGCCCTGCATTAACTCCAGGGGCCATAGGATCAAAGTTAGAAGGAAATAGTGTGCCATTCTATTTAGTTGTGGTAGCTACGTTTTATTATACAGGCAATATAATTCATTGTTTCTTATATAACTGCTTAACCCATTTTAAATTTTAATACCCATCCACAAACAAACAAATGGCATCACTTGTTCCAAGGTAGATGTAAGTTATAGATAAAACCCTGCAAAATGACTCACAATAAACCAAAATAGTTCTATAAGAAAATTGAAGACAAAGCTAGAAAAAGATTAGATATAAGGTTCTACCAATATATTCTCCTATTTTTTAAAAAAATCAGCTGAAGTCATATTTGGTTCTTATGAACAAAAAAGTATAGTTAGTTGTTTTGCCAAAAAAAATCCCAGAAATTATTTGGTCATTTGCTTGGATTTTCCAGGCATCTGTGCATCTTCCAGTAATGTAACTTATTTATAAAACCCTGTAAGGCAACAGAGAATTGCCTCCAACTAGAACGGAAAAATACTGAAAATTAGAGGGATTCAAAGAGCACAACTACAAAGGGAAATACCATACTACTAAAAGTTTTTTAGTTTACATGATTTTTAGAATCATTTCCATCGATCTCTTTATTTAAAATTCTATTTGGATACTGTGAGAATAAACTAACTAACAAACTAACAAAGGAATATGATGTTCATCTGATATCTATTATTTCACCAACAGAATAGATAAGCATGGAATTTTTAACTTTGCCCTATTTACACCGTACAATGAGGAAAAATTTTGGAACTGAGCTAATAAAAGCACTAAATTAAGACACAATTTTAGTGTTCTGGGAATCTCAGTGGCATTATTACCCAGAGGCAAAAATCCTAACTGATTCTATGAACAGGTAATGAACTATAACAATGGCCACAGATTGGAC
>NW_012149729.1:14147164-14148746 GCF_000956105.1 Propithecus coquereli | reverse complement strand
GAAATAGATTTATGGTATATGCATCAGTGTTTTTATACTTATTTCAGTGCTCAAGTTTTTATTATAACTAGACAAAAAGTTTTTACGCAAAGCTACGTATGAACAAGCATAAGTTTAAAAAAATGATAATTCCTTAGTTTATTCATTTTTTGTTCATGTTCAAGAAATTTGTTTTGCAAGGCTGTTAGTCACTGGAAACACAAGTGAACAAATTACCCACCATCTAGAGATGAATGTTCTACTGGATGATATTCTGCTTTATTTTCTTTATCAATGTTTTCACAAATATGTTAACTATGTTACTTAGTAAAGTTCCAGCTTCCATCCACATTTTCACAGAATATCACAGAAATTACTCTGAGAAATTATTGTCAGAATATCACAGAAATTACTCAAAAAAAGCACAAGATTTTTTTCCTGGTCTAAAATGTTTTACTTATCACAATATGTTGACGTAAGAATTGGATTCAAATTGATTATTTATCTTATTATGTATATCTATAGAAGCTGGCCTAATACTATCCTTAGTTAAATTGAATGCATATCTATTTACCATAAATATTTCTAGGCATAAAGATGTGAATAACTGTTATGTTTCCCCTGTTTTAAAGTCAGAGAATTTGGTCACCCAAGGAAATGAGAAGTGAAATTCAAAAAGGTAATCTAATAGTGACAAAACATTTATATATTCTACCAGAAGTGGCACATTACTCTAACCACACTAACTCTCACAAGATCTTCTAATAACTATGAATAAAAACCTTAAAATTACATAGATTGGATTTTTAGATTAAAAATCAGAAGTTATATGTCAGAAACTAATACGGCAAACAACAAAAACAACTAAAAGTTTAAAAATTTGCTAAAGAAAGGGAAAATTCCAATAAAATGTCCCCACAACTATCACAAATATCACGAAATAATTCTAACTGTATTCAATAGTAATTGTAATGAATAGTAATTAAAATGTGGTTATTTTTTCTTTAATCCAATATTATTTTTTTCAAATTTCCCAAGACAAATTATAACAAATAAGTGAAAGTTTTTGTGAAGGATATGGTTACCACTGATATGTTCACTATATCGAGGTTCCCGAATTGCCATTTTGTGATAGATTAAACAAAAAAGACTACAATGATCTTTTCTTTCAGATGGTACTTTTTTCACCCCTGGTTCTACAGCCCCTACTTCTATAATATCATTTTGCCCTGACTAATGCATTGCTAACTAGGTCGTTGCTGGGGAGAACTGTAGCATTGTACTGGAATGAAACAGCCATGCCTAGAATCAAAATGCTGCCATCAGTATCATGTAGTTCTGGAGAAAGAAAGAAATTGACTCCAGTTTCAACATAGTAGTGGCTGCTTTTATGTGTTCATTGGAAAAGTGAGGACTTTACTGTTATGAGTGACCACAGCCTAGCTTTATATTACTCCTATGAAACAAGGAGAAAATAAAAATAATATTTTACACAGGAACAAAGGACAAATTCAGATTTAACACTTACAGTTATAAACCACACATCCAATCCTAAGAAAAAATATTAGGAGAGAAATTATAAAGAAGAATATTCCAGCAAAAT
>NW_012149729.1:14144279-14145899 GCF_000956105.1 Propithecus coquereli | reverse complement strand
TCCTGATAGTCAAGCTATCCTCCCACCTTGGCCTCCCAGAGTGCTAGGATTACAGGCATGAGCCACTGCACCCGGCCCAGTTTTCATATTAAATCATTTGTATTATAAGGATTGTAAAAAACATGTACATATAAAATGCATGAATTTATATAATTATGTGATACTAACAAGCCAATTCAAACTCCTGAGTGTAAAAGAATTCCTTCTAACCATGGTTATGATATAGACAAAGTATACAAATGGTGGGAAACAAAATATTTCTTTCTACTAATGTCCTTGTCCATACAAATCAGTAGGAATTAAGTGACCGCAGTGAAAAAAGTGAATCACATCAAAAATAACCCCTGAAGCTAAGGCAAATTAGGTTTTCCTTCCAGCAGATTATGTGTGCTTGAGTACAGGATCAGTCCTAAAGTGACAATGCAATGCTTGAGATATTTTCGTGACACATAAAGTGCATAGTGATCAATAAATATATTATTAACCTATTATGTTTGAACAAATATGCATTCACATTTACTTGAGTAGCAAGATTAAAAACTAGGAAGGAAGGAAAAAAGGAAGTAAGAAAAGGAGAAAATATTTACTAAATTTTGAGTATGTGCCATACTAACAATTTGCTATGGTCTTAGGATATTTAATCCAAATCTACAGGAGAAGGAACACGGGAAAAATGAACATCTACCATCTTACTATGTACCAGGCATATTGATAGATAGGATAGTATATCTCTCTCTAAATATAGAATATGTACTATATACAAGTATTTGTAAGTCAATTTATTCAATCCTCGTAAAATCCCCATTAGTTTAGTATTAATATTACCATTTTATCTATGAGTCAGAGGAGTATTTGTTCCCCAAAGATAGCAATAATGATAACATAGAAGCAGAAAAACCAAATGATATACCACACCAGGAGAAATAATAAAATCCATGTACTTTATAAGGATTCCATAACCCACAAAAATAACTAATATGTGATTTTTTGGGAGGGGACAATCCATCAGTAGTACACTAGATTAATAGTGCTTATTATCTTCTGACTATCCCAATCAACATGTTCTTGAATAATATTCCTATTTCAGTTTTGCATCAGGAATTGGGGATAAAAGGTTCCCATTTGTCATCTTTCAGTTATTACTTCTTTGTCAAAGACCAAGAGTACTGGTTTGTCAAAAAAGGAAAAGCTATGCATATTCAATAAGTACTGAACAGATGCAAGACTAGGGACTTTTAAAAGACTTTTTCTGTAATTACTCCCATGTATCCATGTCACTGTCCCAATCTATAAAGCTCTTCTCCTTTTCTATTCCATTAAAGAAAAGTGGAGGGTGGTCAATTATCTGTTTAACCTGCTTTCTATCTCTCAGATTACATTTATCATGCATAGTAACCCAACCTTAGAAGGTCCATCCTGCATAAAGAGTAAGGTTGGGAAAACAAAACCCTCCCCTTCAAGCTCTGTCAGCAATCCCACCCTTGTGAGTACTGACACAGCAGGTATTGGAAACTCAGTACACTACCTTAACACCAACAGCTTGGAGAGTCAGAAGTCATTGTGCTCTGGTAAGTTTATCTTTGTTAGCTGACATGTAATCTACTATAAACCTTGGGTTCT
>NW_012149729.1:14128111-14130384 GCF_000956105.1 Propithecus coquereli | reverse complement strand
ATACCTGTACTACTAATACTTAATTTTCAAGTCTTAGATATAATTTACTTGCTTAGAAATAATACTATAAAGAATTAGAATTTAGTTCCCTTATTCCCCTTCACATTTTCTCTCTCCAATCTTTCCTTAAAATGTAAGTTCAAAAATTTTTACTAACATTTATAGATACATTTTTATGAATATTAGAGCTGAGCCACATAGTATACTATGATTACATTCTTTTTTTTTGTACAATTTTGTATTCTTTACAGATAACCACTGCCTTGTATCTATCTTTTCTTCACTTGCTTAATTATCTATGTACCTACAACAATTCATTCTCAAATTCTCCACAGAACTGTAAATCTGCACACATCTCTTTGTCCGCTATAATTCCTATTGTCTTTGTCATTATGGGTTTGTGGGGATTTTTTTTTTTTTATTCCTTATTGACATTTTAGTGACATTTCAAGGAGAGCAGATAAACATATGTGTTCAATCCACCATACTGGAATAGTATCTAGAGAACAATTTTTACTACCTATATGCAATATAGAAACATTAACAAATCTTAAATGCTAAATGTCATGAAACGGAATATCATCACAGTGAATAGATGTGGAAGAATTTATCAATTACATGTGAGTTTTGATTGTTGAGGAAAATTACAGATCAAAAAATAAGCCATCATTTTCATATTCACTTTTTCAAGTAAAGGGTTTAGATTTACTAGAAGTCTCTCTCATCTCCAAATTCTATAATTTTAATATGCGTATAACTTGGCTGAGGAGCTTGTTAAACTACAGATAATGATTAAGTCATTTCTAACAAGCACCTACGTGATACCAATGATTTGGGTCTAAGAATTATAGTTCGAGTAGCAAGGCTTTAGAGTATATTAGCCTTGCTATAAAAAGTGTACAAACTGGGGGAGACCTACTCAAACCTGGCAAATAACCTTAGCATATTTCTTAAGTTTTACAGTCCATGATTTGAACACAAGTTCCTCACCAGAGAAAGCAAAATACCACTCAAAAGAAGAGAAACAGGCTTCACAGGTCAATTGTCTACCAACAATTCATAGACTACTTGACTCACAATTGACCAGTGTCACTATACTAAATTAGATGTCAACAGAAAGGTCACACAGAGTACTGGGGAGCCGCAATGCAACTATATTCCAATGCTTCTATTCTGATACTAATTCTACCTGGTACTCTAAAATATATTTCAATTCTGATGTCAACTACACAGAGTTAGTGCAGACTGCACAAGTTAAGGACTGAGTCTTTCACTTCAGAAGACAGCCTCAAAGAAGGTCCTGAAGCCACCAGAATTTCTGATCAAATGTTTACAAATTTGGGGGCTTCTAAGACCATGTTTGAGTTTAATAACTCAATACAATGATTCACAGAACTCAGAAAATTGCTATAATTAAGACTATAATTTTATTATAAAGAATACAAACTAGATTAACCAAATAAAAAGACACATAGGATGAGATCTTGGAGGGTCCCAAATACAGAGCTTCTAAGCCCTCTCCTCATAAATAAAGATATGGCCTCCTCCCAGCACATCAATGTGTTCCCCATCCAGGATGCTCCACTGAGCTTCAGTGTTGAGAGTTTTTATTGGAGTTTTGGTTACACGATAGAACTCAATGTCCAGCCCTCTATTCTTTTCTTAGCGGTCAAGAGATTGGGCTGATATCACGTGGCTCAAAGCCCCAAAACTCTAGTCACAAGATTCTTCTTTCCAACATGACCAGCCCTTATCCTGATGCTATCAAGGAGCCACCATGAGTCACTTTGTTAACATAATCTCAGGTGTGAACCAAGAGGTTCATGAGTAACAAAGACAGTGCTGACTGTGCCAGGAACCCAGGAAAAAGATTAGATGAAATGTTTATTACACAGCAGTTTCCATCTATTCTATTTGATGAATTTCACTAGTTTTTCTTATGCTTTAACAGGAAAAAAAAAATCCTTACTAAGAATACATTCAGACAGGCAGAGGTCACCAAAGACAAGAAGTAAAACTTAAAACTTGTCTGGTTCTTAAGAAAATTGACAAAATATATGTGACAAATAACTGTATCTTGCTGGGGTTTAGTTTATTCTCCTATATTAGTAAGAGATTGGATTGGACGATTTCCTTGGTACTTTCTGGCTCTAACATCCTATAATTCTACAAGTTCAGAAAATCTGTATTAATCATTTGCTCAATTATAGAGTGATTTTGTCAGTTGCAAAAATTATCACCTCTTGATTGGTAAAAATGAGGACCATAACAAG
>NW_012149729.1:14124137-14127497 GCF_000956105.1 Propithecus coquereli | reverse complement strand
TATTACAGGCATTTATACCCCTGTAACATTCTGAAATTTAAAAAAATATTAAATCGATCTATTAAGTAATTGTGCAAGTTTTTAGAATGTATTTATCACTTTCTAGGACTTTCCTGCAGAAATTATAAATTTGGAGTTAAATTTAGATTCCATACTCATCTATGTCAAGGAAGGCAAGACAATATGAGAATATTTAATCCACCATAAATTAAGGACATAAAATAGGACAGAGCCCTCTAAACCTAATCATCAGTTATCCTTCATCTGTCTTTTTCATTCCAGCTCTACTAATTATTTGAACAAATAGTTTATTACTTGAAATAACAAACTCATGTATTATCTGTACTATCAGAAGCATGACAAAGCTGTCTGCCTAAATCCCCATAAATGGGATCATTTCATACATACACATGTTGAAGAAATCAGAAAAGGAGCAACAAGCAGTATTCATTTGATATTTTTCTTTCCTGAATAGGACAAGCAGATCACTACAATTAACATCTATTGTGAATTTACAGCAATTTAGTTAGAAAATAATTCATGTTACACAGAGGTTTCCAACATCATTAACAGAGACTAAGAAAGTGGGCCAGTAAGCATAAGAGCATAAATCATAGAGGTCGTGTGTGTTAATGAGAAAAAGAGCATTTATTAGCTTGCAATTTAAATATAAAGCACTTCTCCCTCAATGTCTTAAAATGGAGCAATATCCTATACCTGAGGACAGGAGAAGGCAGTGCCCTCAATTATATGAGCAACTCTCCTGGCCCCAAAACTTCTATTGTTGTCATTGAAATTCATCATTCTGATTTTATTTTTAGATTGTGGTATCTTTTATGTTATGGAAAGAAAGCTTGTGAACATAACCCATCTGGTATTATTGCCTATCCTGGAGATTTGTGTACTTTTTTCATAACTTTAAGAGATATATGTATTCACTTTTACGCAATAGCCAAAATGGCATTATTATTTCCTAACTTTTGTGTGAGCTCCAATCAACGTTTTATATTTGTATGTTTGTTCTGAGATCAAAAAAAGATAAAAATGTTTGAAAACATAAGGGAAAAGATCAGCATGTCATTAAAAAGCCAAAGATACCCATCATGGGAAACTGCTATCTATCTTATTATGCAAGTAAAGAGGAAACAAAAGCATTTATTTCAAAAAGATGTGACATTATATAATTACGATACTATATAACTACTAAGAAATAACTTACTTTTCTGATATGTGTTTCAGGAAACCAACACCCACACCTCCCAACCCTGCACTAGGCTAAACAAGTGGGGTAAACACTCCTGGCACCAGGCCTTGCAGCATTGACTACCGGGACATAAAATCCAGGAATTTTTGGATGGATTTCCATGACAACATGAGTTATTTTAAAAGTACTTAGATGTTCCCTATGGAAGGCTAACAATTTTTGGATTTTTTTTAAAAGAATAAAAATGTTCTATCCACATACATTTTTCTTTAAAATACCACCACCATGGGTCATTTTATAAATATTTATTTATTAGCAATTTATTTTCTTTTTCTTACAAATTTCCTGTTTCACTGATTTGAAATGAAAGCGTTCTTTACAGACACTACTTACTGATGCCAACAGATGGAAAAATGATGATAACAATAATGAAGATGGCTCTTACTGTGGAAGGTCACAAAAAGTAAATTTAAACCAGAGCCAGTGACGGATCCTTTCATTAGGGCCATATGAGACTCAGGACATCTACTGTGCTGTCCACTGTGGGAAAATGCATTCTCATTTTAAATGATAACCATAGTCATCTCTTTGTGCCTTGGAGCAAAGCCAACCCAGACACTGTATATTCAAAGCTACCCAAGTACACAAATCAGTGATTTAACCAAGGCTTTAAAACAGTTGCTTTAAAAAAAAAAAAAAAAAAAATCATTTCTCATCCTGCCCTGGTTTGAAAAACTTTAAAATATGTATTATTTCCATTTTAGTGTCATAGCTAATACACTGCAACCTTGTCAAATGACAAGATTTAGTTTCTGGACTAATAAAATATCCATATTATGATTTTACTTGCAAGGTAATCTCACCATGTTATTGATGAAATCTACTATATTTACTAGAGAAAAGCAGTCAAAACAATGAGCACAAACATTTCTCTATGCTTCCCCATTACTTGACATTAGCGACGTAATGTGCAAAATCCCTCTGAATAAGTACTTATTCCTTTTCCTATTAATACAATACTTCTAAGGAAGTACACAATACAGCCACATTCAGTTAAAATTTCAAGTCAGCCATTATCTATTTGTTGCCTATTTGCCACCCATAATAGTAAGTTCCAGGGACACAGCAGTAAACAAGACAAATCTTGTGGATCTTAGAGTTGATAAGCCATATAAGTCTGGAGTCAGATACCCTTGGAGAGTTTGTTAAGGGAGAACTCGTACCTTCCGTAGAGAAGTTGATCATAATGCTGATTGGTAGAGAAGCTCTAATACAACCTGGCCACCCTGCAGAGCTCCAGGATCACCCTTTCCCTTATACTCCCATAGTTTTTACTTCTTTTTCCCCTTTCTTACTATCCGAAACACACACTGCTACTTATTTGAGTGTTGCTGAGGTAAAATGTATTAAACCCACGGAAGATGGACATTCTGGGGGACTGGCCGTATGAAGATACAGCAGACAACAAAGACAAGATTGAATGGGATACTAAGAAAGAAAATATCAAAAATACAGTTACCGTATGACCCAGCAGTCCCATTCCTAGGTATAAGCCTAAGAGAAATGAAAGCACATGTCTATCCAAGAACCTCTACACCAGTGTTCATGGCAGCATTTTTCATAACAGGCCTCCATCAGCGGATGAATGGATAAATAAATGGAGAACTCTATACAATGAAATTTTATTTGGCAATAAAAAGAAATTTAGTTCTGAGACATGCTGTAACATTGAAGAATCTGGAAAATATTATGCTGAGTGAAAGAAGCTAGTCACAATAGGCTAAATATTGTATGACTCCATTTATATGAAATAGCAAAAATAGGCCAATCCATAGAAACAAAGTAAAAATAGGTAAGTGCTCACTAGGGCTGGGTTAGAGGACGGAATAGGGAATGATTGCTAGGGGGGATGGGGTTTCTTTCTGGGGTCATGAAAAATATTCTGAAATCCCAGTAATGGTGGTAACTGTAGAACTCTATGAATATACTAAAACCTACTGAATTATATATATCAAAAGTGAACTTTATAGTATATGAGTTATCTCTCAATAAAGTTGTTTTAAAAAATGTTTCACAATGGTGATATAGCACCTCTTGTATACTCCTGGAAAGCACTGGAACACATTCTAGTAAGCGAGGTATCCCAAGAATGGAAA
>NW_012149729.1:14122688-14124087 GCF_000956105.1 Propithecus coquereli | reverse complement strand
TTCTCTGACAAGATTGCCTATGCTGGTGGCAAAGCTACTTCAAAAACTGAAACTCTAATTTTATTTCTACAGTTACTTCCTAGCCTTTTATTGTCTCATCTTCTAAACCATAGTTACAATTCAGTTTCCACACTTACATTATTTTGTTGGAGCTCAATGAATAGGAGTGAAAAAAATAGCAGACAAGAAAGAAAGAAGAGAGATACAGAGAAAATCAACCAACCAAACAGAAAAAAAAAAAAAAAAGTGAAATGAAACTAAAAGTCAAGGTAAGAAAAAAGGGACAGAAAAAAGAGTTGGAAAGAGAGATTGAGATTCAGGGAGATTAGAGAGGACAAAGCCGCCTTTCCCCTTGAAGTGTTAGCTTATCTGCCCTCATTCAGTGTTGGCTTATGTCTATGATCACCTGCTCTCTACTGCCCTGTAAAAAATTGGTTGGCAAGGGCAGATATGACCTGAAGTAGCAGTGATCTGGCTAATATGAACCTTTTGGACAAGATCATGTATTCCTGAGCCCAGGTGTGTCAAAAACTAGATATTTTTGGTTGTATATCCAACCTCCAGGGTTATGAAATCTAAATGAATTTCAAAGTAGCTGGGTGCCTTTCAACACACTATACTTCATTTAATATTATATTTGTTACTGAACAAACAATAACAATTTGGAACAAAAGTTATGAGAAAGCTAAGAAATATAATTGGGCAGGGATAAATAAACTAACAGGTCCAAGCCATTTTGGCCAGATGGCGTTTTGCAATTTTGGAAATATCTGAACTTCTCACAAATGTCACAGGGTGTGAGAATTAAAAACATTTCCATCTGCCCAAACTAAAGGAACTATTGCTCCTCATTCATGCAAATGATAATCCCATGCTGTTCTCCAAGATATTAAGACTGGCCGTTTGAGAAGAAAAATTGTCTATTCTTCCTCTGAAAGGGTAATTCTAAAGCCACTTAGATAAATGGCTAAGTGACAAAGCAAATAAAAAAGTAATAGCTCTGAGAGAGTTGCTGGAAATAGTCTCTTCTTGACTACTTTGCTTATGATAGAGGAAAATATCTGTGAAACATATTACAGAACTTGGGTGATAAAATAATGAGAGAATCATGGAATAATATGCCTTTTTAAAATTGAAAAATGTATGGCTACTCGGTGGCAGAGGCAGGACTACCGCTGAGATCTTCTAATTGCAATGGTCTCTACGCTGTGCATTAGTGTCTGTATGTTTTGGTGTGGTTGAGAAATGAAGAAAAGTAAAAGAGAGATAAGTAACATTAACTCGGCTATTTTTTTTTTCTGGTATTACCACCACATTCCATACCTGTACTACTAATACTTAATTTTCAAGTCTTAGATATAATTTACTTGCTTAGAAATAATACTATAAAGAATTAGAA
>NW_012149729.1:14102308-14110363 GCF_000956105.1 Propithecus coquereli | reverse complement strand
CCAGTAAATTTGAATTATGCCAGAAAGTCAAACCTTAGCAGACTTCCATTTTATATTTTGGTACTACTTTGTTTTTGTTGAATTTGTCATACCTGTATTTACCATGCAGTGACCTGTAAGAAAACCTAAACCCTCAACCATGACATGAAAACCAAAAAGAATACAATGAACTCTTTGCAGGTTTAATAGTGTATTGTAATTTGATATAGGGGTTGATATAACCCCATCAAAGATACACGCTTTCTCTTTTGAATTTTCAAATAAACCCTCTCATCATATGTTCAAATAATTCCTTATTTCCCCACTATCTCCAAGATTCACGGTACTCCCATCCCCAGGCTGTCAGTCAAGGGGGACCTTGTTCTGCCTCCCTGACCATGCTGATCCCTCTCCACCACAAATGAACTTCTTGGTAATAAAGAGCACATTACCTGCTATTACCTTTAAGATCATTTAATAACCACTCATCTTGACAGTACAAACTTGGACCAAACTGAGTCCCCAGGACTGAGTCTGACAGACATTTGCTTTAATTGGCTGTGCCACCGAGCTGGTTTTGCATTTCAAACACAAAACAAAGCCAACTAAGGAGAAGCGAGGCTGGGATATTTTCTGTGCTGTGTTTTTCCACTGAGCACTCAAAATACTCATTTGTAAGTAATTTTGCACTCTTAAAATAAAAACAATACCCATATAAATATGTATGTGTGTCTATAGATATACATATGTGTATACCCATTTTATTGCTATTCTTTTCTCAGAGAAATCATCATATTCCTTTAAATCACTCCACTAATCTTTTTCGAGCTTAATTTTCTCTTTGGTCTTCTAGCTGATTACTTCAGGTTACCTGCTCATCTGCATGGCTTCCATATGACCAACTGTGCCATTTCATTAACTACAGTCCATTCCTGATGCCTGAAGAGATTACAAGCACTGATGGGTTTTACTCCTTAGGAAAAGCTGTTTCCCACCAGAGAGCTGGTGCCTGCCTGTGTTAGGGTCAAGATGTTACAGAGAAAATTGTCCGAGGGATTCTGGAGCTAGGTGGCAGGTGTGGCTCCTGTGTAACAGGGAACTATTATAAGCACTTGAATATAGATGTTGAATTTTACTGATCTGTATAACACTAGCCACCTACCCGAGTATGTGAACATACAGAAGCTTCAATCAGCATTTACTGAACTTAAATAGTAATTGAGAAAGAGAAGGCCTCAGTTCTACTGATACCCATTTGGATATCCAGTTAATTTTTCAGTCTTCTTTCCACATCTTTAAAATGCATAGAAAAGATCTAATGACCAGCTTACATGAAACACAGGGCACAGAGAAATAGATTCAATCACATTGTAGAAATTTAATCAGCAAAATCCAACATGTGGGAAACACTCTCTACTATACAACTAACCTGATTTACGTAACAAATAATTATAAGAAGAGGGGGGAGAGGGAGGGGAAAAAACAGCAAGAGAGAGACTGATTGATTTATGGACTTTAAAATATATTTAAAAGACATAACTAAAATACAAAATGTGGACCTGATTTGAACAAACCAAATGTAAAAAAATAAACATAACATTTACGAGGCAATCATGAAAATTTGAACAGAATAATTGATATTAAGGAATTATTGGGCAGGTGCTGGTGGCTCACATCTGTAATCCCAAGCACTTTGAGAGAACAAAGCAGGAGAATTGTTTGAGGCCAGGAGTTCGAGACCAGCCTGGGTAAAATACCTGTGATCACACCACTGCACTCCAGCCTGGGCGACAGAGTGAGACTGTCTCACAGAAAAACAAAAAATCCACAAGATTATTGTGAAAGTTTTAGCTGTGACAATGGTGTGACAACAATGTTTTCAAGACCTTATCTTTTCTAGACATTGATGGTCTACCACATTGCCTTTATTTATACCACCTTACCTTTTATTAATATGTATCATACAACTTTTCCTTAGACTCAAGTCAGCAAAATTGTGGTGCTCCTTCTCACTGTATGCTGCACATATTGCTATTATTGCACACATCACATTTTAGCACCGTGTTTGTTTGTTTCTCACATTGGAAACTTCTTCAGTAGAAAATATTTTGCAGAAGTAAATCTTACACTACTTGGCCCAGGATAATAAAAAAACAAGCTACATATACCCAAAGTTATTCTCTTGTCACCTTCCCTAATACATGAGATTACTTGCTTAAGCTTCAACTTGGCCCATAAAACTCTACCAGAACACAACAGATGCTAGCAACACATTGTTTAATTCATCCACGACTCAGCTCTTCCTCATTAAGAGAAAAAAAGCCATTATTTCATCTTTTCCAAGAATTTACTACAAAAATCATCTATTCCTATTTTACTTTCTTCTCATCCCATCTCCTCAATTTCTTTTTAAATTATTATCTCTCTGCAGTGGATTGTGAGCTGACAAATTAGGAACCAATACTAATATTCTTCTTAGTAATCCAGAATTTAGAACAGTGTAAGGTAAATAGTGGACAGTGTTAAAAAAAATTGGGGGGTACGATAGATGTTATTCCCTTATATGTGCAGATGAATAAATATACAGCTCTAAAGTAATATTTTTTGATTTTTCTAAGTTAAATATAAATGCAAAAACCTGCAATTTTAGTGTAAAGAATTCTAAAGGCCTTTAGGTATGCCAAAAGAGAATATATTACAGCATGAGTGGAAAGGAAGTATCTCTCTTTAAAATAGCATTTTGTCTGTTTGGGAGTACTGCCTTATGGCAAATAGCTAGGTATTCATTTAAAAAAAAAAAAAAAACTCTTATCAAAGTAATATTTAAAAAAATCATCATGACTTTGGAATTTTAAAGTAGATTTACATGTACTCAAACTTCCTTGTCATTAAAATATCAATGCTAGACATTATACCTACTAAGTTTTTTGTTTTACAGATTGAGACATCCTCTAACAATAAATACATGCCCCCATGTAAAATTACTATAGCGTTGTAGTTTGATTTACAACATACTCAATTAACAGTCTAACTTTCTGTTAGTCAAGATGAGTAATCTTGACTTTGGACCTTTCAATCTGCTAAAGGATATCTTGATTTACAATATAAACTAAACCCTGCCTAGCCTCTCTTGCTAAGTATAAAAATTGGCCAGTTTATGCATAAACCTACTCATGACTAACAGAAATCAGAATACTCTGGAGCCATGTTATTTTTCTTTACTTACACTTTTCTTAAAAATGTAGTAAGAGTGTCAAAAATTGCAAATGAAAAATGATTAAACTCTTAACACATATATATCAAGAATAGAAAAAAACTCGCTTTTTAATGAGAACTATATATTTTCCTTATGGAACTTGCACAATAAGCACACAAATTTCCAGAAGTTACCTAGTCTAGGACACTATAAAATCTATTTTTCATTGAGTGAATGCTCATATCCATTCAGCATGAATTATTGCCTTATTAAGTATCAGAGACTTTTCTCCCTAACTGCACACCCTATTGTACCAAATCTAGTTAGATGAAGCAGAAACAAATTCATATTTCCTAACACTTATTCAAAGTCTTTGGACTAGAAACTGCACTGCTGAGTCTTCACATTTCATCAAATTATTCTCACAGTCAGGTTCGTACTAACAAGGCTCTCATGTATCAATGCTTTTTTCCTTTTGTGAAAAAGAAAAGGATCCTCACTAATTTCACAGTACAATGATGCATTCATTACTCAATCTTGTTTCTTAGTCTATTAAAATTAAAGATGCGTATGCCCTATTGTACCACACTATTATATGCAATAGTTGGCTAAAAAAATGTTAAAAATAAAATCAAAACTACTCTAAAATAACTTTCATGGATATTTCCAAAACCCTACTGCCTTATTTTTTCTGATTTATCCTGTACTGACTGGCTGACTGCTTATTTCTTAGATTGTCAAAGTTCTGCTAGGAACAAATAATAGTAGGTAGATAGGCATTACCATTATTATCCACCATGTATATACATTTTTTAGGATTTCCCAGTGAGAATTATAAGCACTACATTAGCAAATCAAATTTTCTTTTTTAAGTACAATAAGAAAAATAACACCAATAAAACCTCAACATCAACATGGAAAAAAAGTCTTTTCACTAAAATTGTTGTATCTGAATTTCAAATTAATTTCCAAAAGGAGAAAAATGGTGATGGTAAACCAATACTGGTAACACTATTTACAAGAAGGGATTTTAATTGGAATGTAGAGCCTCATTACTCTGAATCTTAATTGCTGTGAACTAGAAATAATCAATAAACTCCTAAGTAGCAGTTTGAGTTTCCATTTCACACAGAAGACTGCTGCAATATAAAATCATCGTACATTGGTTATTATTAACACTCTGCTGGTGGGGGAGAGATTCAGAGATGTGTGAGTGATAATTCTGCCTTTTTCCCCAGGATGAAGATGAATATGGCCTTTCTGTCTCTGAATTTGTTTTCAGAAACAGAAGAGCACAGAGATTGTAACGCTTCCTTAAGCAGAGTACAGATATCACGAGAGTAGTGTGTATATGTTGACTTTGAGGATGCTGACACAATCCCTGAGGGTACAGGGCAGTGGCAAAGCTGAGTCATAACATTCAACTCTGGCTGGCTCTGCTTACGGACAGAATGTCACCGGCAACTGCTTTTCCACTAGGAAACCAACGGGCTAAGAAATACTCTGAAAGAAATTATTTAGATCTGCTCTGGATAGGCATTTTCCTTCTGTGAAGTTTCAACTTCGGTTAAATAAATGAAGACATCATGATACGTAAACTACACTCTCTTCCAACCAATCTCTAACCCACCTGAAATGCCAAAGTGGTCAATGAGAATCCTTTCCCGTGTGCCTCTCTGTCTGTGTATGTATACAATTGCATGTAATTTTCCAGTACAATGCATGCATGCTTGCTATTGAAGTAAAATAATATCTATTTTTTAAAACTTTTCATTGTTGTATAACATAAATATTGCAAAATGCACAAATTTTAAGCACAGCTGGACATACTAATAGTTTTATGAAGGGAACACATTTACACCCACCATCGCAGGAAGTCTTCCTCACACCCCATCCCAGTCACTGCCCCTCTTTTAAGGTAATAAAAATTTTAAACTCTACTACCACCTCAGATCAACTTTGCCTGTCTTTGAAATCATGTTAATGGAAATATATAGTATGCATCTTTTGTGTATCACTTCTTCCAGATTATACCTGTGAGATTTTCCATGTTGTTTATGTTGTAATCATTTCTTTTTGTTGCTCTACAGAATTTAATTGTATATCCCCACGTTATTTATTGTTTCTATTCCTGACAGTTATTTGTTTCCAGCGTGGGGTTACTTAAAATAATGTGTCATGAACACTTTTGTACAGACTTTTTTGGTGTCCTTACCTACATTTTTCTGTTGCGCATTTATCTAGAACTGGGATAGCTGGGTCACAGGGGACGTTTATGTTCAGCTTTAGAATAGGCTGCTTAGAGTTTTCCAAAGTTGTTACACCAATTCACTTTGCCACCAGCACCTTAAAAGTTCTAGTTGCTCTTTATCTTCCCTCCCAACACTTGGTATTTTAAATTATTTTTAAAATTTTAGCCATACTGGTGGTAGTGTAGCATCTCCTGTGGTTTTAATTTACAATTCCCTGAGAATAAAGCTGCTGATTATCTTTTTTCACATAGTAGTTGACCATTTGGAGAGATTCTTTGTAAAATGCCTAATTAAGTATTACTCCCACTTTAATATCTTTTTCTCATGTATTAGTAGGAGTTCTTTATTTATTCTGGACTTGAGTTCTTTTCAGATATGTATCACTGTGACAGGTATATCCATTATTTTTCCCATATTTCACTGCAGGGACACCCTGTCAATAAATTGGGTGATCATAAATGCTTCAGTCTATATTTGGACTCTTTGTTTTGCTCCATTGACTTCTTTTTCATACTTAAACCACTACCACACTCTATTACTGTGACATTATAATAAATTTTGTTAGTGGGTATTGTTAGTATTGTTAGTGCTTGAACTTTGTTCATCAATATTGACTTGGTTATTCTTGGGCCTTTGCATTTCCATATGCATTTCAGAATCAGCTTGTCAATTTTCCCCACAAAATCCCACTGGGTTTTTAATTGGGATTGTACTGACTCTATAATCAGTTTACAGAGTTGATCTTGATACAATCCATAAACACATGGTATATCATTCCATTTACTTAAGTTTCATTTAGTTTTGAAATGCTGTGCATGCAGGTTTTGCAAATCTTTTGTTAGATTTTTTTTCCCCTAGGTGTATGATGATTTTGATGCTACTGTTAATTTTGTCTTTTTAAAATTTCACTTTCTAATTGTTTCAAGCTAGCACACAGAAATACAATCAATTTTGTGTGCTGACCTTGTATCTAGTATTTTTCTTACATATTTGGAAGAATTCATTGGCGAAGTCTTCCGGGCCTGACATTGTTTCTGTTAGGAGGTTTTTATATATGGACTTTATTTAACAGACATGAGTGTTCATATTTTCTATTTCTCCCTGTGTGAGTTGTCAGAGTTTTTCAAGACGTTTTTCTATTTCACTCAGATTTTTAAATCCTTTAGTGTTGTCTTCTTTTAAAATTACTTATATTGGTAATTTGTACCTTTTCTCTTATCCTCTTTATCTATCTTACTAAAGGGTTATGAATTTTATTTATCTTTTCAAAGAACTTTTTTGCTTTCTTGTTATTTGTATAATGTACATTTGTTTCTGTTTCATTGTTTTTAACTCTTCCATCGAATTTCTTTGCATTTAATTTGTGGTTTCTTTCCTTCTTTCTTTTTTGGTTCTAGAATTTCCATCTGAGAATTTTTACAGATTCTAGTTTTCTGGTGACATAATCAATATTTTCATCTATTTTCTTGATCATTTTAACCATAGTTATTTTAAAGTCTGTGTTTGGTATTCCTAATACCTGGATCATCTTTTGCTTCCATTTTACTGTTATTTGTCCATATTAAATGTGCATTACTGATAATTTTTCAATGACTGTTACATAATTACTATAAAAAAAACTGTAGAGACTTTGCATGATATTATCTTCCTACAGAGAAGATATATTTTTGTGGCAGAGAGAAGATATAAAGATAGATAAAAGATGACCTGGGATCCATGTGAGGCCAATGTATTTCTGATTTGCCTTTATTTCCAAGGCAAAGCCCTTGGACTCCATGAAAAGCCCAGGGTGTTAATTAGGACCCCCTCCTCCTTGCTGATCCTGAAATCTAATTTTTATGTCCTAAGAAACAGCATGAGCTCTGCTTGGTTTCTGGAAGTCTAATCCCTCCTCCCCTCATATATGCACTGAGAAGCAAGTATTACAAAAAGAAACTATAAGCTAAACATTGGGCTCACTTTGTCTGTGGTTTTTTTCTTCCCCTGTAGCTTTTTCTCTAAGACCTTTGGGTTCTGGCTATCTGGGAACCCTATACCTCAATTTTTTTACTGCCCAAGTAGACATTGCTTCTATTACACCACCCTGGTGTACGATGAGAATTCCTAAATGTCCTGAGGAAAAAAAAACAGCTGAGAGGGCAGTGCTTATGCTAATACCCTACTACTTTCTCCCCAATCTTGGATATCTTAGTTTCCTTCCAATGCCTTCAAACAGCTTCTTTTTCTTATTTATCCTGTAATTTTTGGCTCTTCGAGGCGACAAGGAGTGACTAGTACCAGCTCCTTCATCACAGCTAATAATGGAAGTTTCCTCCAAATGTATTTAATGGCAAGGAAATATAAACCAAATAGGGTATTAAAATTTTAAGTCTGTATGAGCATTAACTAGTGTAAGTATATGAGAAAAGTCAGATGATTCTTTACTCAAAGCCTAACGTAGCCACTATTTACTGTGTGATTTTAGGCAAGAACCTCTGGAGCTGAATTCACCCATGTGCACAGTAGAGAATTCTCATGTTTATTCAGATATTTCATTAAATTCAGTAAGAAAGTGACTTTCCTGGATCTTGTCCCTTTATGATCCATCATTTACAATTAATCTTAGAAATAGTCATTTCATATAAAAAC
>NW_012149729.1:14097170-14098463 GCF_000956105.1 Propithecus coquereli | reverse complement strand
ACATTCTTATAAAGTAATATTTGTAAACATCTTTATTTGTATAAAATAAATTTCTAGAATTCAACAGTACTCTTCATGCATATTGCTAAATTCCTTTCTAGAACAATTGCACCAATTTATTCTCTCTAGGTGAAGAATGTTAAAAAGAAGTCACCTTGAAATCAAGCATTATGGTTTAAAGTTCAGAAGATGAACTCATGATAACATTTTGCACATTTAGGATATTCTAATCACAAAAAAGTTTTCATTCACCTGAAGGGTTTATTTCATTCATGGACCCCAGATATATGACAGAAGAAAATATCAAACTTTTTGTGCTATACTAATTTGGCCCCACAGCACTAAAAATATAAAAAGACTAGTATGTGCAAATAATTTAATATTTTATAACTATACGGCAATATATCATAGTAAGATGTAAAACCATTTCTTTGTCATTATAAGTAATAAAGCAAGTATTTCCTTGCCTTCATACATCACTAAATAACATTCAATGACAAGAATTTTATCTTCTGTCAGATCTACCCTTTCATATTCAAAATGATTCTGAAATATACTGAGATGTCTACAGGGCTTTGAATACTAAAAATTATTTATAAGAGCTATACAACTGCAATTCCTAGAAATAATTAGGAACAAACAGAACACAATTTTCCCTACTTGAATTCTCTGCTCTGAGGGGAAAAGTGGGCTATGGTTGTAGAAGGCTATGATTCTAAACAAATTAGTCAAAAGCACCCGTGTTACTGAATTCTGACCAATGATTTTGTCATTTTCTATAGGTATCTCCTAGAGAAAACTGGTTTAAACTCTATTACTAACAACCTTAAGCACGTGTTAATGAAAATTGACTTTTCCTGTGTGGCAGAACATACTCCACAAAGAAAGATAAGGTAAAAGTATACAAAGTGACAGATGTCTACCTTCCAGTTTTAAAACTGCATTATATTACAGAATTATAAGCTCCAATAAAAGAAGAAAAACGTAATTAAACAATAAACACGTTTTCTGGATACTACTGATGCTTGCACAATTATATTAACTTATTCTGGTACATAGAAGCACAAATAGGGAAAGTCTGGCCACAATGATGACATCATTAAAAGGCACTACTGTCAGCACTGCTTGTCAGAATCTTTATTACAGTTTTCTTGCATGTGAATGTTCTGTGATAACATACTCTATTTACATAAAGAATATTTTATTGTATATTTTTACTAGTCAAGAAGCAACATATTGTGGCATAGAATCAGACAATTATAAAATGAGATTTCTGCATTTTTTACACGTTAA
>NW_012149729.1:14094319-14097120 GCF_000956105.1 Propithecus coquereli | reverse complement strand
TCTGGAAAAACACACATAGACTGGCTAATCACTTCTTTTTTTTCATGAAAAAAAGAAAAGTCTATGGTCTTAGGGTTTTACCTTGATTATCTTTGTATCTTCCTCAAGCATGACATACTATAGGGAAATAATCAGTAATTTCTTAAAAAAAAAAAAAAAAACAGAGGGTGTAAATGTGTTTTACGAAAAATAAAGAGGAAGAAGAGACTTGCAATTCAAGATCCTAACCTCTAAGAAATTCAAGGAGCAGCAAGATGGCTGACTGGAGACACCATCTGCCAGAGTATCTCAGTGAGGAGGAGAAATTTTACAGTAAACAGAAAAAATGACAAGACATAGATCAGATGTGGGTCTGAAGGAAGGGTGCCAGAGTCCTCAGACGACTCCACAGGAAGAAGTTGCGGTGCAGAACAAGAAGGAGCAAGGTATCAGCAAAGATCAACTTCTGAGAGGCTTGCAGTCCAGAGGGAAGGGTAGGTGGAGCAGTTTGTTTCTCCTTCCCTCACATCTCTGACAGTCGGTGGGTTCCCAAGCTGCTGGAGAGACTTTCTGATCACATGAGCCCAGAGACTGCCACCAGTGAGCTGGGAACTTATTGTGGAGGGCACCAGGTTCCCAGCCCACCAAGGGTACTTCCCAACTCCACAGACCCAAGCTCAGTCAGCAGGCGCCATATTACTTCTCCACCCACCCTGCACCTTTGTCCTCCCCACAGGTCTTCAACTACTCAGGTTTCATCCTGCTAATTCCCACACAGACATTTCCCAACTCTGGCCCAAACTTCAGGAGTCACTGAGGTCTAGTGGGTCCCAGGTGATCTGCGTGATTCCAGAGGCTGGACATTCTGGGCAGACTGCCTCTAGGAGAGAGGGTCGGAGATGACCAGAGTTCCAGCAATTCCTCACATAGACTCTTTTCCTCCCCTCCTCCTCCCACATTGAGGCTTCCACAGAGAGTGGGGCTCGGGCGTTTCCTCTTGGGGTCCTGCAGCAAACTGAGAAAGAAAGTTGCTGTAGCCAGTCTCATATCAGATAACATAGACTTCAAATCAGTAAAAGTAAAGAAAGACAAAGATGGTCATTATATAATGGTGAAGGGAACAAGAAGGCTTGACAATTCTAAATATTTATGTACTTAACACAGGTGTGCCCGGGTTCATAAAGCAAACCTTACTTGATCTAAACAAAATGATGAACAGCAGCATCGTAATAGCCAGGGACTTCGCCAACTCAGCGACAGAACAGAACAGATACTCCAAGCAGAAAACAAGCAAAGAAATGATAGACTTAAATGGAACTCAAGAACAAATGGGCCTAACAGACATTTACAGAACATTCTACCCCAAAACCACTGAATAGATGTTCTTCTAATCAGCTCATAAAACATTCTCTTAGATCAATCACATTCTATGCCGCAAAACGTGTCTCAACAAAATTAAAAAAATAGAAATTATACCATGTACCTTCTCAGACCACAGTGGAATAAAATTAGAAATCAATTCCAATAGAAACACTCAACTCTACACAAAGTCATGGAAACTAAACAACCTATTGCTGAACAGTTTTTGGTTCAAGGGGGAAATAAAGATGGAAATCAAAAGATTGTTCAAATTAAATGACAAAGGGGACACCAGTTATCAAAATCTGTGTGATTTGCTAAAAGCAGTCATAAGAGGAAAATTCATTGCCATAAATTCCTACATCCAAAAGACAGAAAGATCACAAATCAACAATCTAATGAATCATCTCAATGAACTGTAACAGGAAGAGCAAACCAAACCCAAACCTAGCAGAAGAAAAGCAATAACTGAGAGCAGAATTAAATGAAATTGATAAAATAAGAATTACACAGAAGATTAATGGAACAAAATGATGGTTCTTTGAAATGATGAACAAAATCAACAGGCCTCTTGCTATATTAACCAGAAACAGAAAAGAAAGGACCCTAATAAACTCAACCATCATTCACAAAAATTAATTCATGATGGATAACAGACTTAAATCTAAGGCATGAAACTGTAAGAATTCTAGAAGAGGTTGGAAAAACTCTTGTCAGTCAGCCTAAGCAAAGAATTTATGAAGTAGGCCCCAAAGACAATCACAGCAACAATGAAAATAAATAAATGGAAACTGATTAAATTAAAAATCTTCTGCACAGCCACAGAAACAATTGATAAAGTGAATATACAACCTACAAAATGGGAGAAAATATTTGCATGCTATATATCCAATAAGGGCTAATAACCAGCATCTACAAAGAATTCAAGCAAATGAGCAAGAAAACATCAAACGACCCCATTAAAAATAGACAAAATACATGAACAGGAGCTTTTCAAAAGAAGATAGACTAACTGACCAATTAAAATGGCCAATAAATATATGAAAAAATGCTCAACATCTCTAACAATCAGGGAAATGCAAATAAAAACTACTATGAGATATCACCTAACTCCAGTGAGAACAGCTCTTATCAAAAAGTCCCAAAACTATAGCTGTTAGCATGTATGTGGAGAGAAAGGAACTTATACACTATTGGTGGGACTTCAAAGTAGTTCAACCCCTATCGAAAGTAGTATGGAAATACCTCAAAGAATTAAAGTAGACCTACCATTTGATCCAGCAACCCCACTACTTGGTATTTAACCAAAGGAAAAAAAAACATTTTATAAAAAAGACACTTGCACTCAAATGTTTATAGCAGCTCAATTCACAATTGCAAAGATGTGGAAACAACCCAAGTGCCCTCAAACCATGACTGGATTAATAAAATGTAGTACATGTATACCATGAAGTATTATTCAG
>NW_012149729.1:14092918-14094269 GCF_000956105.1 Propithecus coquereli | reverse complement strand
AGCAAGAAAACATCAAACGACCCCATTAAAAATAGACAAAATACATGAACAGGAGCTTTTCAAAAGAAGATAGACTAACTGACCAATTAAAATGGTTAATAAATATATGAAAAAATGCTCAACATCTCTAACAATCAGGGAAATGCAAATAAAAACTACTATGAGATATCACCTAACCCCAGTGAGAACAGCTCTTATCAAAAAGTCCCAAAACTATAGCTGTTAGCATGTATGCGGAGAGAAAGGAACTTATACACTGTTGGTGGGACTTCAAAGTAGTTCAACCCCTATGGAAAGTAGTATGGAAATACCTCAAAGAATTAAAGTAGACCTACCATTTGATCCAGCAACCCCACTACTTGGTATTTAACCAAAGGAAAAAAAACATTTTATAAAAAAGACACTTGCACTCAAATGTTTATAGCAGCTCAATTCACAATTGCAAAGACGTGGAAACAACCCAAGTGCCCTCAAACCATGACTGGATTAATAAAATGTAGTACATGTATACCATGAAGTATTATTCAGCCATAAAAAATGGTGAACTAATACCTTTTGTAACAACCTGGATGGAAATGGAGACCACCCTCCTAAGTGAAATATCGCAAGAATGGAAAAACACACACCACATATACTCCCTGTTAAATTGGAACTAAATGATCAACATTCATGTGTACTTATGGTAGTAAAATTCAACAGAAATCAAGCAGATGGGGAGGGGAGGAGGGGAGGAGGGGATGTGTTAATTCACACCTACCAGGTACAATGCACACCATCTGGGTAATGGACACATTTATAACTTTCACTCAAACTGTACAAAAGTAATCCATGTAAACAAAACGTTAGTACCCCTGTAATATTCTGAAATTAAAAAGGAGAAGAGAAATTCAAAATAATATGGAGAGGAATCTTCTTTTCATCATGAAAGTCTAAAGCCATTCAGTTGCCTGTTGACTCACACTGAAATGTAAAGGCAACACATCTTAGTAGGACTTTTGGTTTTTGACATTAATATTTACAGTAATTTATTCTGATTAGAGATTTAATTCATATTCATTCTAAACAAAATTTGGGAAATACTTAAAAGTCCAAACAAGAAAAATATTAGGCATACTCCTATCCCTTAAAGATAATATATCTAATGTTGAGATTGGATAATTAAGATACTTTTGGTGCAATTTTTTTCTCATAAAATTGACACCATACAGGACAAAGTTATGTTAAGATTTCATTTTATATACTTAGCATTATATTATACCATTTTAAAAAATATTCATTGTTCAAAAGGACAGTATTAAACAGCTACATAGCAATTACATCAGATACCCTATAATTAAAAAAATTAATCACC
>NW_012149729.1:14089886-14090853 GCF_000956105.1 Propithecus coquereli | reverse complement strand
ACAGACAGTCTTCTCTTCCTTTAACAGCATATGATTAATATCTAGACACTTATTCCACCAAATGTCATAACATACCTTTAAAAATTCTAAAGTAGGTCATGTAAAATTATAAACGTTTTGAAATTGAAAATGTTTCTGGCAGTATTCTGCTAAGAAAGGGTATTGTCTGTTCAGCTTGGTGCTCACAATGTTTATAATTTAAAACTTATCTGGTTCATATGTTTTACTTAAAGAAACAACAGCCTTTCCTGTGATATTTTTTAACTTCAAATTAAGAGAACACTCAGCCGGCAAAAAGAAACTCACTAAACTAAACAAACAGGAACAAAAGAAAATAAATTACTTTTGAAATAAGCCAAGTGCCTTAGACAGGGAATCAGTATATTGTGGTCTCTTTGTAAGGTTTTCAGAAGGCTTTGTTATGAAGGCTTACATGAAGAAATAAATTCTTAGACCAGCATTGTCCTATAGAAATGTAAGGTGAGCCATATATACAATTTTAAGTTTTCTCATTGCCACATTAAAGAAGTGAAAAAAAAAGCTGAAATTTTGATAGCATATTTTTTCATCCAGTACATCCAAAATATTATCAATTCAACATGTAATCAATATAGAATTAATAAGGTGTTCTACTTTTTATATCACTAAGTCATCAAAATCTAATGTGCATTTTACACATAGGACACATCTCAATTTGCACTAGCTGCATGTCAAGTGCTCCATAGCTAGTGGTACCAAATTGCACAATCCAGCTTTAGACTTTTGGTTCTTCACTTACTGAATGATATAATTTGTAGAGGGTATTTTAGTGTTTGGTTTGTAAAATTCTAATACTGGTTAAAACTGATCAATGATAATATGATGCTAAATTCCTCTTCATTTCATAAATATGAGAAAACAGAATAAATCAGTATTAAATATCTCCAAATACAATGAAAAAAATTAAAGGCAAATGTGACTTACATTC
>NW_012149729.1:14082234-14084281 GCF_000956105.1 Propithecus coquereli | reverse complement strand
ATGTTATTTTTACATTAGAAAGATGACATTTCTACTTATTTCATTAAAGTAGAAAAGCTTTGCATATTAATAGAAACAGTTTTCAATCTTAATAATTTCATGTAGGTATATTTTTAAAAAATACTGGATGTACACACCTTTGTGGTGAAATTTGAAACCTAGTTTTCTGTTGGATATGTTTTCTGTAAAAATGGATTTAATTTTCAGTGTTAAAATCATTTATGAATATCGAGCTACCAAAAAAATTGAAAAAATGATTTTTCCAAAATGATCTAATTATTTGTGATGGGTTTTTACTTGTGGGCTTTTTAATGATTTTTTTTTTAAAGCTGAGCCTTTGCTTTTATTTGAACATTCCAAACTCATTTAGCTGGAAAACCAAATTCCCTGTGGTCCCATTAAGTATGTTGCTAAGCAAACCATCTAGCAGCATCTATAAACCGGAGGTTTGGATGTGAGCCAGTCTTATAAGTTGACAATAGGTCAGTGCATTTTAAACCAGCACATCATTAAAGAAGAAAGGTGTCTTGCTTCTAAGTCAGTTTATATTTCTTTTTGGGCAAATATATACATTTATTGACCTATGCTAAATTTATTTTGCTTTTTCACCCCTCCCGTTGAAGCACCTTCCATATTGCTATATAGATTTTACTTAACAAGGATTTCCTTAATTTGAAAAACAGATCTAACCTTAAAGACCTACTTGTATCCCTTTCAAGTAAGGTTATATAACATATTCTAGCCTTTCCCTACATTCTTTCTATGGGAAATAATTTGTGATAAGTAAATAATCCAGCCTTTAAAACTGACACTAAAAGTAAAGTTGCCATGGCTTTTTAAATGGATATTAGATCATCTGTTACCAAATTTAATTGGTATCAGTTTACTAGGACTACTGTAACAAAGTGTTACAAACTGGGTGGTTTAAACAACAAAATTTTTTGTCTCACAGTCTGGAGACTAGAAGTCCAAACTCAAGGTATCTTCCAGGTTGTTTTTTTCTGAAGGTTATTCAGAATCTGTCCCATGCCTCTCTCCCCTTGGTGGTTTGCTGGCAATGACAATCTTTGGTGTTCCTTGGCTATGGTAGCACAATTCCAGCCTTCACCTGGCATTCTCTCCAGGTCTCTATGTCCAAATTTCCCCATTTTATTATATACGGACATAGTCATATTGGACAAGGGCTCACCTTAATGACCTCATCTTAACTTGATCATCTGCAAAGATCTTTCCAAATAAAGTCATATTCACAGGTACTGTGGGTTAGGACTTCAACATCTTTTAGGGGGACACAATTCAACCCATAACAAAATTCATTCATAAAGAAGTGTCACAAATTTCACTGTGATATTACTGTTTCCACATTTCCAACAGATCCAGTGGTTCTATTCTTTTGTCGTCTCCTTTTGTTGTTCATGATGGTATTTTGTTATTTTAACTTTCTGTATTAGATTTTAGAAGCACCTAAGTTAATTAAGGTTCATGTAAGAGATAGATATAAAAAGTGATATATAATTACATATATACTGCTGATGAAATATATTCATAAGCCATTTTGTTCTATATATATGCATACGTTCAGAATTTATTTCAAAAAGTAACACAGGCTTTAACAAGTGAAACTGCTGAAACTGAATCAATGTATTTTGGCACATATTATGGATCAGTATTTGTAAGAAAAAAAAAAAAAAAAAACAATTCCTAGAATCCTTTCCTAAAAAAGAAAATAAGGTTTTGTTCTTTGTTAGCTTGTGTTAGTTTTTATACCCTTAAGAGCCCCGACAACTAAGTTGAGAAATCAAGGCAACCTTCAAACCAGGGAACCAGGATGTACGGCAAACAGATGGTTTGGCAAGAAGATAAAGGTCAATTTAAGAACAGAATTAATTTCTTCTGCAGTAACTCCAGATGATCATGTCAGGGGCAAAAGTCCAAAACAACTGGCAGGAACATAAAGTCCAGAAACATAGTTATTTCAAAGAATATTGAGGTCAGAAGATGATCCCATAACATAACAATTTAGGCTAATACTTTTTTTTTTTTTTTT
>NW_012149729.1:14079632-14080759 GCF_000956105.1 Propithecus coquereli | reverse complement strand
GTTCTTAAGCATACTCCACGCAACTTTGAGTTCTTTGGAGACAGGAGAAAGGAAACTTAGCAGGTTTATCACTGATATTGTATGCAATATTAAATTCAATCTATAAAGTACAAGATTCTATGATGATATTTCTTTTTTGCATTATTTTTAATTGACACATAATTGTACATATTTGTGGGGTACAGTGTGATATTTTGATACATATTCAGGATAATTAGCATATCCATCACCTCAAACAGTTATCATTTATGTTTGAAACATTCCAAATCTGCTTTTCTAGCTATTTGAAAATATAGAATAAATTGTTGCTAATTATAGTCACCCTATAGTGCTATAGAAGACAAGAACGTATTCCTCCTGTACTTTTGCATCTGTTAACCAACCTTTGGCAAGACTCTCCTTTTCCTGACCCTCCTCTGCCTCTATTCAACTCTCTACTTCTGTGAGATCAACTTTTTTAGCTTCCATATATGGGTAAGAACATGTAGTATTTATCTTTCTGTGCCTGGCTTATTTCACTTAACATAATGTGCTCTAAGCTCATGGGGACTTGTATATGTCATATTATAAAAACATTTTTAAAAAGCAACATACCATTAAATTAATTACAATCAACTTGAAATTGACAAAATGGCAGAAAACACATCGTATAATGTTGGGAAAACCACTGTGCTGATAATCTATGTAAGCAATGGGACTACTGTTTTCTATATGGCAAAGAGAGAAATGTAACCTGCTGAGGGACTGTTATTGCACCACATGCTATAGACAAATGAACAATACATGAAGTCAATAAGAATTCCAGCTAAGAATAACTGAGAGTTTAGGTCATAAAAGCCCCAGGAGATTCTAATTTCCTAGAAGTAGGGCTTTCTCTCAAAGCATTAACATCACTACCAAAGTCCTGTATTCATAAAAAGAATTTTAATAACTTTTCTGTTTTCATAATTTAACATAATTAGATGATGGCATCTAAAACTCAGTTTCTCTGTAAACAATATACAGCTTATCAGGTATTGCATTTTTCTGATAATGTCTTAGTGGTTTTTAAAAATGCATTTTAAAATAACTTTCTGTGTGAATAAAAATTTAAGTATTAACAACACAAAAAATTAATAACCTAAATC
>NW_012149729.1:14077033-14079582 GCF_000956105.1 Propithecus coquereli | reverse complement strand
CCATAGAGAGCCATCTATTATGCATTTTTAAATTGATTTTTACCTTTATGATACTCATGTTCATAAATCAAGGAAAATTCCAGATCTTGAGATAGCAGTTCTTTTTCTTACCCAAAATGGGTGCTCTCTAAGCTCCTATGCTAGACAAAAATCCTGGCTAGGAAGGTATGTTCTTGCCAAAGACTTTCTCTTGACCAAACTATAGTCAGTCTCCTCTGAGCCCTCTTCTTGACTAAGCCTCAAATTTGCCCTATAAAAACTGAAAAGTCTAAGCACAAATGATTTCTTCTAGACCTCCACTCCCAACGTAAATACTTGAAATAAGAGACTTGAACAAACACTAGCTCAAAGCCACACTCCTAGGATGTCCCCACCACCCCCCCACAGTGCTCGTATGAAAAGAGCTCACAATGCTACTAGAAGAATTCACTCTTTGTTCCAGCCTAAAACCTGATGATAAGCAGATAGATCCCCTGAACCACCTTCCTACAGCAGTTGCTTTAGAAGCTTGAGAGTATCCCCAGGTCAAATTGCAGCTTTGCCTCTTACTGTTCTAATTAAAAACCCCTGGAAAGTTGTCAAGATGGTAGCACGTTCTCAATAAATCTAGGTTGCAGTAGTAACAAAAATGATTGCTCTCAGACAATCAGCAAAGATTCAGACTAAAATTTCTGTCATAAGACAGTAATATATTTATCCCCCCCAGAAAGCTCAGGAACCCAACAAACATTATATTATCATTTCTAGGAATATTCAGTGTCTTAATTATAATTTTTAAATGACAAGAAAAAAGTGGCAATTAGTATTTACCGTAGATAGGTAACTTGCCTAGCTAACACAGGAAACTCAATAAACGGAAAAATGTAATCTCTACACAGATTTAAATTCTAGCAAATCAAAATCTAGTCCTTAAACCATCTATAAAGTTCTTATCCAGAAGTACAATCATTTTACCAAGAAACTAGGATTCCTCTCACCCAGCTCTGCTTTAAAATATAATTTATTATACTACCTTACATCCTATTAAATGATATCCTGTTAAATTACACAAAAACAGGGAGGCAGGCATCCTTTAACAATCAAGGAGTGCCTAGGATTTCAGAGGTCCCTTATCAAAAGGCCTCCACTACCTCTAGGCAGTGCAAATTGCAGAACATTTGAGTTGGTTCATTCATGCCCCACAGATACAGTATTAGCTTTCTAGGACTGCCGCAACAAAGTACCACAAACTGGGTGGCTTACAACAGAAATTTATTGTCTCACAGTTCTGGAGGCCAGACGTCTGGATTCAAGGTGTCCTCAGGGCCACATTTCCTCCAAAGGCTCCAGAGAATAATTTTTCTTGTCTAACTTCTCCTGGCTCCAGGCATTCCTTGGCTTGTGGCCACATCACTCCAATCTCTGCCTTTATCCACCTCTTCTCTGTGTATCTCTTCTCTTGTCTCTTTTATAAAGACACTTGTCACTTGATTTAGGGCCCACCTGGATACTCCAAGATGATCTCATCTTGAGATTCTTTACATTACATCTGTAAAGTCTCTGTTTCCAAGTTAGGTCACATTCACAGGTTCTGAGACATAGACACATCTTTTTGGGGGCCACCAGTCAACCCACCACACCATGGAAAAACCAAACACTATCACAGGCACATGTGAAGCTAGAAGATTAAACATCATTTGATAACATTTTACCATTTACTCTGATCTCTAACTTATTTACCACTTAACTATTTTCCCATCTGAGGGGCTTGATCTGACCATATCACAAACCACGTCTGCCCTCTTCACAGCCTGCCTTCAGGTATTTCCTCTGATTATGTCCAACAATGTGGAATTTCGGCTACTTTTGACTGGGTCTCATCTAACTGATTATCACCATGCTCTGTTTCAGACTTTATTAGTTCCCCTGTTGACTTCACTCAGGAATCACAAATCCAAACATTTTTTTTTCCACTGTTCTGCCTAGAACCTTACCAGTTCACCTGATTTTTCAGCCCACTTCAGGCTCAAATTTATATGGACACCCTAACTCTGGTGTACCTCCATCTTCAACACAAATAGTATCAGAAGGTCACCAACTGGAATCATATTACTCCAAACTGTCCCCCACAAAAAAAAAAAGGGTTGTTACAGTTTCTTACCTTTAGTGTATTGAGGAGCACACTTCCCAATGACTAAGTATCGTTCCCAGGGTAAGATAAAGGGAGAATCAAGTACTAGGCTTACTCTCTAATAGCCCTCTAAGCATTTAACAGCATGTGCCTACAAAAGAGCTGGCCCTGAGGAATTAACAAGAGCCTATGGGCTCTGTATTATCCCACTCAAAATGACCAGTAAAATAATGTTGAGAAAGAGAAAAGTATGCTGGCTGTGGTAATTAAGTTAACATTCAAGACTTGGTTTCTGAACTACTGGGTATATGTACTAAATATTCTTTCATGAATTGGAACAATACCTTTTCTTATCAACTACCCCACCTCTGCTTATTTATTATTTTTTTTATCATTTTGCAGATCTTCTGCCTGCCACCCTAGGTGTTGTTTTGTTGTT
>NW_012149729.1:14075438-14076983 GCF_000956105.1 Propithecus coquereli | reverse complement strand
TAAAAATACAAAGAAATCTACAACTTTTAAAGAAATGGAATATTAGCTTAAAATCTTTCCACAAGTACAATAGTCTAAGCTATTTTTAGATGCAAGTTTGATCATATTTTCAGTATACAAAGCATTTCAATCTCATACTTTTCTAAAGAATGTGAAAAAAAGGTGGTAAGGGTGGAGTGAATTATTCCCCAACTCTATGAAGTTCATAAAACCTTAACAAGAAAATGATAAGAGAACAGAAAATAATATGCCCTCTCACTTGTGAAGTATATATAGTTATCCTGAACAAAATGTTTAAAAAATCAAATCCAGTAATACATAAAAACATCTCTACTGTTTGACTAAGTTCAATTTTTATGACTACGAGGGAGATTATAATGAAAAAAATCTATGAATGTCATTCAATACGTGAACATGCTGAAAGGGAAAATTATAATTATCTCAGTACCCAGTTACGGTAAAAACTATTGGTAAACTAGGAAAAGAAAAAGGTACCCACAGAAATCTTTCAGGAAAGCTGTTAATGATAAATTGTTAGATATCCTATCATGGTATATTCAAATTTCACAAATACTTAAGAATATATTCCTCAAGAATTCAAGGATCTGAGTAATTAGTATTCTAAACAAGTGTATAGTATGGATAAACAACCAATTTGCTTGAAAGAGCAGTAAAGAGACTTCAGGACATTCATTATCTACAAAGTTTATTTTTATCATAATGAATAAAATGCCATCTTTTGATAGCAAAGAAGCAATTGATTCATTTTAGCTGTAAATACTTTTATCAACAGTCTTTTTTTTTTAATTTCAGAGTATTATAGGGGTACAAACACTTTGGTTACATAAATTGCCTTTGCACCACCCAAGGCAGAGCTAGAAGTACACACCGCATCCGTTAGCTATGAATTTACCCATACTCTCCTCCCATCTCCCACCTGCCCGACACCCTACAAAAATTACTTCTCATATACCTTGACAAAATAAAATGTCTCTACTTCAAGTAAAAGACCCAATAATTTTAAATTTTTATGTTAGGATACTGTTTTAAACACAACTCTGGGCCTGAATCTCCACAATAGTTGAGTATGTGTGAGTTACCACTTGCATTCAATAACTATTATACATCTAACATTAATCCAAAGGATGGTCTGGTGCTCTAGTTAGCACACTCAAATTGCTTATATCAAAATCTTAAAATCAATGATCACCAGCCAAGAGTAAGGTCATACCAGTTGTTTTACATTTATCAATAAACAAACTGTTGATCACTAACCTTTTGTTAAACATTATGTTTTCTAAATCTCCTTAAATGCATACATATACATGTTTCTGAGGAGTTTTACAAATGTCCGTGACCAAGAAATTTAAGAGAAACTTGAAGAAATTGAATAAGTACTGAAATTTGATTACAGTTGTATTAAAATTTGTTTCTCATCTCAGGGGGCAATGACCTCAAGTAAACAGGTACTCTTAGAGTCATATAAGGCAAAAAAAGAAGGCCAATTAAAAAGGGAAAAGGTGACATTTTAAAATTTAAATACAA
>NW_012149729.1:14071895-14073184 GCF_000956105.1 Propithecus coquereli | reverse complement strand
GAGTCAGTCCTCTCAAATCCTACCACTGCTTTATCAACTAAGATTATGGAATATTCTAAATACTTTGTTGTCATTTCAACAATGTTCACAGCATTTTCACCATGAGTAGATTCCACATCAAGAATCCATCTTCTTCACTCATACATAAGAAGCAACTCTTCATCCATTCAAGTTTTATCATAAGGTCACAGCAATTCAGTCACATCTTCAGTCTCCACTCCTAACTGTAGTTCTCTTGCTGTTTCTACCACATGTACAGTTACTTCTCCCACTGAAGTCTTGAACCCCTCTAAGTCATCTATGAGGGTGGGAATCAGCTTCTTGAAAACTCCTGTTCGTGGTGATATTTTGACCTCTTCCTATGAATTAAGAATGTTCTTAATGACATCTAGGATGGTAAATTTTTCCATTGATTTTGCCCATATTCATCACAGGAATCACTATCTATGGCAGCTATAACCTTACAAAATTTATTTCTTAAATAGTAAGACTTGAAAGTCAAAATTATTCCTTGATCCATGGGCTACAGAATGGCTACTGTGTTAGCAGGCATAAAAGCAACATTAATCTCCCTTGTACATGTCCATCAGAGCTCTTGGGTGACCAGGTGCATTGCCAATGAACAGTAATTTTGAAAGAATTTTTTTTTTCTAAGCAGTAAATGTCAACATTGGGCTTAAAATAGTCAGTAAACCATACTGTGAAAATCCAGGTTTTGTTGTTACATTTCTAGAACATAGGCAAAATAGAATTAGCATAATCCTTAAGAGCCCTAGGATTTTCAAAATGGTCAATGAGCACTGGCTTCACCATAAGGTCATCGGCTCCATTCGCTCCTAACAAGAGCATCAGCCTGTCCGTTGAAGCTTTGGCCAGGCATTGACTTCTCTCTAGCTAGCAAAGTCCCATATGGCATCTTTTTCTAGTAGAAGGCTGTTTCCCCTACATTGAAAAATCTATTGTTTAATGTAGCCACCTTCATCAATGAGCTTAGCTAGATCTTCTGGATAACTTGCTGCAGCTTCTGCATCAGCACTTGCTGCTTCGCCTGGCGCTTTCATGTTAGGAAGCCAGCTTCTTTCCTTAAATTCCATGAATCAACCTCCGACTTTTTTCCTGCAGCTTCCTCACCTTTCTCAGCCTTCATAAAATGGAAGAGAGTTATGACCTCATTCTAAATTAGGCTTTGGCTTAAGGGAATGTTCTGGCTGGCTTGATTTTTCTATCCAGACCACTAAAAACTTTCTCCATATCAGCAATAAAGCTGTTTCACTCTCCTCTCATTCATG
>NW_012149729.1:14069371-14071845 GCF_000956105.1 Propithecus coquereli | reverse complement strand
CCAAACTAGCTTCTGTGTAGAAATTGAGAAGCCGATTGCAAAATTCATATGGAATTGCAAGAGACCCAGACTAGCCAAAACAATATTAAACACCAAAAACAAAGTAGGAGAGCACACACTTCTAGATTTTAAACCTATTACAAAGCAATGGTAATAAAGACAATGCGGTGGTGTCACAAGGATAGACATAGATCAATGGTATAGAATTAGGAGTCCAGAAATAAACCCGTATATCTATGGTTAAGTGATTTTCAACAAAATTCCTTCCCCATTGGGATGGTGCTGGGGCAAGAATCGTCTTTTCAACAAATGGTCCTAGAACAAATGGACAGCCACCTGCAAAAGAACAAAGTTGGTCCAGATACACAATTAACTCTTTAAATTCTTTATCCAATAAAGACAAATAACCCAATTTAAAAATTCATCAAGAAATCAACATTTCTCCAAAGATGACAAATGGCCAATAAGCACATGAAAAAATGTTCAACACCATTAGTCATCAGGGAAATGCAAATAAAAAACGTAAAAAAATACCACTTTATCACCCACTAGGATTTCCATAATCAAAGAGACAGATAATAAAAAGTGTATTATTAGTCAGCAAGAGCTACCATAACAAAATAGCACAAACTGTGTGGCTTACACAACAAAAATTTATTTCTCATAGTTCTAAAGGCTGGGAAGTTCAAGATCAAAGTGCCTGCCAATGTGGTTGATGGTAAGGGCTCTCTTCCTGGCCAGCGGACAGCCTTCTTCTCACTGTGCTCACATGGCCTTTCACTGGTGCACGTAAGTGGGCGTGCAGGGGAAGCAAGCTCTCTCTGGTGCCTTTTCTTATATCAGCACTAATCTCATCATGAGGGCCCCACTCCCATGACTTTATCTAACTCATAAATACTTTCCAAAGGCCCCATCTCCAACGCCATCACATTGGGGGTTAAGTCTTCAATGCATGAATTTAGGGGATACAAACATTCAGTTCATAACATGGAGAAACTGAAAGACTCCTCTATTACTTGTGGGAATGTAAAATGGTGCTTCCGTTTTGGAAAACAGTTTCTCAAACAATTAAACAGAGTTACAATATGAACCAGAAATTCTACTTATAGATATGTCCCCAGGAGAACTGAATATACATAACCACAAAAAAAACCTGTATACCAATGTTCATAGCAGGATTAATCATAATAGCCACAAGGTGTAAACAAGCCAAATGTCCACCAACAGATGAATGATAAGCAAATTGTGAAATATCGATATAACAGAATATTATTCTGCCATATGAAATACTAATGCATGCTACAACACGAATGAACCTTGAATACATTACACTAAGTGAAAAAGTCAGTCACGAAAGACCACATATTATACGATTCTATTTATATAAAATGTTCAGAACAAGAGAATACCGACAAAAAGAATAGTGGTTGCCTGGGGCTGAGGGAGGGGTACGGGGGACAGAAGGGTGAAAGCTAACAGGTATGGTTCTTTTTGAGGTGATGAGAATGTTCTAAAATGGACTATTGTGATGGTTGCACATATCTGTGAATAGCCTAAAAAACACTGAACTGCACACATTAAAGGGGTAAATTGTATATGTGTACTTTATCTCAATAAAGCTTTTAATTAATATAAAGTGAAGATAAATGGCAAAATAAAGCACTCTGAGTAACCCTTTCCTCACATAATGATCATCACTGCATTGTTCCGAGAATATATGCTACATTAACTTAGTTATTTCAAAATCCTTTCATGGGGTTTCTTTTCCTCCTGCATAGATTGTAAACTCACTGAAGTTGAACTAGATTGTCCATTCTTTTATTTCAATTCCTAAGTTATACAATATGCATAAAATAAGCGGTAATATAACATGGAGAGTAGAAGAGAAATACATGCCGACTATTCTAGGTTTGTTGTCAAGAGGAATCTATAATCTGTTTATGCAAAAATTCACAATACATTAGAAATAACAGGGTTCATAACATCAGAAATTATTTGGAGAAATGCAAAATGTATCTGAGATGTAGAGCTTTACAAACAAAAGTACATAGAATAAAGTAAATAAGGAAGAATTTTTTCAAGTTTAAGAAATGTATATTTTCTTTTATGAAAAGCAGAACACTTGATTTTCTATCAGGAAATATATTTCTAAACAGGTCAGAGAAGAAATGTATTTGCTTCATCATCATTTAAAAGTATCTTTTATTTTTCAAGTATCATATATGTGCTATATTTGAAATGAAGGGTTTGAAAAATTTAGTTTTGGCAAACTGATGTCATTTGTTAAATTTATAGCATTGCATAAATCTACTCAAATATAGACCAACAAAAAGTCATCAAACATTCTCTTTTTTTACTCATGAAAACTAAAATATGCTACTTAAAAATATTATAAAAATCATTTAAACCCATTCAAACCATTAACAAAATTGAATGGTCTCTAGTGTGGATTTCCTTATTACCTATGGCTTTTC